>NW_015150592.1:988269-991322 GCF_000732505.1 Cyprinodon variegatus
ATATATTTGTTAGAGCAAATGAGTAGATGTAGTTGCTGCTCTTTAATCTAATGTTTTATCTCTATCTAAGATGCATAAGTTAAGTTTTTCTGTGGAGGATTTGAGAGCAAAATTAGCCTCGCGTATGATCTTTATCTGTGATAACGATGCTCAGATACAGAATCACTGATCCTAGACTCTCTGGATTGTTTACTATAATGCTGGAAATGAAAACAGGAACAGAATAAATCTGCAGCATTAGGAGCAGGTTTATATCAGCGCATTCATTAGTCCAGTGACGCAGCAGATACTGAGGCTGATGGCTGCATTTCTTATACCCCAACCCCCCCTTCATTCTTTAGTGTTGCTGCTTCAAATCCTTCTCACTTACTTTGGAGATTTCTGTATCTCTGTGTGTGTGTGTATGTGTGGAGGCATTTCAAAGCCCAGGAGCAGGAGAGGCGGGCACAGAGAGGCAGTGGCGGTTATGCAACGTTGGTTATTTATAAATCATCCTCCCTCTTTCTTTTTTCCTCCCCTTTTCCCTGTCCTCTCTCCATTTTTGCCTCACCCTCCTCTCTCTGTTGGTTCCATAGCATGCAGGCACACCTGATGTCCAAGCTTTTCCGCTGCCAACCTTTCACCCCACTATGACAATTTTGTTTCCACACTAGGCACCTTGTGGACTTTGGCAGGTTGCTCTTATTACAGAGGGCTGTTATTACAATGAATGTTACTCTTTCCAAGGTTATGACCAGAAAATTGAAATTTTTGCTGGCTGTAATTTTTCAAGAAAAATTGTGCTGAATATTAATGTCATCGAAATGATTTATTGAATGCTAACATGTTGCATCACAGTGTTTGACACCATAAAATCTCCATCATTTTGAGTTTTATATTTTTTTGGAAGACACATGATGCCAGCCAAGGGGCATCCTTCACCTTTTATAACCCCCATCTTACCCAGAAAGTTTAACCAAAGTAATCATTTTAAAGAAAGACTTTTCAACATAAACTAAAGAGAAAGATAATTAATTGCAAAGACATTTATCATCTTTCTCTGCACCACAGTTCTATCAAGATTTCAACCTCATACAAATAAGGTTCTCCTTATTAGATACCATTAGTGAAAATATGCAGTGCTTTTTAAAATGCCCTGATTAAACCTAAGCCAGATATCAACTATGACTCAAAATCATTCAGGAAATGAGATTAAAATGTTATGATGGGCAGAGAGAGTTCTAAGAAATATCTATGTGATATAACAAAATGCTATGCAGTATTTACTGTTATTGGTTAATAAAAATTATGATCAAACTGTTATTCTTAAAAGGTGAAAAGACTGAAAAAACAAAGAAATCATACAGTTAAGAATTGGATAAAATTTTTTTAAAGGATTTGAAAAAAAAAATTCTAGAAATATCTATAGTGCAAATTACCTAAAGGCCTCAATAAGACGTTCCACCTTCTGAGCTTCTCCTTGGACTCTAATGTGGGCCTGAAACTTCCTCAGTGCTTCATCCAGTTCCATGCCTGAGAAGTCCATCTCATCCACCACACAGCTGTAGAGGGTAGAGTTAGAGATAAGCTAAAAACACAACATTTATGAATTAAGTAACAGTGCAAATTAATGTTATTTTTCTTTTATAGTGGGCTAATCTTTTGGGCTTCCAAAAAAAGTGATACTTCTTTTTTCAAATTTCATCAACAACTTTTACTGTAATTTACTGCAATTTAATCAATCAATCAAACTGTATTACACCGATTATAATACAGTCAAATATGACAGTTTTTATAGGGTTTAAAAAGAAGAAAAGATGGTTATTTAACCATTACAGACACACAATAATGTGACATAAATGTTAAAATTTAATAAAAAAGAGATATGAAGCGGATATTGGTGATAGGTCAATGGTGAATTAAGGCATATAAATGAATCACAACAAGGACCTATGGAAATGCAATACATAAAAGAGATCAGCATTAAAACACAGAGGATTCATAAACATTTTTTAACACTGTAAGAAAAAAAATATAAGAATCTTTCTGAAGTCATACAAAGATCAAATCATTTCACAAAATGTTACCAAACTTTGAATATATATATATATATATATATATATATATATATATATATATATATATATATATATAATATATATAAAGTAGGGCTGCAACAATTAATTGGATTAATCATGGTAAATCGATTATTGAAATAATCACCTATTATTTAAGTAATCCATTTATCATTAACTTTATCATTAGTTAACAGAGCAACCCACTAAGAGCAGTCATAATATCAAAATGAAAAAACAAATATATGATAAACATTTTGGATATAAGATTAAAAAAAAACTTTTTTGTCTGTAAATATTCCATCTAAATGCAATTCACTTTATTTATAAAGCACCAATTCACAACAGGTCATCTCAAGGCACTTGACATTTCAACCAGGTCATAGAGTCAGATTGACTGTATATCAGTTTAGTTTTAACTGGTTAAATATTGCAAACAATCTTCTTTAAGGAACATTTAAATTTGCGATATAATCGTTAGTTGCAGCCCAAGGGCTGGTGTCCTGCACCTTTAAGGTGTGTCTCTGCTATCACACCTGATTGAAATGCCTCAATTACCTCCTCATTTTGCAGTCAAGTTTCTCCAGAGTACTGCTAATGGCCTGACTATCTGACTGAGCCATGTTGAAGCAGAGACAAACCTAAAAGGTGCAGGACACCAGACTGTGAGACATGGAATTAAGGGAGCCCCTTTTTACAGGTATGAATAGGCTACTTATGTGAATGTCCTTTAAAAATAGGAAAAACATGGGGAAGCTCCCACATGGGAAGATGAGAAATCTAAAAGTATTAGCCTCACTTGGTCAGAAACAATATATTAGTTGGTCTTTACATCTCTGACACAGTTGCCAGAGTATATCTAAAAGTATGACCGGTTAAAATCCTTCTATCTCATAAAGCTCTGCCTTAATTAAAAACGTGAGTATGAAGAGAACACTGGTAATTTGAAGATGGAATGAGATCTGAATCAAACTGAATTTTTCAAGCATGACTGAAGAT
>NW_015150592.1:992656-1017161 GCF_000732505.1 Cyprinodon variegatus
TTTTGCGAGATCTCGCAAAACTATTGCGGGATCTCACAAAAGTATTGCGTGATCTCCGAAAAGTTCTTTTTTTCCCCTCCATGTCCCTTAAGGGGCTCCGTATGTGTAAGATGACAACTTCAACTTTAGTGTAGTAACCAGGCTAGACTGGCAAATCTGATTCAGTTTAAAAAATGGTATCTAACTGTGTATCCCTCGACTATGATACAGTACAAACTGATTCAGAAGAACAAACTAGAATTCTTAAATTCAGTGACATGTGCTCTAAAGTCCTTGGATGTTTGGGGTTGTGGTTTTCCTTTCTTTTGATAGTTTCCTTGTTATCTATGTATTTGCCAAGAAGTCTTGTCTTAATAGATTAATGTATATTTGTTCACTGTTAATAAAATTGTGTTGTTTTAAACTTAGGTTAATTCCTTTAGGTTTAGTTTCAGTTTCAATAATTTAATAGGTTTTGTATTTTCTCCAGATCAGAGTTTCTGGATTTCCTTTGCTTTACCCTTTGAGTCTAGTTTAGTTCCCTTTATGTTAATTATCCACTTTTCATCAGTCCCTCTGTCTCGCTGTCCTCCACAGTTTTTCCAAATCCTACATCTAAGGTCAATCTCCATCCTTTCCTCTGTCTATAAACTCTGGTTGTCAATGTTAATTTCTTATTCCTTCCATTACTCTGCTCTCCTCAATGTCCTTCTCTTCTGCAATCATTCCTGTTAGTTCCTTGTTTGCTTATTATTAAATACTCGTCACTAGTCAGTTCCTTTATTAACCAGCAAACATCACTATCTCTTTAAATACAGGAAAACATTAGGTGGTAATGTAAGGTGTTGCCCTTTGATGGGCTGACAACCTGTCCAGGGAATACCCCACCTTTAACTTAGAGGCTACTGAGGATGGAGACCACCCTCCCATTACCCCGACAGGCGAGTAGGTATAGAAGATCAATGGATGGATGTTAAACCGAAAGGTTATGCAGCAGGACAATAATCTTAAGTAAAATATAAAGTCTGAAAAGTTATTATCCTGGTTAAGGTCCTGACTATAATTTGAATGAGACGCAATAAAATGACCTGTACCAGGCCATTTATACACTGTAGCTGGATTAAAACAATTAGAAAGAAAAAGCAGGTTAATTTTCACTACCATAAAACAAGATACTGACATTATTATAATTAAATAAAACATGTATGCATGTACTGATGTGCAACTTGCATACTAAGATTTTTTTTTTTTCATTTTTAATGCTCTTGTACATTAGCATAAGGCAAACCATTTGTTTATAATTAAATATAACTAACTATTGCACTGTAATCTGGTCAGTTGAAAATGAGCATTCTAGTCATTGCTTAACTTTTAGATAGGAGCTCGATAAGCGCTTCTTCTACAGAAATAGCCCAACACCACTGTAAAGGTTCGGAACCATAAAAGATCTTTAAAGTATTTTTTATTATGCATATTTTTCTATTTCTGAATTTGTAATAATCTTAAAGGTAAAGTGGATTATGTTCTTTTTCCGGGTGGATCGTCAAAATAAGAGGTCCTCCTAAAGTGGTGAGTCTGACATAGTGGAAAAATTTCAAATCTTCTTTTGCAAAGTAAGCTTGTATGAGCGATGCAAACCACACCTTTTAAACAGTACGTGCTTGAGGAGAAATGGGCTCGTGTTCGTGCTCTCAAACCCGTTTAATAGATGTTCTCTCTTGGGAGTGGGTACAGGTTTATTCATGTGCATATTTTTTTTAAAGTGGAGAGGGCGAGTCTTTTCAAAAATCCGTCAAAATCCTCCATTATAACTTCAACACAATGATCATGTTTAGAGGCAGCTAAACAAACAGGTTATGTTACTAGCCATTTCATTCTTATGAATGTTGGAGAATAGACCTATTTAATCACTTGGTGTTATGAAAAATAAAATATAATACATTCAAAGGTTATTCTGATGTTTTTTGAACTTTTACGGAATTCAAAGGTTAGGTTGGCACTGAGCTGTATTTGATCCTCCTCTAGATTCTCTGAGCCTCTCTGGTCAGCCTTTTCATGACTCACTTCCTCCCTCCACCACCTCTCTGCCTTCTCTCTCAGCTGTCACTTCTTGTTAATGTAATGTCAGATGACAGGCTGTATATAGCCTGACTACATAAACCCTTTTCTTCTCCTATTTACCATGCACACTTTAGAATAGGTTAAATAAAGAGTAATCATGTACATAAATGCATAGTTGCCACCATCCTCTAATTTGCACAAAATTGACAGATCATTTGGTCAAAAATACGACATGAATTGAAAGCTTAAATGTAAATAGATACGTAAAGGAAGCTGAAGTCTATATGACTTTCAGCTGTGAAGTGGAGATGGCAAACGCAGATAAGAGGTCTTGAAATTTTTAACTACTGTTATTTATACTTAAAGATATATTCATCGATGCACAAACATTCAGAGTAGCAGTGCTGCAGATATAAACGTATTCAGACTTGGTAAATCACCAGGAGTGATTTTCACATTAGGACGCAAACACTCTTCTGCTCTCCTGTGACTGCACTTTATAAAAAGTGCTCTCACACACACTTTGCACTCTTCATCAAGTTCCTCTTCAATATCCCCTCTCCTTTCATGTGTATCTGATGCTGTCAAGGTTATATAAAAAATAAGAAAAAAGGAGGAAAGTACTTTATATATCTATACGGTTTATATACTCATGTGACCTGGTAAGAGAAAATATCTGCAAGCTACACTGATACCTAGAGGTGATGGCCATATGTTTTGGAAAAGTACAGATTTTAGAAAAGAATGAGCTGACATCAGCAACCTGGTAGGGATTCCTTCAAATTCTGACTAAATAAAATGTTATAATGTTTAAATTCATAAAGAAAAAAAAGTAAATATATTGCTTTGAGAAGTACAAAGGATTAAGGATGTGAGGAAGTTACAATAACAATCAGGGTAATAACCTGAAATTACATGCAAACTTTTGTCTTACTGTGAGTCGTTTGAGTTTGTTTTACAGCGAGTCAAATGTTTTGATGACTTACTAATAAAACTGATGACAGGCTTTAAAACTTTACTAGGTCTTCTCTCCCTTTTGGAATAAAATAGTTGTTTTTTTTCATAGCCATTCTAAAACAATATGCCACATTAAAGAACCATTTGTAAACACAAATTGCTTCTTAAATCATTTGTACGAGTGATTTAGGATAAAATGTCTCAGTCTCCATTTGCTCCTATTTCTAATCTTCTCTCAGGTGCAAATAAATTTTGTAGTGCTCCAGACTTCATGCATAAGTCTTATGCAATTAGTCAGCTGTTTTCCAAACCTAACTTTTCACTAATTTGACAATATCTTTTACATGCTCTTAGGCTAAATCCCTATATATTAAGCAAATCTGCTATTATAAATTCCATATTTTTTTATCTGATGACAGAACTATTGATCACCACACCTACAGCTGGCATGTCTGTATCCATGGGACCCTGATTTATCATTCCATCAAAATAAAGAACAGTCAGTGAGCTCTATGTGAGATCAAGCTACTATTGAAATAACATATGGAAATAGATAGAAAAATAACCAAAGGAGTAGGACTTGCATTCAATTCACTCCCTTGACTTTAATACGTAAAATGTGGAATGTTTGGATTTCTCTGAATTTGTCAAATTAGAGTTTGGTGTTGACATTTTTATGTCTATGCATCGTATGAAAGAGATGGAGAGTACGATGAAGGGATGAAAGATGTGGTCTGGAGATGTACATTAAAGGTGTTTGTGTGTATTCAAATTAGATTTTGCAAAGTGTTGGTTAATGATGAACTCAAATTCAACATCTAAATCTTAATTCGCACCTCTTCCCCACATCAGTAGATTTTCATTGATTGTTTTCAAATCAAATTATCTTTTTATTTAATTTAACTTCTGTAACAGTGCAACCATGACATTTACAGCTCTTATAAATTATTTCCCGCTACTTGGCTTTCACTGGTCCTTTAATTCTGCTGCTCAGCTTTGACTCAGCAGATCTTTAATTTTTGAACATGTAAAGTTTTCCTTCTTCGTCTTCAACGCCATTCATATGAATGAACACCTTCTGACAAGTGTGGGAAGTCGTAGCCTGCCTACTTATATGCAGCCTTATATGGCATTATTGGGGTGGATTTACATTTTGAGGGAACATGCACTTTTGTATAAAGTTTGTATAACGTTTTTTTTTACGCATGTTTGTATAAAATTCTTAAAAAAACGTTTGTTAAAAATCTTCATTCTCAGCAATTGACATATATGTACAAATTTGATGTCTGTACACTTCATTGTGAGACTGCGTTGCATGTGAAACTACATTATTCCTTCCCCTTAATTCTTCCACATAGGAAGACTGTACCAGAGACTATTCACATTTTGGCTGAGTTCCGATGACTTAATGCAGTCCTGAGCAAACGTGAAGGAATGTGAAATGGCTGCTATGGCTATCAATGCCAAATAAGCTCATCTAGTCAACAACAATTCTGAGGTCAAGTACATGAAGTTGTAATCAAAGTCTTCAACTCTAATGATCAAGTAATTATTTAAGCACCTTAAACAAACTATACATAAAATTATTAATTGGGCCAATAAATTAGATAATTTGGAAAATACTTAAATAGTCTCTTTTCATTTCTGTATTCTGTTCAAATCTCTGTCAGAAATAAAGCAGCTGAAGAGGTTCCTGACACTATAGGGACGGAGAAGCCGTAATCATGGTTGTTTAGTAACCTATGCCTTCTGGGAGGATATCCTGTAGTCAGCCATGAATGTGAGTGGAGACTCAATTCTGATCTGACAAATGTTAAATCTGCATTCATACACATGCTGCTTAATGCACCACAGCTGGTGAGCTGTGGATTCAACATCACACTTTTAAATGAATGTCCTCTGAATAAAAATAATATGTAAGGTTGAGGAAAAGTAGAGAAGAAGTTGTATTGTAGATTTTCTGGATTTCAAGGACTAGTCTTAGCCAAGATTACCCACCTGCTTCATCTAAAAAAAATACAATAAAAATATGGCATTACTATTTTATAGAAGCTTTAATCTTATATACCTAAAATGTTTTGATTGACTTACAGAATAATTGCAATATACAGAATACACAGCTTTTTAAATATTATTTTAGTTGTTTATGCAAATTGTCCTCTTATTGTAATTTCACAGCAGTTTTTGGCTACCTTATGGTAAACATCTAGAACATTCCTTCTGCACCGACTTAAAAATAAGACGGTGACCAAAGTCACAAATATAATTTATATGGACTCTATATTTAAGGCTGTATTTTTGATTGATGAAACTTTCAAAATATGTAAAATAGAGCAGCTGTACTTTTTTATCAGAGACCTCGAAAACTGATAAAATGAATGTTAGGCAATAATATAATCCTTTTGCTTATTTGTAATATATTTTACTTCATTTAAAGGAAATGACTAATAATAATAAAAAAAACTAAAATAAAGGGAGGAGAAATGGTTAAATCTGGGGCATGAACTTTATTAAGAAAATGAGATAACTTTGTATTATTCACTTTTAATCTGGCAAAACTGTCTTGGTAACTAGTTAGTTTTGAGAAATATAACACAAAAAAAGTTATAGGCAACAGTGAAATACCACTAATTCTCCATTTTCCAGCTATTATATTTAGTTTTTGTTTATTTAT
This sequence comes from Cyprinodon variegatus, assembly GCF_000732505.1. Taxonomy (NCBI): domain Eukaryota; kingdom Metazoa; phylum Chordata; class Actinopteri; order Cyprinodontiformes; family Cyprinodontidae; genus Cyprinodon; species Cyprinodon variegatus. The sequence goes on from NW_015150592.1 coordinate 998,328, forward strand.
GTTTAATTTGCAAAAATATGTTTTTTTTGTTTGTTTTTCCTTTCTTAGAATCTTTGTAACATTTGGCATAAGTGTCATTTTCGTCATGCAAATGGAAGGGGAAAAAAGCAATATCAGTTCCAAGAATCAGCCCAAAACTCTCATCAGCTCATATTATAGAATTGTTATCAGATATCATAATAATAGGCATTTGCACCAGCCTTAAAAAGAACAAACTGTTTTGGTTTATCTCCAATCTGCAGCACAGGATTGTCCAAAACTTTCTGATGGACCTATTCCTATTCTACTCTGACACAGAACCTCTTCCTCACCTCATCATGCCAGTTTAAGTTTGTGTTTTTGTTCTTTCATCCCATACTTTTTTTTATTATTATTTTGCTTTTTTATTTTAGAATTTTTTTGTGTATCTCTTGTAGCTTTATCTGCTCTCAATCAAACAAATTTTGGATAACTAGGATGCTTTTGAGGGATAATGGGAAACAGAGATGTCCTTTTTATTTCCAGCTGTGCAGAAAATAGGTTTGAAATACAACTCTGACTTTGCGTATTCTAAATGTATAAAAATGAAATGCTTGAGATTTCATGTGATTAGAAAGGGCAGAGGATTTAGGTTAGTGAAAATAGCTTTGGAATTCAAAGCTTAGTCCTGACTTGCCCACCCAAAAATGTGTTGAATTATCAAACACGTTTCTCAAAGTAATGAAAGCTGTCATGTTTGCCACTTACTCCAAGACATCTCTGTTAAATGGCTTCTTGCTGTTTCCCAGGAATTCCCCTATCATTTGTCGGCTAAGGCCCTTCCTCTGGAGCAGAAAGTGGGCTACGCCGATGGGCGTGTCGGGGATGAAACCACGGGAGATCAGGAACTGAAGGCCTTTGTCCGGATTTCTGGAACAGATAAGAAGGGGTAAGAAAAAAAACATTTGAATTAGTCTTCAGCTGGAATACTAATCAATACAAGGCCATGATAATAAATCTGTCATACTGAGGAGCATTTAATAATCAACTCAGATTCACAGTTTAGAAGTATAAACGGGTTGGAAGAAAAGGTTTACTCTAACACAACGTAAAGAGTGGCTGTATCATTAATTTTTTTATTTTTTTGTTTTTTTTTGCAAATCTGCTAATATTTGTACCGGTAAACCTAAAAAAATGTATATAATTTTACTGTACCCAGGGTTAGTACATTTCAGGTATGATGGTCTGCTTAAGTGTGTAAATGATGAACAAGAAGGGACAAAGTAGAGGAGAAATAATCTAGAAAGCATGTTTGGCAGTAATTGTGGGACATGTAGAAAATGGATTAGGAAACCAATTCACATTAATGTTTCTGTATGTCATTCATAGTTTGATATCAGTATTAAAGGCATCATAGAATGATTCTATAGGGTATTTGGTGCTGGTCCTTAAGGTCTCTGAATAGGGTGTGTAACATTGGTTGAGCTGAAAATGGCATATTTGTTGTTCTATGAGACCTAATGCAAGCCTGGTTAAAAGCCCTAGAATGAAACGACAGGTTTTCTTCCTTTTATGGTATGCTCATGAATATTTAGATGAGCTGTGCACTGATTGGTTGGTTTACAATGATAGAAGCTGCTGAGCAAAGACGCATCATACTGTAGCAACAAGCACTCACTCACTGAAAGATTAAAATTGTTGATATGGTAGGGTGACCAGATGTCCTGTTTTACAGGACATGTCTTATTTTTCATTCCTAAAAAAAAGTCTGGAGGGAATTTTGGTCGACTACAGTGCAGCATGTAGTCGAAACACACCGGGCACTCGAACCGAGCCATCAGCCAGCGGGGGAGGGAGCAACCGAACCCGACCCGGTGACGGTATCCTGTTCCGCCTGCCCCCCTCCTCCAGCTGAGGATGGGCGGCTCATGGCTCTCTGCTGGGGGCGAGACAAAACTACCTGCCAGAACCAAATAAGGCAACATCCCTGAGTTTACGTCAACTCTTGGCTTGGTTTGGGTTCGACTGTTTTATGGTGGAAGTCTGGAATCGTAATATTTGCAGAGAAAGGAGGTGTCGATGGGGTTTGAACTTCTCTGTACGTCCATTTCACCCACTGAACTATCATTATTAATCTATGACAATGTAAACTTGGCTTTGTATTTTATGAACGCTTTAACTCCAAAGAAATAATCAGAATGAAATGATGAAATATAAAGAATAATATAATCTTACATCCCAAATTGCTTTGGATAAGGCAGCATAACAAAGATCATACATCCATAGATTTTCTCTTACCAAGTCATTTTTGACTGAGAAGGTATTTGAACATAGACTGATTTATACTTTAGTATGCAGCTGAATATACTGTGCCACGTGTACAGCTGCAGCTTATGAAAGAAATCCCAGAAATTGTGCTCTTTCAAAAACTAATGTTGCTCATTATATACTTTCAGTGTGTTTACAATAAAATAATCAATCCTTTGCATAAATCAAATAGCTTCTTGAAAACACAATAAAAAAGTGTTTGTTAACAGAGTTTGCACATTTGACTTGTGCATGGCTCTGGTATGTTGAGATCTCAAAAATAAAAATTGTAAGGCTTTAAAACCTCAAAAACCATCTTCTATATTATTGCACATGGGAGAGAAGAACTCGGATTGAATTAACCTGTTGCTGGGCTTTGCTTGTTGGCTTAAAGAAGGCTACAGATGTTTTACTTGCTAAAAAGAAGAAATTAACTGTTTTGTAATCATTGACAAGCAATGGAATGCCAAAATGAAAGGATAATCATCAGCGCTATTATGAATTGTATTAACAATCAAGTTAGTATTTTTTATTTTTTTTTTTTTTTCATTTTTAAAATGCAGCTGTAAATCCATCCGCCTATCCATAGACATTGGAATGAGGCCTAAATGTTTCTTGTAGCTTATTGCAAAATCATGTCTGGTCAGTGTCTTTCCAGCACACCCCGTTTGAAAAAAAAAAAAAATATATATATATATAGCTGAAAGAAAACAAAGTAAATCCAATTTAATTATAAATTGATTAGTTCTTTGGGTTTTGCAGATGTATCAAAGTGAAGACAAAGAAACTGGGGAAACTGTTTATTTCTGTTTGCCATCACTATAATGAGCTCTTATATGTAAAATCCAAGCTGATACAATATATACCATGCAATATTAATATCACTGCCAATGCTGCTGCTCTGACCTACTTTATATGCTATCATTGAATATTTGCAATATATACATATCCAAGTACCTCAATGATAATAGGAGAAGCTCTCCATTCTTGTTGTACATAGTTTATAGCAATGTGCATTTGATTTATTCGTTTTTTGGTTTTTTAAGTTTTATTAGTTATTTTAAACAATGTATACATGCTTTGGTGTTACATTTCTGTTGAGTTTGCTGTTTTTTCCCTCTCCTAATATAACTGTAGAGCAATTCTGTTTTGTTGACTGGCCTGTTCAACATATGTCCTGACCTCAAAAAATGCCTTTTTTGGAAAAATGATCAGAAATCCTATAAACAAACACTTCCAAACCTTGTGGATAGCTTTCCCTGAAAAGCTGAAACTTTAAATGCTGCAGATGAAAGACAAATGTCATTTTGAAGGATGTGGATTTAGAATAGGATATCAATAAAGTTGATAAGCAGATATAATTGGCTATGGTGTGTTTCCCATCCTATTTGGAAGGTACTGTAATCTTAAGCCAGTGGTTCTGGATGCTATATAAATCTGAAATGAAGAGTCATATTTCTGCTCCTTCTAACCATTTTAAATGTAGAAGACATAAACTCCAGGAAGGCTCGGGCATCACCTTCACATCATTTCCCTTTGAGTCTTCATGCTGTATTTAAACCACAGCTGTTTCATAAGGAACACTGTGTTTGTTACCTTGTGTGTGCACCACAGCTAATGGGTTTAGTGGAGCGCAATGAGGGTAAAAAGGAGAATAGGATGAGGAGGTTGGAAGAGAACCAGACAAAGCAGATGTGCAAAAACAGCAGAGTAAAGGAGGAAGAACACAGGCTGGACCTCACAGAGCGTCTGCCACAAAAGGCTCATCAGCGTTCCCTCAGCTGTTAGCTCACTCCATAAGCTGAAGGTGACGATGTCTGGCCAAATGAATTTGGCAGATATCACTCATTTGATGTTTGCTAAACAGCAGATGGATCACACATGGTGATTATTATTCGCAATCAGGAACAAACAGAGGGGAGAAGATTGAAAAATTGGAAGGCGATACATGATGGAGAGATTTGGATAAGTGGGACTGTTTTCATCAGATAATTACAAGCATGGAGATTTTACATGCAATTTTGCAATGCAAAAATAATTACATTTAGGAGATCATATTTTGGTATATTTAGTCTACCCTACAGAATAAAATCTAGTGTGAATTGCTATCTTGAATGATGCACAAAGGAATTTTTACATGGGTAAAAGAAGTACTGCTATTTCTAAAGATAAATTCTTTAATCGTTTGAAATTCAAGTTAACACAAATGCTAACAAGAAGGATTAAAATCACTACTTCAAATTTAGATTATTGTAGTCTGACTCTGACTTGAAGGAAAAGTTGACATAGAAATATGGTGGTGTCTGCCATTAGATTGTTTAGACAAAAAAATAATGATCAAAACATATGGCAAATTAACACAAAAATGATCACAATCATTTTTAAACTGGGTTCTATTGCAGGATTATCCTGTGGCATGTCATTGTTTCCCTGGGTAAATGGGCACATAGCACTGCATGTTGCCAACTGACGTTTGCATCTGTGTATGAATATGTGTGTTAGCCAATCTGATGGGGTAAATGCAACCTTAGGGTAAAGCTCTTTAAACAGTTGGTATGACTGGACTAATGCTTGGTATATTTAGTCCTGTCAGCAATTTATTTTCTGGCTGTCCTTCTACTTTCTTGCCAGACATTTTAGTGAACTGTTTTATGGTAGGTTTGTACATAAGTAGGGCAGAACAATTATTGAAATAATTGTAAACTAATTTAGAAATCTATCAATAGTTAACTGGACTATAGTGACTCAAAAACATGCCTTTAGCAGATGGAGCAGCTGTGGAAAAGTTGAAAAGTGGAAAAGTTTCAGTTTCACTTAGTTTAATTCTGTAAAAAAGTATTATTTAAGGAGCTTTAAGCTTGAATATATTCATTGAAAACATACAGTAATTCACAGATTAATCTATTAGCAAGATAACACTTAGCCATACACATAAGCATACAAAATGTTTAGATTCTTAAATAATTTTCTTTTAATTTTTCATTTTTTTTCTATTCTATGAGATAAAATCCCCACAAATTTTTTTTGTGGCTGTTATAAAAAAAATAAAGGGGGGGGGGGGGGGTTTGCATGATTAAACGTGCAAGACACTACTACTACCAATACTGCTGTTTAGTTGCCTTTTGTATCTCTGCTTCTGATTGTATCTCTGCTTCTGTCTCCTTGCACCTCAGTCGGCCTCGGCAGATGGCCGCTCACACTGAGCCTGGTTCTGCTGGAGGCTTTTTTTGTTAAAAGGGAGTTCTTCCTCTCCACTGTCGCTGCAAGCATGCTTGGTGTAAGGGGTTGCCTTCGAGTCACTGAGTTGATGCAATCAGCTGCTTTCCATTAGATAGAAAACTTCAAATCAATCTGAATGTATGATCTGGTTGAATTGTCTCTGTAAAGTGCCTTGAGATAACGTGTCGTGAATTGTCCCTATTTAAATAAACTAAATTGAAATTGAATTGAAATAAAGAATGCAAATTGTTCCCTCTGTCTGCTATGTGGATTTAAGAGTGTGTCTTTATATAGTGGGTGATTAATACAGGAAAGAACTGTGCATACCTAAACAAACACCCATTACTTCTCCATAGGCACACAAATACAGTAAGGTTTTTGAGAAGCACCTGCCTCCCAATGTGTGAAATTTCTCTAGAGGAATCTGGCATGCTTTGCTGTGTTAATAAGCCTTGCTTGACATATGTATTTAATATCCTTCACACACACTCACTCTTCACATTGACATTTCTTTAATTCATGCAGATCTGGAGGGGCCTCATTTTCCTCAAGATCTTGGTCTAGCACAAGCTGTTATAATGGATATTTTTTATAGCATGAAGGAGAAAGGAGGATTTAAGGATCTCTGACGTTAGATGGAAAAGTATATAAACAAATATATCTGTCATGTCATGTACCCACCCTTCTTTCTTACTTCTGTTGAGTTTAAAGTTGGACAGTGCTGCTTCCTTTGTCGTGATGGAGTGATTCTCATTCCATCCGCATTCAGGAAGAACACTTTATCAGGTGGCCTTTCCACCTTTTCCCAGTGCTCTTGTTTTAGGTGACCCTCTTCTCCTCTTTCCTGCTTCTAAACATATGCTTGTCCATCACTTTATCCTTGGATAAGCACCTACAAAAACTAACCCAGACAGATATTTAATCAAAACACCTGAATTCCCTCCTCAAGTCACTTTCCATTAAAACACTCGTTAGTTTACTTTGCAAACATTGCGCATGTGGATTTGAGATTTAACATACTACTAATACCACCCTACTTTGTGCCTGTGTAAGCTTTTCTGTCTGCATGATCAAGTAATACTAAAGTTTAAGCCCAAAGCACACAGTGCTGTTTAAGATGCAAAGGATATCACAGTGCAGGTAAGAGGAGGAGGATATGAAGTGGTGGAACTAATAAGCCTTAAGCCCAATTGCCTTTCTATCTCTATCTCTATCTCTCTTTCTCTTTACCTTTCAATTTCTCCTTGGTCTAATCTTTTTTCTACCCTCTAAGTCAGTTTATTACTAGTAAGGTTGTAATAAACTGGGTAATATCTATACTATTTGTACATAGAAAAGAAGAAATCTCAAATAATTACAGAAATCAGTAAGAATTAATCAAAGCCTATTCCTACACCTAGCTGTCAACAAGAATTACGGAGCAGATAAATTTTCGATTTATTAAAAAAATACATATTAACAGTTATTTAAAAATGTACTTATTTGTCTTATCAAGTTCTGGATAGGACTCCTTGCAGGTCAGAACAGTCCTTATCCATGCTCAACATACTTATCTAAGTCTTTATAAACCTTTGACTGTCCATTGGTGGTCAGTCATGCAAGAGCAGAAATGGATCCCCCATATTCTTCACAAAGAGTTGGGAACATAAAGTTGTCCAAAATGTGTCAGCATATTACATTTTACTTTTAAATGAACTAAAAGGGTAAGCCCAGCATCTGAAAACACAGCTAGGCACCATCCTCCTACTCCAAGCCTTACAAAATACTCATCCTCTCAGATTTCCAATAAAACTAATTTAGCACTCCACAAAACATGCTTCCACTGCTTTATTGTCAGGTGGTGGTGTATTTTAAGACAGCATATCACACTTTGCTTTGCATTAAGCTGCAAAGCTGTAATACAGCTGTTTAGTCATGCAAACTGATCTCATAAAAACTGTGTCCTTAAGCAAATCTGAATGCTAAAGAAACTGGACTCTCAGCACAATGAATCGTAGCATCTTGTGACTCAACCTAGATTAAACTAAATTCCGGAATCTGTTTGTTGAACCGTCTTTGGCTTTCTGTCAGCCACACTCATAGTGTTTAAAAACACTTTCACTTATGTGTGCAAAGCCTGCAGTTTTGTGGTTATGGTCATTATTACTCTAATTAAACAAGGTTTAAGAGCAAAATATAGAGTAGTGACGCCTATGTGATGCAGAATGTTTTTGGTCTAAGGCCTTTTCTCTGGGCTTGTGTATGTACAGTACGTCTGACGCTCTGTAATAACAATTAATTGAAACTGAATCTGTTAGCCAGCAGGGGTGAGCAATTCCAGTTCGTGGGGCCAGTATGCTTTAATTCTTTGTTGCATTAATTATATTTATTTCAGGATTTCTGGATTTCCGCACCATTAACCACTATATAACTCAATCTAAATGTAAACAAGTGTCTACAAGTCTTTTCTTTTTTAAAGGAAAGTTGGATTGTGTTTACATTTACAGAGCTGTTTTTGAAGCTTTTGAAAGTTACTGTAGCACTTTTTAAATAAAGTTAGATGTCTCCATCTACTTTTGCTTATTCACTAGTTAAAAATTAATAAAGTATAAAAATAAATTTTTTGGTAATACATTAATAATTTTTTTTAATACATACCTAATTGTCTGGAAGACATTTGTTTCCAGGTGCATTCAGGTAAGGGACCAGATCATGCAATTCTGATTAAAGCAAATCTTAGTAAAAAAAATTATATGAATCAAGCCTCATGCTTTTTTTTATTTACACCACTGAAACAGTAAATATGGTGTAAAACCTTTAAATATGTGATATTCAAACACCTGTGAACATCTAGCTCCTGTAATGTGGCCCCCTTTGCACCCATTTTAGGTTCAAACTGTCTAGAGCCGTCAAAGCATTAATTGCCAAGATACCACTAGCAATATTTTTCTTATCTTCTTTCTTAGAGGGTTTCTTATCTAAACTTGGAATCTACTTTCTGGCAGCATCACTGCAATCCATTTAAAACAGTATGTGGTGTGAAAGATTTAATGCTTTACATCTGTAGCAGCAATGACTACAGTACAGAAGATAAGACTTGTATGTGTCTGCCTGATGCACCCCGATGATATTATCTCCATCTAGTCTAACATGAGCCTGCTGCTTAAACCTATTTCCTTTTCTATTTTTATTTTCTACTAATATGTAAAACTTTCCACACTCTTCTGTCTCATAATTGCCCACTTTACATCTGGCAGAGTTTGTTGGCTTTTTCTGTAGAATAGGAATAATCTGAGAAAACCTCTTTTCTGTCCACAGGGCCTTATTAAAGTTCAGATACACATAGAACAGGAGAGGAGTAACGGATGGGTCCATACATCTCTCTGTTCACATGGTTTTGTATCTTTAATCAATCTGCTGACATTTTTAACTCTTTCTTTTAAACTTAAATGGAATTCAAAGAAAAATACTAGAACCAATAATGAACAAGAAAAGCCAATAAACATCCTTGGTAACTGTGCCCAAAATATTTAAGGGAAGGCAAGTTTATTTAAATACCCCATTTCCCTTGGCAAGGTAATTCAAAGTGTTGTGCACGAATAAAGGAAAAAGAAAACATAATGCAATGACATATAGGTAATCAAATGAATTAACCTGGATAAATAAAGAGAATAAATATTTTTTTAAAAATAGGATTATAATCTGAGACAAAAATGATCAAATGATTAATATGAAAGGAAAGGAAACTTAACTAATAATGTTCAGCAGTGGCGGCTGGCCCATAGGAGGCGCTTAGGTGCTGCCCTCCCTGTGTGTGGAGGGGAAAAGTCATAATATATATAAATCTTTAAAAATTTATCAATGTCAGTTTTACTTAACAGTATTTGGCTACATGTAATATGATTAATTAAAACAGCACTTTTACCAACTGACTCTCGTTCAACAGTGCATTTTCACTGACAGAACGTATCATTTCTCTTCTTGGGCGCTCATTCAAAGCGCCCCTGAAGTGTAGCGAAATCAGCATCGCAAAATTAATGGCTTTGGGGCTCCTGGAATTTTTGCCCCTGCTACAGTGATGTAAGTGATCTAGATAGTAGTCGGTCAGGCAGTGAGGTAAAGATTATGGGGACGACGACAGTTGAACTTGAAGAGCAGCTTTCACACAATTCAAAGAGATCTTTACTGAGTAACCCTTTCATGAGAAGAACGATGGTGGAAAAAAATCCATGTAAAGAAGCCGGGACATGACAAGCTCAAAATAAATTTAAAGCAGTGTTGGGAACCAAGGAAAAAGCTAAATCCTACAACCAGATTTTTAGCAGGAGTTGTTCCAGCATAAGTCTGACAGCCTGTGGGAAAGCTAATGCACTTTTTTGTTTTCCATGCATTCTTTTTAAAAGTGACCGGAGTGATTTGACGCACATAGTCTGGATTTAAAATTTAAAACGCCTCTCTCTGACAGGTAGGACTGATTTGAAGCACTTTTTAGAGAAGGTAAAGAGGAATGAACAACCTAGGATTCACATGGAAAATAATATAATATAATGTACTTTTTCTAGATGTTTATTAATTTACAANTATATATTTTATTTATTTTTTTTGTATTTAAGATTAGAAAAAAAACGTTTTAATTGCCAATGCAGTATGCAGTAACCATAATTCCTCTAGTGGAAAAGTTTCAGTTACATACAGTAATTCACAGATTAATCTATTAGCAAGATAACACTTAGCCGTATACATAAGCATATAAAATGTTTAGATTATTAAATTAATTTCTTTTAATTTCACATTTTATGTTCTATTCTGTGAGATAAAATACCCAAAAAAAATTTTGTTGCTGTTATTAAAAAAAAAGAGGGGATTTGCATGATTAAACTTGTAAAAGACTACTACCACCATTACTGCTGTTGCCTTTTGTATCTCTGCTTCTTTCTGTATCTCTGCTTCTGTCTCCTTGAACCGCAGTCGGCCTCGGCAGATGGCCGCTCACACTGAGCCTGGTTCTGTTGGAGGCTTCTTTCAGTTAAAAGGGAGTTCTTCCTCTCCACTGTCGCTACAAGCATGCTTGTTGTGAGGGATTGCCTTCGAGTCAATGAGTCCATGCAATCAGCTGCTTTTCCTTAGATAGAAAACTTCAAATCAATCTGAATATATGATCTGGTTGATTTGTCTCTGTAAAGTGCCTTGAGATGACATATGTCGTAAAATGGCGCTATTTAAATAAACTAATTTGAAATTGAAATAAAGAATGCAAATTGCTCCCTCTGTCTGCTATGTGGATTTAATAATGTGTTTTTATATAGTGGGTGATTTGGCACTAAGGGCAGAATGTTAATACGGGAAAGAACTGTGCATACCTAAACAAACACCCATTACTTCTCCATAGGCACACAAATACAGTAAGGTTTTTGAGAAGCACCTGCCTCCCAATGTGTGAAATTTCTCTAGAGGAATCTGGCATGCTTTGCTGTGTTAATAAGCCTTGCTTGACATATGTATTTAATATCCTTCACACACACTCACTCTTCACATTGACATTTCTTTAATTCATGCAGATCTGGAGGGGCCTCATTTTCCTCAAGATCTTGGTCTAGCACAAGCTGTTATAATGGATATTTTTTATAGCATGAAGGAGAAAGGAGGATTTAAGGATCTCTGACGTTAGATGGAAAAGTATATAAACAAATATATCTGTCATGTCATGTACCCACCCTTCTTTCTTACTTCTGTTGAGTTTAAAGTTGGACAGTGCTGCTTCCTTTGTCGTGATGGAGTGATTCTCATTCCATCCGCATTCAGGAAGAACACTTTATCAGGTGGCCTTTCCACCTTTTCCCAGTGCTCTTGTTTTAGGTGACCCTCTTCTCCTCTTTCCTGCTTCTAAACATATGCTTGTCCATCACTTTATCCTTGGATAAGCACCTACAAAAACTAACCCAGACAGATATTTAATCAAAACACCTGAATTCCCTCCTCAAGTCACTTTCCATTAAAACACTCGTTAGTTTACTTTGCAAACATTGCGCATGTGGATTTGAGATTTAACATACTACTAATACCACCCTACTTTGTGCCTGTGTAAGCTTTTCTGTCTGCATGATCAAGTAATACTAAAGTTTAAGCCCAAAGCACACAGTGCTGTTTAAGATGCAAAGGATATCACAGTGCAGGTAAGAGGAGGAGGATATGAAGTGGTGGAACTAATAAGCCTTAAGCCCAATTGCCTTTCTATCTCTATCTCTCTTTCTCTTTACCTTTCAATTTCTCCTTGGTCTAATCTTTTTTCTACCCTCTAAGTCAGTTTATTACTAGTAAGGTTGTAATAAACTGGGTAATATCTATACTATTTGTACATAGAAAAGAAGAAATCTCAAATAATTACAGAAATCAGTAAGAATTAATCAAAGCCTATTCCTACACCTAGCTGTCAACAAGAATTACGGAGCAGATAAATTTTCGATTTATTAAAAAAATACATATTAACAGTTATTTAAAAATGTACTTATTTGTCTTATCAAGTTCTGGATAGGACTCCTTGCAGGTCAGAACAGTCCTTATCCATGCTCAACATACTTATCTAAGTCTTTATAAACCTTTGACTGTCCATTGGTGGTCAGTCATGCAAGAGCAGAAATGGATCCCCCATATTCTTCACAAAGAGTTGGGAACATAAAGTTGTCCAAAATGTGTCAGCATATTACATTTTACTTTTAAATGAACTAAAAGGGTAAGCCCAGCATCTGAAAACACAGCTAGGCACCATCCTCCTACTCCAAGCCTTACAAAAGACTCATCCTCTCAGATTTCCAATAAAACTAATTTAGCACTCCACAAAACATGCTTCCACTGCTTTATTGTCAGGTGGTGGTGTATTTTAAGACAGCATATCACACTTTGCTTTGCATTAAGCTGCAAAGCTGTAATACAGCTGTTTAGTCATGCAAACTGATCTCATAAAAACTGTGTCCTTAAGCAAATCTGAATGCTAAAGAAACTGGACTCTCAGCACAATGAATCGTAGCATCTTGTGACTCAACCTAGATTAAACTAAATTCCGGAATCTGTTTGTTGAACCGTCTTTGGCTTTCTGTCAGCCACACTCATAGTGTTTAAAAACACTTTCACTTATGTGTGCAAAGCCTGCAGTTTTGTGGTTATGGTCATTATTACTCTAATTAAACAAGGTTTAAGAGCAAAATATAGAGTAGTGACGCCTATGTGATGCAGAATGTTTTTGGTCTAAGGCCTTTTCTCTGGGCTTGTGTATGTACAGTACGTCTGACGCTCTGTAATAACAATTAATTGAAACTGAATCTGTTAGCCAGCAGGGGTGAGCAATTCCAGTTCGTGGGGCCAGTATGCTTTAATTCTTTGTTGCATTAATTATATTTATTTCAGGATTTCTGGATTTCCGCACCATTAACCACTATATAACTCAATCTAAATGTAAACAAGTGTCTACAAGTCTTTTCTTTTTTAAAGGAAAGTTGGATTGTGTTTACATTTACAGAGCTGTTTTTGAAGCTTTTGAAAGTTACTGTAGCACTTTTTAAATAAAGTTAGATGTCTCCATCTACTTTTGCTTATTCACTAGTTAAAAATTAATAAAGTATAAAAATAAATTTTTTGGTAATACATTAATAATTTTTTTTAATACATACCTAATTGTCTGGAAGACATTTGTTTCCAGGTGCATTCAGGTAAGGGACCAGATCATGCAATTCTGATTAAAGCAAATCTTAGTAAAAAAAATTATATGAATCAAGTCTCATGCTTTTTTTCATTTACACCACTGAAACAGTAAATATGGTGTAAAACCTTTAAATATGTGATATTCAAACACCTGTGAACATCTAGCTCCTGTAATGTGGCCCCCTTTGCACCCATTTTAGGTTCAAACTGTCTAGAGCCGTCAAAGCATTAATTGCCAAGATACCACTAGCAATATTTTTCTTATCTTCTTTCTTAGAGGGTTTCTTATCTAAACTTGGAATCTACTTTCTGGCAGCATCACTGCAATCCATTTAAAACAGTATGTGGTGTGAAAGATTTAATGCTTTACATCTGTAGCAGCAATGACTACAGTACAGAAGATAAGACTTGTATGTGTCTGCCTGATGCACCCCGATGATATTATCTCCATCTAGTCTAACATGAGCCTGCTGCTTAAACCTATTTCCTTTTCTATTTTTATTTTCTACTAATATGTAAAACTTTCCACACTCTTCTGTCTCATAATTGCCCACTTTACATCTGGCAGAGTTTGTTGGCTTTTTCTGTAGAATAGGAATAATCTGAGAAAACCTCTTTTCTGTCCACAGGGCCTTATTAAAGTTCAGATACACATAGAACAGGAGAGGAGTAACGGATGGGTCCATACATCTCTCTGTTCACATGGTTTTGTATCTTTAATCAATCTGCTGACATTTTTAACTCTTTCTTTTAAACTTAAATGGAATTCAAAGAAAAATACTAGAACCAATAATGAACAAGAAAAGCCAATAAACATCCTTGGTAACTGTGCCCAAAATATTTAAGGGAAGGCAAGTTTATTTAAATACCCCATTTCCCTTGGCAAGGTAATTCAAAGTGTTGTGCACGAATAAAGGAAAAAGAAAACATAATGCAATGACATATAGGTAATCAAATGAATTAACCTGGATAAATAAAGAGAATAAATAATTTTTTAAAAATAGGATTATAATCTGAGACAAATGATAAAATGATTAATAAGAGAATGAAAGGAAAGGAAACTTAACTAACAATGTTCAGCAGTGGCGGCTGGCCCATAGGAGGCGCTTAGGTGCTGCCCTCCCTGTGTGTGGAGGGGAAAAGTCATAATATATATAAATCTTAAAAAATGCATCAATGTCAGTTTTACTTAACAGTATGTGGCTACATGTAATATGATTAATTAAAACAGCACTTCTACCAACTGACTCTCATTCAACAGTGCATTTCCACTGACAGAACGTATAATTTCTCTTCTTGGGCGCTCATTCAAAGCGCCCCTGAAGTGTAGCGAAATCAGCAACGCAAAATTAATGGCATTGGGGCTCCTGGAATTTTTGCCCCTGCTACAGTGATGTAAGTGATCTAGATAGTAGTCGGTCAGGCAGTGAGGTAAAGATTATGGGGACGACGACAGTTGAACTTGAAGAGCAGCTTTCACACAACCTAAGAACAACCTAGGATTCACATGGAAAATTATATAATATAATGTACTTTTTCTAGATGTTTATTAATTTACAACCAAAATAAACTCTTAAATAAATAAATTCTCAGAAAATAAATAGTTTTTCTATATTAAAAAAGTATAAAGATGACTAATAGCTTCTCCATTATTAAAGTGTTTTTTTTTTTTCGGTTTTTTTTTTTTAGGTCTGTGATACCATATTGGACTCACACAGATTTACTTTCACAAAGCCTCAGAGGGTTAAAAGTTATGTACACAAGTAAATCTGTACATGAAATTATGTTTTTTTTAATAATGTTTTTTGTTGTTGGCATTCATATAAGTATACTTGTGTGATAGCTTAGTATATGTTGGATTAGGTTTTAGTATACGTCTATTTTGACTTTATAGCCCCCCCCCCTGGAGAAAACTCAGGGGACAAAATTCAGTGAAATTCTGAAATGTTGTCAAAATTGGTGCAAGTTGGAAACAGATTATGTACTAGACTTGATTTGGTAGCTAATTGATCTTTAGGGTTTTTCATTGCAGTCCCTGGTAAAATGGAGTTAAGATCCTTCATTTACGAGAGAGTTATAAAGCCTGACAAATCCAGCAAATAAGGCTTGAGCAATATTAATGTTTTTGCTGATGATCCCATAGAAGAAAGTTTCCCTTTTTTCATAGTTTTATGATCTGGCCAATAACTTCAAAATATTTTTGGGAGATTTTCTCTGTGCCAATACAAACTTTAAAAAATTTCAAAACCAACCAATACTGTATGTCTAAGAGGTGATCTAACATAAATATTGCTTAATGTTGTATAACATTGGGGTAATGTTACACAACATTATTGCTTAAAGAGAAGGCACCTAACTGTCTGATCAGTTAATCTGAAAAATTTATAAAATTATAACTTGAAATAAAAAAAGAACAAAACAAAGACAGACACACAAGATGGTGACACAACAGAACACTAATGTATCTTGACATATAGCTGCATAACAGCGATTAAAAAAACTTTTGCATCATACTTGTGAAGATGGTTAAAAAATTGAGAGTAGTTTATAACTGCTCATTACCCTAAATACATACAGATATGATGGTGGGACCAATATATCAATATGGCTGTTTTGTTTCAAAGCAATTTACAGAGACTATTCAACCAGATCAGTCAGACCGGTTCCAAGTTTTCTATCCAAGTTAACCGGCTGTTACTGTAGCACCGACTCATTAACTCTTCACCAATCCCTCACAACAAAGATTTGGTCAGAGTTAGGAAAATGCATCTGGTTAAATATAGTAAATCTGATATAAATCATATTAGAGTTTGCAAAAGATTTGAGCGTATGGTGAAAGTCAGGCTACCAGAAGCTACAAGGAATTGAAGCATATTTATGGCAAAAAATGAACTGAAAATTAAAGATTTTAAAGTGCAAGGCTGTTGAAGACCAGCCCAGTATACTTTCTACGGTAACTGCAGTTAGATGTAATTCTCAGAGTCTGATTGTTTATGATTTTTCTTCCACTTAACAGTTATTTGCATCTTTTTATAGTAGTCTATCATAATCTCCATTTCAAGTGCAGGGAAATTTGAAGGTGCTGCAAGGAAAATTTTTGAAAAGTTCGAGGAAGATTATGACACTTTAAAGCACACTATTTGCCTGTTGCTAAATAACATAAAAAATGCATGCAAGATTATTTTAACTTTTGTAAGCCTTAAATAAAACCCATTTATTTCTAACAAATATTTTCCTTTTCCTACCAGTAATTATTCTTTTCATCCCCACTTGCAGTTGGCCTTGAACTTCAATAACAACTCTTTTAAAATGCAAGCATTCCATATTGTCAGTATTACTCACAGATTGAAGAGGTTGAGGCCAATCCGGTACAGGCGTTTTCGCATGACGTCAGTGGACAGCGTAGGAGATTTACAGCTAGCTGGATTCTCACAGTGGTAACGTGGAAGGCTGAGGATCATGGCTTGAAGCGCCTCTTTGGATGAGGCCTCAGATGTCGAGCGCGCCTCTGTTGACGTGCTGCTGCTGCTCATCTGCTCTGAGCTATTGTCTGCCATCTCTGAGCCACATCTCTTGACATCCAGGGGCTCCGCCACTGGAGAGCTTCTTAGCAGCATAGTTTCCTGTGGTGGAGGGACATGAGTGGACTCTGTTGGTGGAGGCGGGGGTGGAGGTGGCGGAGCTACTTCCTGTATGCTTTGAATGGTAGACATCCTATCTAGTGGAGTGATGGGAGGTTGGGTATTATCAGGAAACTCCTCTTCACTAGGAGGGGGGGCAGGAAATTCAGCTTCCCCACTTTCTTCTATGTCTGTCTCTATAGGGGGTGGTGGGGGCTCTTGAGGTGGTGGTGGAGCATCTATTGGTTCTGTGGGGACCTCAGGAGGTGGAGGTTCCTCTGATGGTTCATCTATGACAGGGGCTGGTGTGGAGTCTGTTAATGAAGAAGTGGTTGTTACAGTGGTGGAGACCCCTTGCTGCTGGATGCAGCTGCCCAGAGTAACTGAAGATGATTCCATGACTGAGGATGAAACTCTGAAGTTCTGGCTGTCGATTTGCACTGTTACATCACGAAAGGCCATCATCAGTTTACTTGCACTTCTGGACAAGTCACTTGGATCAACCGGTCCTTGATGAACTGTTGCTTGCGACACACAGGCCCCTTCACCACTTGCTCCTACACCTGAAGAGGCAGCAGTTGCTGCATTAAAGGAGTCAGCACTGAATTGATAGGCACCACCTTCTTGTAGTGAACACATGGTCTTCAGGCTCCAGTTGCTAAGTGCATCATCAATGGACTTTGCAAGTGACTGGACCTGTTCCGTGAAAGAGTCCTCCAGGTCGGTCAAGGTGCTGCCAACTGAGGCTGGCAGAGATGGCGAACGCACCAGTGGAATACCTGCCAAGTTGCAGCCTTCTGCCAGGGCCCGTTCAGCAGAGAAACCCTCGGTGTTTTGCACGCGGACTTTCTGCAGAGAGATGCGCCGTGGAAGCCGGCTCTCCAGGAGAGAGTTGCGGATTTTCTCAAAATTTTTGCTGAGCTGGTACTGGCGGAAGGCAGTCTGGATCTTGCAGGCAGCACGACGCGAGATGAGGTGGCCGCCGTATTTGTGCTCTAACATTTCGATCTGATAAAAAAAAAACAGAGAAACACAGATGAGCACATTCTAATTGTTTCATGTCTTTGACATCTAAAGAAACAAGCAGTTTTAAAAGATAATATGTTTATTCAGAAGCTGTTTTCCAACAAAAAAAAAATATTAAGAACAATGACAACAAAACACATTCTTAACATGCAAAACTGAGAATTTTTTGAAACCTTTGCTTGGTTCCCTACAATGTAAATGTCTGTAAATGTTAAACTAATATGGTATGCAAACACCTGCAACTATTTGTGATAAAACTATGTATAGTAGCATAGATTCTTGAAGTAAAAGGGAAATACTTTCATTCACAATATATATATATATATATATATATATATATATATATATATATATATATATATATAAATGCTTCTCTGTCATTCTATTGAAATGGGCAAATGTGATGGAAGGATGGATGGAGTCGAGTACAGAATACTGGAATTAAAATGCACAAGAAAGGAATTAAAATGTCAAAAGTTAAATGTCTAAAGTAAAGGTTAACCTTTTAGCAGCAAAACCAACATGAAAAGATCAAAATGGATTTTGTAGATCCTAGTTTATTCATGTGTGGACCAATCACAATGCAGACTGAAGTTTGATTCTGGTACAACTTAAAAACCGTTAATCAAAGCTGCTATCCATTCACTCTGAACACAGAAAACATTTTGACATACCAAAGAAGACTTGTAGCAGAAAGTGAAACAAAAAGATGTTTTTAAAATGTTGACTCAAGAGGCTTAAAATCAGTGCACATCCCTTACATTTCATCCTACCTTACAGTAATAATTAAAGTGTGTTTATAGCCTAAACTTTAACATAAGTTAAGTATGCAGAAATATATAAAAAATTTTATAACTAGACCCTTTTGTTTTTTTAATTCTTGTTATATTTTTGCGTAATCCAATGTCAATAACAAATTGCACTTTAATTCTTTGTTTAAAGCCTTAAACAAAAAAACATATATATATATATATATATATATATATATATATATATATATATATATATATATATATATATATATATATAT
>NW_015150592.1:1017171-1028776 GCF_000732505.1 Cyprinodon variegatus
ATATATATATATATATATATATATATATATATATATATATATATATATATATATATATATATATATATATATGTATGTATGTATAATTTTCCTAAAACTAATCAAGCCACCATTAGGGCCTGTGAAAAATGACTTAACACTCCAGGAAATGGAAAAAGATGTAAAATTACCATTCTCAACTGGCAGCTACTCACACACTACATAAATCCTCTTTCAATTTTCCAGAACAATTAGGTTGTGGGCATCTTTTGAAGTATTCTTATCTTCTTTAGTCTTTTTGAGTTCGTTTTCATTAGGTTTGCTTTTTTTTCCTTCCTCTTTCCTTCTTTCTTTTTCCCCTTCAAGGACAAGGGTTTCTGAAATACATTTTTTATCAGTATTTTTCATTGTCCTGTAATACAGTAAATTTTGTGTTAACTTAAGAAAACTAGAAATCTATGTTATTTCTTTTATTTTTGCATGGATCTATCCTGACCTTTTGGGAAAACATAAACTATAAGTATCGGTTTATTGCACATAAAACAACCCAATCAGGTAAAAACAAAAATGGTCCAGGTGTGACTTTAATCTTATTTTACTGAGCTTCAGGACAAAGTCAAGGTAAGAGTTTGTGCAAAGCTCTATTAAAGAAAGAAAAAAGACTACAGCATTCATTTGGTTTGCAAACTCTGATATTGTAAATTGTTCGCTGAAGAAGATGGGGTTTCTGGTTATGAGAAGAACAATTACATGCAACTCTTTAGAAATATTAATGACACTGGAAATCTTTTCTAACCCATTTACATTTACAAGGTTGTGTGATAAAAGTGGAACGTTTTTTTCCACTAGGCAATTTTTAAAATGAGCTTTGTCATAAGGTCAGTGGCTGTGTTGTTTGGAGCAGTGTCCCTCACCAAACAAAGTCTGCATGGCATAAACTGTAGAGGTGCCCTTGATCCAGAGATGAAGCATCAGTTGTGTAGTATTTGATTTAATGTAGCAGCTGATCTTGTTTGTTTAGCTTTCCGATTAGTCTGGACTTGGAAGGATTTGGTTTACACTGCTCTCTTTAATCAGGGATGCAGCTGGTCATTAAAAAAACAAAAAAAACAGACTTTTAATATGGCTGAAGATATTAGGTTTAGAGGAGGGAAATATTAGAAGCAGAGGATAGTGGATAAGATCTGACTCTATATTAAAAGCGGGGTCACATCGCCTACATCCGGATCGCTAATCTTCAACTTTTCTGTTTTTCTCTCTTATCACACTGGTAGCAGTGTGCATATGGTGAGTAGATGTCCCAATCTGTGTAGGACTGTGTGGTATTTTATTTTAACTGTATTCTGCTGTCCTACAAATTTAAACTATATGTAAAGTAAAAAAATATATATATATATATATATAATGAAAACTAAGGAAAAGTTATAACCTTATCCATTACAACAAAACATAGCAAACATCTATATATGTATTTAAATAACAATCACATTAATTCCTTGAGAACTTGTGAATGAATCCTTTCTCCAACACACCTAAATCATATTGCTGAATTTCCACATTAGCATGAAATTCAACTCTTTAAAGGACTGGAAATGAAACATTTATTAGATGCAGGTGTGTTGGAGGGGAGATACATCTAAAAGTTGCAGGTTTCTAGCTTTTGAGGACTGGAATTGGGCACCCATGATATAAGGAATCATCAATTGACTCAATTTTCATTTTAGTACTGTCATTTAGAAGAAATCCTTTTTCTCTTTACTGCATAAGTCAGTAAGTAAGTAGTGAGCCCATCCATTTAGCTGGCTCAAAAATACAAACTAATTTGACTGTGAAATTATTTGGTTACTAACAATACATTTTTCTCTTAAAGACCCAAATACTTTAAAGGTATAGTGGGGGATGTTCTTTTTCCAGGTGGATCATCAACATAAGTGCTCCTCCTAATTGTCAATCATATGTTTACATAAAGCCATCCTACTTGCTCGCCCCCAATTTCACTTACCGGTGGTGAGTCTGACATACCGGAAAAATTGCAAATCTTCTTTTGGAAAGTAAGCTTGTATGAGGGATGCAAACAACAACTTTTAAACAAAGTGTGCATGAGGAGAAATGGGCTTGTGCATGCTCTGGCACCCATTTAATAGGCGTTCCCTCTCAGGAGAGGGTACAGGGTTGTGCATGTGCATTTTTTTTTTTTTGTTTGTTTAAAATAGAGAGGGTGGGTTATTTCAAAAATTTGCGAAAATCCTCCACTATACTTTTAACTTCGCACACAGAATCACATTTTGTTTATGACCCACAAATGCAAAACAGGTTAATAATTAATTTGTTGGCATGAGGTTGTAGCAGAGAGAATTGTTAAGCAGCACAATGGGCAGCAAGTATTTAAAAAGTCAAGGTCATAAAAGCAAGTTGATAGATGAAAAGAGCAAAAGATACACAGAAACAAGGGTGTCAAAAGGAAGCCTCATAGAAAAAATGAAGTTTTGGGACTGATAACTGCTCCAAGATTGGCAGTGTTAAAATTCACCCCATTGGCCCCTGTCAGCTTTACTTATGGTAATTTTACTAAGCTGTGAGATAAGAATGATTATTTTGGTGCTACTGTGGTTTAAGAGGATGGCAATGGCAGTGCTCCATTCCTCTGTCACTGAATCAATCCTGACAGGCAAATCCACACCACACTGACCTCTTGGTCTATAATGAATGACATTGAAAAGGTAGTCCACAGTTTAGTGTAATTAATATCCAAAATACCACCAATATATCCAAGGTTTTAATGTGGGATGAACTGAATGGTGAAGTAGGAAAGATTTGGGGTGGTATAGAGCTGTGTTGTTCACTCCTGGTCCTCAAGGCACACTGCCCTGCATGTTTTAGATGTTTCCTAGCTTTCACATACCTGATATCAATTGATAGCATAATAACAGGCTCTGCTGAACTCCAATAATCTGAAACATCCAAAACATGCCTTGAGGATCAGGGTTGAAAAACAGTGGTAAAGAGGATAAGGTGGCATTGTGTTTAGTGCGTTTTACTCCTTGTTATAAAATTTTAGTAAAGACAGTTTTCTTTTTCACTGAAAAGATCTTTCTTAGCTAAATCTTGAATCAAAAGGTAATTCAATGCCGGTTCTTTTCTGGGGAGTCCTTTGGCTACTACATCTAACAGCAATAACGTTTTTTGTTTAAATGGTTTACAAGCTGTAATAATAAAGGAAAAAAAATCCAGTATTATAACCTCTCAAATGTACTACACAGCACAGCAAAAATCTGCACTTATTAGGTAATGGATATTTCTAATGTAGAATTCTAAAACCTGTGCGAGTGAAAACACGACACTTGACACAACGTCCTTTAAAATGCATAACAATGGAAAACCAGTTCATCCAGTTTCCACCTTTAACAGTGTTTTTGTATAAAGACTATGCAAATAAAACAACAGCTTATTAAATCACACATGCTGCAAAAATAAAACCAATCAAAATGTTTTTATTTTTGCTACAGTAGCTTTCAAGCTCATGCAGGCTGCTAATAACTTGATGCAACCGATTATTATTTTCTCTCTCAGCTAAATGGAAGCATTCGCCACATCATAATGCTGCTCCTAACATATGATAGTGAACAAGAAAGGCAAAGCTATCCAATATTGAAATGGAAATATCAACATTCAAAATACATTCAGCTTAGAAAAGTGGCACATGTTTCACAGGGTTCATTGCTAAGCTTTAAGTGACTCAAACAATCCATCACCAAGTTCTTCCGTGGCAATAAAGGTATCGCCAAGCAGATCCAATTACTTTGACATTGATCCAGAGATCCATCAAGCCCCTGCACCCCCACCTGTGCGGACAGAAGATCAATCCAGGCTATCGTGTATCTCAAGCCTACTTGACAAGAGGATAGTGAAAAAGAGGGACTCTCAGATCTGAGATTAAAAGAGTGAAGTAGCAAGGTGACCTGAGGTTAAAAGAACTGTGAGCCTCAATTAGGGGAGTGATGAGGGAGGAAATCCAGACAAAACTGCCTGAGTTAAGATGCCAAGGGATGAGGTTGCAAAACACCTCTCTAGTGTATTCTACTAGCTTTATTGGATAATAACTCCAAAAACTGGAGAGGATCCAGTGATCTTTAATGGAGCAATACATACAAAGGTTCAAAAAATTCATATAACTACACATTTAATGGAGAGAAACGCTTTGTTACCAAGGGCTATTTTTACTGATTTCAATGGACTGTTGATCTGGAGCAGGTTTCCTCTATTAAGGTCCTCAAGGATCTGTGTCCTGCACCTTTTATATATGTGTCTGCTTTCACATCTCAAATGAC
Organism: Cyprinodon variegatus; assembly: GCF_000732505.1. Taxonomy (NCBI): domain Eukaryota; kingdom Metazoa; phylum Chordata; class Actinopteri; order Cyprinodontiformes; family Cyprinodontidae; genus Cyprinodon; species Cyprinodon variegatus. The sequence continues at coordinate 1,021,479 of NW_015150592.1, forward strand.
TGAATAACTTCCTCAGCAAACAGTCAAGTGCTGTGTTCGAATCCTGCTGATGCATCCTGCGAAGGCCAGATTCGGCGACCATTTACGTGATCCATGGTCTCTTCAGATTAAAAGACCCCTTAATATGCAGCAGACAAAAGCAGCCTTTCTTTTGAAGGACAAGTCCCGTGTATCCTTTTAGCTTAGGGTATCCTGTGATTCATTGCTAGTCCAACCAAAACCGGCTACTCCATGCTCAAAGGAAAAAGGGAAATGGTGACGAAAAGTGGTGAATATTATAAGTGCAGTTTAATATAATATCAGAATATTCAGAATTTGAAGAGTTTAATCTTAAATTAATATAAATCGTTAATTAAAAGGGTTAGTGAGTCAGATATCTAGTGGTTAATGTTTGGTTTTTGGAAAGTTTTATCTGTCCCTGTGCAAATTGGTTTGGCTGAAATTTATGGACACATTCCAATATCTGTGCAGTTCACGAACTGCACAGATATTGGAATGAACCTGATAGATGCATTGACGGTACTGCTGCTGAAGCTCCTCATAAATGTAATTAGCACAGAGAATAGCAGTAAGAGGTTTGGCATCCATTTTTGTCTGCTTTGTGAGTCAACTGTCACTGTTGCCAGGTGTCAGATATTATGTTGAGTGAGGGGCCGTGGCATCCGCAGAAGGCTGGACCTGTTTGAATCTATAGCTGAACTCTTCCAGACTACTTATTTTCACGGCCTTCGAAGGACCTAGTCCAGGTAGGCTTCGTCATTTGTAAGATGCAGCCACTGAACCCTGATCTACAGCTACCTGGAGCTTCACATAAAGTTTACAGTAAAAAAAATTACTAAAGTGAAGATTTAGGTGACTGGTTTAATTTATTTCTAAAGTTAACATCCCAAATGGAAAAGGTAATTTTTTCCTAGCACAGAACATTTACAATTTAATATTAAAGCCTACAACTAACGATTCTATAACTGAACATTTGTTAATTTGTGTTAGGTGTTGTGGATTATAATATAGTTTAGGCATATTTTGTTATTTATGCAATTTGTTTGTTTACTATTTGCTAGGTGTATCCTGATTTATTTCTCTTGCCTTTTTATTTGAGTTTTTGTTGGTTTTGTCATTAATAATGCTAGCAGGATATGGTCTCTTGGTGTCTTTATTGTGATTTTCTCTATTAAATAATCTCTGCCTCAGCCAGAGCCTTTAGTTAATAGATTAATTTCACTTATGTTTCTGCATTGTGTGCCCCCGTGCCATACCTACAGCAGGCTCAAATATTTTTTAACAAGCGCTTCCTTACAAAATCTTTTGAAAATGGCTGACTGCCCTATGAAGCCTCACATGCAGCATCTATAGCACTGTCACTCACTAAGCAATGGGAAGATAAATCAGAACCAAATGTCTGTTAAATCATCATGAAGTAGCGACGACAAATAGGTATATACACTCTTTCTCTCCATATATGACATATTTGACCCAAATTAAAAATTTATTATGTGCTGTATTATCAAAAAGTTGTATCAAAACATGCATCATGTGTTCTAATGGTATCTTAGCTCTACAGCTAACATCTCTACTTCAAAATTAATGAATAAAATTAACAGAAGGAACAATAATTGAATTTTATGGAAGACAGGTGTGTTTAAAAACAAGGTGTTAAAGTTTTTGCATTTCAGGTAAAACGTTTACCAAAAAGCAAGTGTAGCATTAGTAACCAAATTCATTCAATTGTGGGTTTGCAGAGGATGATATAGGATATGCAGAAAACGCAAGTGAAAAATCAAGTGCACCATACTGCAGGTGCAGGGCGCTGCCATTTTTACTAATAATGCTACAAGTACAGACCAAAATTCTGTTCCCGAATGGAAGTCTGTTCCAATGGAAAATTATTGAAATCAAATTAAATTCACTTTTTTAGGGTTTAACTTTCTCATCCACCAGTGGTTAGAATTAGATCTTTACCTCAGAGGTGGTGATGAACCGAAAAATATAAAATAACCTTTAACTTTTAGGGCCACAAACCTTAAGCTTATGGTTTCTTACAAAACCTCTGTGTAAACTCTTTTGGATGATAGAAGTTAATTGGCAAAAAATCTTTACAATCTAGTAAACAACGCATATTGTTTAAAAATCTCTATAAACAGCAGTCAGGGGCCATGTGTGTTAAAAAAGCATCAAATCTAGAATTAAATAACAAATTTGATTTACCATGGGTTTTGAAATAAAAGAAATTGATGAAAACATTTTGAAATTTATCCAAATTAATGTATCGTGAAAGCGCAAAAGAGACTGCAGTATGCTGAACCTCATTGGTGACTGAATCCCAATTATACACAAAAGACTAAGACCACCCAATGCATTGTGACTTTGGTTCAATGCGAAGTGTAATCTTTTTGCAATCTTTACATTGTTGGTTCAATTCCAAAAAGGCATAAGCATTTGATTGGTACGTATGACTAGAAATGTTAAATGCAAAACTTCAGTCCATTTAGAGTCGCTTAACATGGTATTATTTTAGTCATGGCTCAGACTGGGTGTTAGTATAGGAAAATGAATGTCCCTAAATGAATAAAAAAATGTTGGTGGTAAAAATACAAACATTTGAGTCATTTGCAATTAATTTATATAAAAAGCTTCAAATACGTCTTTTCCTAAAGCCCTGTCAAATAGCATATTTGTAAATTACCTCCACAGGGCCTTTAAGCAACTGAAATGTATGTATTTGAAAGCTATATTTTAGGTTAGTCTAATCAATAAAGAAAGAAACAACCTGATAACCAAACCCTTAGATTTATGAGGCCTATAAGCTTGACAACTTTATCGCCTTACCTGCTTGAAAATCCATGTACTGAAGAAGATTGTTGAGAGAAATTGAGATGGAAATGGATGGTAAATGTTTGTTGGCTCTTGAAATGAGGATGATTATGTTTTGGGGATGATTTCCCTGGTGACAAAAACGTGATTACAAGACAGACTTGTGAATATGGAAGTCAATGCACAGATAATTGTTTACAAACAAAATGTTTAAAACATTAACAAATCACAATATAATCAACTTCACCTATGAAAGCAAAAAGGAAATACATTTTATCCCCTAAATATATATATATATATATAATGTATGTATATATGTGGGACAAAATATCGATTCATCCTACCTGAAAAAGAAAGTTCAAGCTTTACTTTTCAAAGCCAAGTGAATATGTTGATGTTGATGAAATGACATGGCAATGATAATGCTTTAATAGTTGACTAAAACCCCTAAAGGTCTCTTTATTATTCAATGACGAGCCAGACTCATACAAAAATAAAAAGACAAACTAAATTGCTTTTTTATCATCCTATTGCCTTCTTTTCAGAAAATGATCCACACACGTCTAATCACAAAAAAGTATAATACAAACTGGCCAGCACAATCCATCCACCCCCTCCCCACACCCCAAAACACACCAACATACCCCCCGTCCCCAGGACAGCCATACCTGCTTGTTTTTGAGGTCAAGCGAGAGTTCATAGTCAGAGGACGCAGAGTGCGAGCCGGCCCCGTTGCGTTGCACCCTCAGAGGCGAGGCTGTGTGGTGTAGACTGGCCCTTCTGCCTGTACCACCTGCTTTTGTTCCTCCCTCTTCTTCATTGTCTTCTCCCTGCGTTGCCTTGCCCTCACAGTTCTCACCCTGCGCCTCATCTTTATCAAGTATCGTCTCTGCCTCAGCGACCATTTCTGACTTGTGAAGCTCTGTCTCGACCACCATCTTCTCCTCATTGCAAGGAGAAGAGGCTTCAGGAACTTCCTGTGGCACAACATTGCTCAGGGACTCAACTTGAGGATGGGGATCAGGCTCTGTTGATGGCTCAGGTTCAGGTTTGGATTGAGGTTCCTCTTCTGGCTCCACCTCTGGTTCATTCTGGGGCTCTGGTTCTGGCTCAGGCTCATGTTGTGATAGCAGAGTCTGTGGCTCAGGATTTTGCTCAAGCTGTTGGGGCTGTAGTTGTGGTGGTTCTGGTTCTGGTTCCGGTTGTGACTGGTCCTCACCCTGCTGCTCACCCTCACCTCCCTTCCCTTCCTCTCCCAGAGATGAGTCCGGAGAAAGTTCATCGCTGCAGAAAGGAGGAGAAAACGCAGAGTGAGGTTGCTGCTGCATCCGTGGTGAGCTCTGACTTCTTCTTCAGGCTGCCTGGGTTTAGAGGTAAGAAGGTGACCTTTTTTGTGTGTTTGATCCCTCACTTGGCTACCAACTGTGTGCAGGACCAGCTCTGTCTATTGCTGTTCTGTTATGTTTTTTCTTGTCTGTCTAGACATTGACAGACAATGAAAATCAGCTAGAATATAAGGCATAGAGGAACTACTAAAACCACAGGGTATAGTACTGAAAAACAGCAAGTTAAAATTTATTCCAACAAAATTTACAGAGGAGCAAAGGTGGAAAAAAAAAACAAAGTTAGTTGACAGCCAATAGAGACACACGCCCACACACACTGAGACACAGGGGACAGTCATGCAGCTTATAAAATTTTTTTTTTTTTTAGGCATTTTGTGCATATTTGTGTAACTAAGGGCTTCTGTGTCTGTGTGAGGGGAAGTGGATATTTTGTGCTGAAAAGGTGTGGACAAATATTTCTAAAATAATTCTAGATCAAAATTAAGAAATCTTTTTTGTATACAAGAATAAAGGAATAGGTTTGTAATATATATTCATTCTAGAACATTTTGACCAATGTATATATTGCCTTTCTTATGCTTTTAAATTTCTAAATTGGTTGTAATCGAAAAAAATTATTAAAATGTTGCCTTTTTTCTTAGCTTACTTTAAGCTACGTTAGCAGCTAGTGGTTAACCGAAACCAATATTTTCACAGTGCATGTCTGTAGCCTAATTCTTTTTACCTTTCTGTCCAGTACCCACTAAAAACCAACTTCAACAATTTAAACCTATAAAGTCTGATACACCTAACAAATAATGTACACATTAGAAATTAGTGTTACGCCGGTGACATTTTTTGGCCCCGATACCTGGCTGTGCAGTTTTGGCCGATACCGATACCATAACAATACCATCTGTTTGAAATTGATGCGTGTGTGTGTATATATGAAGAACTGCATACTACTTGGATGTATAAATGGGTGACAATAGTTGAATAAACTTTTGGCTCTCAAAATGGTATTTGTGCCTTATTTGTTAGTACTTGCCGATACCAATACCACCATTTTAGTGCTAGATTGGGGCCCCACCCAATATTGGTATTGGTGCAACACTTAGAAATTGAACTGTTAATTCAATGTTTTTGACAAGATATCTAACATCATTAATAAGTTATTACATTCATACATTATATATTAGCTGTACAAATGAAAAGTAAGGTGCAAACTTTACAAACTTCTGTGTAAATAAACTCTTAAATGGTTATAAAAGTGTTTAAAGATTTTGGTCTAAAAATTCAATTTTTGAATCTATTAAATAACATATTCTGAACTGAAAAATGCGTAAACACTTGGGATGCACGATCCACTTTTTTCCACCTCCGATACCATACTGATATTAGAAGTTTAATGTTGGCCGATACAGATCCGATACCAAAAACAGCACTGAATCATTACCTAAAAAATGGTTTTATTGTGTTAAAAAAAAAAAACTGGGATCATTCTTCTGTGCACATGATTTGATTTCCCCTTTCTTAAAAAAAAATAGGAAACAACCCAGATATAAATGTTGTGACTCATTTATTTAACAACTGTGCAAAAAATCTCAAACCATAAGTTCTCATACTTGGTCAACATGTAAAACAAAGTGTCATTATCATTATCAAGTATCATCTCTGTGATTTTTCTGGCCAGTATACTGTTAAATGGAAAAATTTCACTTCTTTCCTTTGCTTCCATCAAAGTTAGCTGCTTCCTGCTGCTTCCTTTTTGTTTGCTGAGTTCGATAATCTCAGCATGTTCCTTGTTATGAAACTTCTGGAGGTGTTTCATTAAGATGGTGGTGTAATAGTTTGAAGATTTAAAAACACCCTTCGGAACATTTCTCTCTAAAATATTGCACACCATTGGGCAAGTAGGCTGATAGAGCGGGAAAAACCACCCTGCAGATCCTTTCGCTCGCTCCATCATAAACAATATGGCTGTGTTGTGTTGTTGCGCTGCCGCATCACGACAGAGAATGTCATAGAGTTAGAATGAATAGATCGGCCCCTATATCCAGTCAATTGTCACCCATACCGAGCGAACACCATACAATTTCATTTTAAATAATGTTACTTCATGTACCTTTCCAAGCAAGACACTTTCCACTTAATGAAAACACCATCCTTAAATGTAAATTCAAACACGTTTTAAACCTTGTAATACTTGTCAGCTGATGTACCTAGATTCTCCACCAGAAAAACATATAAAGGACAAGATTTACCAAAGCAGACATTTAGGGAAAAGGCTTAAATGATGAGATAAATATTTCAAAAACAAATGTTTTAAAATTGTACATTAGGGTTTAAAGCCTCTGACGCTAAGTCAGAGCTTTTGAAACAAGTGCTACCAGGCAACCTGTAAGCATATAACTACATCTAAACAATAGAACCATAAAACCTACTCCTTATTTTCAAAATGAAGATAAGAGTACCCCACAAAAACCAATAATAGAGAGTCATGGATATTATCTTGCTGACTGAGCTGCTGGTGAAAAGTAATCTTACACTGCACTGCTAAAGCAGTTTAAACGGCTTAAAAGTTAGGATTTTTCTTTGGAGGCAATAATGTACAACGTATTACTTTCAAAAAATGACAAGGTGCAGCCTTCAACTGCTGCAGTAACGGTTTAAATAGCTTAAACGAGTTTCGCAATTAGTTGTTTAAGTATGAAAACGTTTTAAAGTTTCCACATAACACACTTTAATGTTTTGAATATCTCAATATGATTTGTAAGAAATTAGATGTTTCCATAATGTTTAAACTTTTAATTACAGGTTTCATTATGAAAAATTCTGATTGTGATAATAGTTATTAAAAAAGGACCTTTTCATTTGTCATTGCTTTTTAGGTGCCATGACTGGAGATACATTTCTAGGATTTTGCCTATAACTATACAATATATTGCTTGGATATAGTGAGGATAACACTAAGGCTTTCACTAAAGACTAAGTATTCTTTCATCACACATAGGTATAAAGAGAAGGTATTAAGCTTATGGCTCTGTCTGGGACTTGAAAAATAGTTGTTGAAGGTAATAAATAATATAGCAGGTCTAATATCTGCTCTGTTCATATTCAATTCAGGGTAAGTGTTTCCCTGTGCAAAAAATAGACATGTCT
>NW_015150592.1:1029281-1091579 GCF_000732505.1 Cyprinodon variegatus
TCACTTATAATCTTTTTCGTCCATTTTGTCATTTTTCAAGCTTCCTATCCTTCTCTCTTTCTGAACCCCTGCACAGATATGCAGTATTTGTGATAAACCTACATCCCCCAGGTAAGGAGATAGAGCAGTTCTAGGTGTCGACGTGACTGACGAGGTGGAAAGAAGCCCTGGATGCTGCATCTTTCTATCCTTACAATTTTCTATGGCACTGCTCAAGATGGATGAGACCAGTTGCCTCCATAGTTTCCAGCCAGAAAAAAGAGCCCAAGTCCAACATAGTTTCCTCTCTCTGTTCTGTTGCTAAAAACAGATGATACATGAAAAAACGTTTTTCTCCTGATGTTTGTTTTTTAATCAAAAGGAGAACATATAAAGTGTACGTGCACAAGCAATCAGACCCAATTACAACAGATAAATGGGAACAAAACTTATATTTCAATAGTTGAAAACCAGCTATATATATAGTCTATTAACCTAAAGCAATATGCATGGTATGGTTGTTACATGTCAGGTACGGCGGTCATTGACCTTGACCAGGGCACCCTGCAGTAGAACTGCAGTCAGTCCCTGGACTGGCATGGCTATCACTGCCCCTACAGGGACAAATGCAGAGGGCAGATTTCCCATTGGGATCAGCTTCATATCATGGTAGGCTACTTCTTTGGTTTTATTTATTTTGCTCAAGCTACTCAGAAGCCCCTAGGCTACCAAATATTAAAAGGGCAATATTATTGCCATTACTGTTAATATATAAAAGAGATTTTACACATGGATTTTTAAGATTTTTTTTTTAAGAAGGGAGATGCCATCCACCCTCATTCCCCCTCAATTCAAGTACTGTTTACGAGGGATATTGTTTCTTAATGGCATTAGGTCATTTTCATATTTTGTAGGAAACCAATTTTTGATTTATTATAAGCTATAAACAATAATGCTCAAAATCAAATGCAAAACCTTAAAATATGTTGCATGTCTAGATAATTTCAATGAGTTTAATTCTTGTATTGAATTACAAGCATTCATTAGATCTTTAAAAATATTCTAATTCATTGACAAAACCCTTGTATGGAGTTGTGAAATATAGGCAACTCCAGAAGGATAATGCCAGGGCATTATTGTCGGTACTGCAAACAGATCATATTTATTTCTGTAACCACTAAAGACCATAGATTATTTTGATACATATAGGTGCTAAACTTTTTGAGGATTACTTTGAGTAAATGAGGTATCCTGTATGTTTACCTCATGTTGCATTTAATGAATAGGTTCACCTTCCCAAATTTGCTATAGCAGGATCAAAATCATGAAAATATAAATAAACACATTGACTTGCCTTTTCTTTTTTTTTTTACTCACCCAACAAAGCCCCATTATTTTATGTCAGCTCACCAAGCTCCTATATAACCACAACACATCTGTTTTACAGAGAATGCAGGTAATGTCAATAAACGCAAGCAGCATTTTATAATCTTTATATGGAAGCTGTTATATATTTCCAGGGTGATCTAAGAGACTGCAGAGTACTGTGACTTTCATTAACCTTGATCATTTTTGCTGCATCATCACCACAGTGGCACACAGTGAAAGAGATGAGATATTGGACTGTGTGACCAGAAGGGTTGAAAAGGTCTAGCCTCTGGTGGACTACAGCCAGGAAGCTGCTGAAGAGGGCATTATGCGGCTAAAACCACATCAGCACAAGTCATTGCAAATGAGATCCCTGAAGAAGAAGCTCATTATACCGGTTCCATCTTGCTTAATCTAAGACAATAGTATCATTTTCTACCAAAATGGCTGAGCAGTTTACATGAAATATATATCCGTAGGAAACAATTGTCTCTATCTATTGTCTGCTTAGCAGAGTGAGTCCTTTTTATTAGCAAGTTCTTGTCACTTGAATTCTCCTTCATCCTCTGCCTCCCTGAAAATGTTTCCCCTACTGCCCACTGAGGATTAATCAGTTCATCAGGCAGAACACAAGGGCAGCATGAATAACAGAGGCTTAGCATACATAAGATATTTTTTCTTCTGATGTAATAGGTATATTTACAAAACTGCAGTACCCTATCTCATTACCATACTTGTAAGCAGAAAATCACAGCTTGGTGCCATGCACTGAATTTAAGCAGTATAGAAACTACAAAGAAATAAGCCATAGTATGTATTGCAATAAAGCATTCCCTACTGAAGACTGCATGACAAGCACAGATACCTACAATACTTTGAATCCACCACCTTCATTTTGGCCTTGCCGTTACGTTTTGAGACTGCAAATCAATGACAATGCTTTTTTAATAAAGTAACAGTGCTACACACACTTCCAGAATCAAGTGATTATGTTGGGAAAAAAAACACAATCTTGCTTAACACCAGATGATGTCTACTTATTTTCTTCGCTCAGTAATAGATTAGATAAATCATTTTATTTGTTTAAAACTTATTTAAAATCTGATCTGCAATATTTGAATCATCTTGGAAAAAAACTATAGTTTTTTACTGGAGAAGTTCTCAATTTCTCACATGGGAAATTGTACCTCCTGCAAACAGGTTGGAAATATGAGCATTAGTTTTACTTCTATTACAACTATATTCTTAAAGGCACCCAAAATATCATAATGTTTACAATTTTCAAAGTAGAAGTAAGTGGTTAATGACATTAATCATGAACAACTGATTATTGAAACAATTGTAAAATAATTTGGTAAAAATTAATAAATAACTCGACTATACAGACTTTAAAGAGTACCACTTAGCAGAACAACCTTGAACTCTAAAACTCCTTTTCTGAGCATTGTACTGACTTTTATAGAAGATGTTATAGTGAAGCTATTGAAATGTGCAAAATATTTAATTTAAAGAGACATTCATCTCTAAACTTGCCTTTTTATTTAATAAAAAAAACTTTTTCCTGTCTCTATCACTCTCTCCCCTTAGTTCTTATACCCTCTTTTTTCTCAACTAACTTTCCGTCTCTGAGTCCATTGTATACAACTTTACTCCTGAAATAATTTTCAATAAACTTTAATATACAAGTATCAACTGGAACTTTATGGCATAATGGTCTTCTTGTCAAAGCAAAGCTATTTGGCTATCAACTACTTCTGGGACATCTATTTGCAGAGCAACATTTTTATAACAGGACACACACACAAAAAACAAAAAATATTCAGGTTGATGTGTCCACATTGCACCATAACCATTTAATAAAAAATCTTTCATAGGATGTGGCTATAAGCAAATGCATTTGCATGTGATACATCAGCATTTGCCCCCCAGTCTTTGCTAACAGAGACAAAGGCAGCAAATAACTTGATGAATGCTAAAAATGCCAAGAAGGCTTTACCTAAGTAATCAAATCCATCTTGAGTAGACATGCAGTGATGCATGGTTGTTGCCCTCTTCTTTTTTTTCCTCTTTGCATCATGTGATCATTCTTAAAGTCTAGATCGATTATAGAGAGAGCAATCAATACTGCACTCTATAGGGTAGAAGAGCATGTCTCATAAATAAAACTGTTAAGCAGCAAGGAGGCCAAAAAAGACAAAGATGGGCACTAAAAGATAAGTTATTCAGGAGACTGTGTTTTTATTTAAAATCCATATATCCTGTGCAGCAGTAGTAAAGTGAAGAGGACTCAGATCAATGTCAAACAGTTCTTGATACTTAAACTCGGAAAGTCACTGTTTGCATTCTGAATCACATTATATTTATTTCAATACTGAATCAATTTAATCACCCAAAATGGGTGGAGAGAAATAGCAAAGCATGGAAGATATGCAAGGACTTGAGTAAACACAAGCAATCCCCTTGCAATGCCAATGAAACCTCTTGTGAGCAGCAGCGCAACAGACTAAGAAAACATGTTGGGCTAGTGAAAGATTCACTGCAAGCTCCAAAATAGAATCTCTTCAAAACCTGTTGCCCCAGGTTGTGGGTAAAATGAAGAGTAAAAGGGAAGCAGCTGAGACTGCGCTATTGTTGGAGCTCTGCAGTAGTAAACAGATACAATTGCCGGCTCATCAGCCATAAAAAGCACCTCGAGGATACAAAATGAGACACGATTTAAGGTTAAAGAAAATCCTCTGTATATCTGGTGTTAATATGTTCTTGGATATCACTTATTTATTCACTGTTATGCACAGCATGACAAAATGCTAAAAGCACTATTAACTGTGATCCGCTCTACTTGTGAGATTTTTTTCAATGACCTTGAAGGAACATGGGACTGAAGAGTCCAAAGTCAATCATCAAGTCCTGCTGTCCTCCATATTTAGGGCCTGTGTCGGCCATCTAATTTATATGACTCCTCATCATGCTCACATGGAACTTGGTCACACTCTCAGAATTTTGTGTTTTAATGTTAATTTTTGAAACACGGTTGGATGGTTTAGGAAAGTGAGATTTCTCAAATAAATGCAATGGATTATAATCCACAGTGATTTCAAGACATTATCAACACATAATGTAGAAAAAATGTTGCTGCTTAATACATGCCTGGCAGACCAGGCAAACGTACACTATATACATGGTTATTAGTCTAGGACATGATTTTCCAATGCAGGACCAAAGTGGAACTAACTACAAAGAAACTAGCACTGATAAGATAATTACAGATATGATGTAAAATGTCTTTAAAAAAATAAAATAAAATCTTGTATTGCAGGTAGTTGATGAAGTGTAAAAGACAAATCCAGCTAATTCAAGACATAATTAAAGGCATCATCTAAACATTGTTCCATTGACGCTGCAGTCTTGACTGTTAAGGTTATGGAAGTACTGTTGAATTATGAGAAATTCTGGGCCAAATTTAAAGTCTGTCAGCCTGTCAAGTTTAAAGTCCGTCCTTGGTCCTGTCAGTTTCAGACTAGAGAGTCTGACAAACTGTTTATTGAATACATAGGATATAAGTCAGTCTGGCTGGCAAGGCTTGGCAAATACTATAGTAAGGTGTGGCTGAGATTGGGACGGGGGGTCAAACATGGCTGAAAAGAATATAACTAGTGTTAAAAGTCTTTTTTTTTTTTTTTTTTATAAACATCTACTTCAATGCAAAATCTTCTGCAAAGAGGACGCACATCCCTGCTGGTACAGCTGGTCTAAGGTGTGTTTAGGGCACATTTTTAGCTCGTCAATTTGGACGCTGATGGTTTTAGCTGTTTTTTTCAACAGGGATAAAAGCTAATTATTTGGATAAACTTCATTGAGCATTGAAACTGAAGTTATTTTAAGTTGGAAGCAAGCTTTGTCCTGATTCTGCAGAATAATGTCTTTAAATAATTTTTTTTTTTATCCAAAAGGGTAATCTTTAAATCTCAATGCTTACATTTTGGAATTCAGCCATTTTCCACTTTTTCTCCCTCAACTCTATTCATGTCTTACAACAGAACGGAATCCAAATTAGTCAGATTTCTATCTATAACTGGCTGAAAAGAAAACTGTGTGTTACAAAGCAACAATGTCTGAATTCAGTTACTGATAGGAACAAACAACCCTGAACCCTTGATAACTTATGAAAATAAATAGTCTATTATCAAGCCCCATCAGGGAGTTTATTTTTTTATTCATTTATTTTTACTCTTATTTTTCTTTCTTCATCTTATACTCTCTGGGAGCATTCTAAAGCAGTTTGCTCATATATACATCTGTAACCAGATTTGCTTCCTTTAAAGTTAAAATAGAAAACAAATACAGTACTTATATTTTCTCATTTGATAGTATGGACAAAATTAAATACATCACAAGTGAAAAAAAATCAGCATTTTGTTGTTTATTGCATAAAGTAATTCACTAAGATAGCAGATGGCGTTAAATTCCATTTCGTTCAAGTGACCCACTGAGGTGCTGTGACATCACTTTAGTCAGGAAGTAGTCATTTTACATAGTGAGTCTATGGCTCTGTTCGAATTTATGGGCTGCGTCCTCAGAAGTCCAGATTCGAAGGCGGATTATGTCATAGTGCGGCTGATTCACGTGAATGACGTCTTTGTTCACTTTACAATAAAAAAAAAGAAAAAAAGAAACAGGTTTCTCAATATGCTTTCTTGTGTGTTCTTGTGTGCTCGTGTACTTGTGACACGTCATCAGCCTCAGCCCGAGCACTTTTCCAATTGCCGAGAACGCCACACCTAGAACGCATCAGATCCCCAGATGTTGTTCTCGCCCCGCCCTCTTTATCGAGTATGCATCAGAGCAGACTTGTCCGTTCTTGTGATTGACAGCTTTCCAAGCATGCACTGCGGCAGCAGCAGCTCACTTGATTTTTGTTTATCTGACTGTGTTAATTATTGTTCCCCCACTAAATGAAAATAGTCAGAATTTATAATCTAGAGACTATTAATAACAGGAGGTGAAATGCAGCTCTAGACGAGCTGAGCATGTGGCGACGTCACGAGTATGCTGCTGTTCCAATTGACCCAGATTTATGCTGTGGACTCCCATTCTCGCTACGTCCAGACTTTCCTGTGTTCTTGCCAAGACCGGACCTGAATTGAGAAAGGGCCATAGTTTTGAAAAGTTCGGTATTCAATCTTTTCCTGCTTTGTGTGTCAATTGTAACAGTTGCTTAGCAACAGAGCATACGGTGGTAAAAGCCGCCGAAAGGTAGACCTGTTTGATTTCACAGCCAAAACTATTCCGGTCTCCTTATTTTAAAGGACTTCAAAGGATCCAGTCCATGTAGACAGCCTCTTTGGAGGACGCAGCCCATGAATTGAGCCAACATTTATTCAACTTTGTGTTGGAGTTTTTATCCTTTAATAAAGATGAATACGAAACAATCAGAATCTTAGAGGTTTTATTAATGCTCGCTGGTTTAATCACTGCTGCTAAATGTTCTTTAGCAGCAGGGATTAAACCAGTTCTTTAAATGTTCTTTCCAACTTTGGTGGAGGTTCATTATCTTTTATAATGATATGTCTGGAGCTAAACTGTGAGAGCAGGCTTGATGATAAAGGTATCTGCTGGAATTGATCCGTACATAGTTTGCTGTATCAGCTCGGATGCCACAGATTGTCCGGTTGTTTTTTGTCTAGTCTGTTTACTTTCCAGAACCATTTTTGACACAAAACAGGGTCCTTCGGATAATTAAACATTCCTTTTCTCGATCCAAAGCCATTCTTACAGTTGGCAGCAGTGCAATAGACAATTGTGATGACGTTTTAACTATCCTTTCAGAGGGCTTAACAATGCGTGAACTAGTGTTTCTTAACACCCGCTGGAGGACCTTTGACTACACTGACATCACAGCTTGGTTTCATCATGTGACTGCTCTCAGATCACTAGAGGTGCCCAGCATACTGTAAAATTCTCTCAATTTTTATTACATGGAGCATTTTAAGCACAATTTAGACCAGCCACATGGAGAAAAAAAGGATAATCTACCATCACAAACAATTAAACAGCTCTAGATGCACCCCTTTCTATTTGACCTTTAAGCAATTCACAACACTTGAGGTTTCAGAGACAATACACATGTTGTATGATGCACAGTTTAAGTTACCTTGCAAGCAAGAATAATTGTTGCTGGATTTGGGACTTCACAAAATCTTGTACATAGAAGCCATTTGCCTTGATACAGAAACATTTCAGACAAATACAATGTGGTGAGGTGTACCGCCTCAACATGTCAACCAGTAGCTGAAGGCTGAAGTAAAACAAACATGGCCGTAAGGGTTTTAGCTGTAAAAACCTCTATTTTGTATTGAAAAAATAGCAAGAGGAGAAATGCCTTTATGGATGAAAGCAATGTTTGCATGTTCCTTCCGAATGGGTTTGGCAAGAGTCTGCTTTATCAGACTTTTGCTGTGACATGGAGCCATATGCCACTTTGTGACTTACCCAATCAGATTGAAGAAATGTACTGAATTTTTATGTCTCTCCTATATGTGAAAACTTTCCCTCGGAGCCTTAACAGATTGATACTGTGTATATTTCCAATTGAACAACATCTATAAATCTGGCTTACGTCAGTTCACAGTTTAAGAGTCTCTATTAAAATATTCATATAAGACATAAACTGTATTATCGAGATGATTACATTTATCTAATGAATGGTTTAACTGTAACAATGGCTTCATGCACCATTGGTCAATGTGAGCATTGACTTTGGGTAGGGGATAGGATATACATGATTCAGCTAAAATCCTGCTCTCATCTTTGTCATTCCTCCCACTGTGGTTATGATCAAAGTGCAGCTTGCCAACCCCAGTTTGACAATCCAGCTACATGCTGTCTGCATGCTGATGTGAAAGTTAAACAAAGGAGCTACAAAATCCTCTGCTGTGAAATGACAGAGTGAATTTAGGATCTCCCGTGAAGAGTAAGGAGAACAGGCACTGCAGCATTGTACTGTTAAGATGGCTTTGGTACACATTCATACGTAAACAATGCTGTATTCATTAGGTCTGTACCAAGCCGGGTATCAAACAGGGAAAAACTAATTAAAGTTTTTTATTATGAATTTATCTACTTTAACCTTGTGGTAAAAAAGCACTTCCTCCTATTGTAAAGTACACAGAATATCTGTATTTGTCTATGTAGTATCCTTTATTATTGGAATTAAAATTGTACTTTAAGGACATTAGCTTTTCAGGTCAGTATTACAGCAAGCAGACAGAGTGAACAGAGAGATGAAAAAATGGGTAAGAGCACAAAATGAATGAATAGAACAGGCTGATGACCTGGATACCTTGGCTGATCAAAAACAAATGATGTTGGACTAATCCAGTGGCAGATGGGCCTCTCTTGTTATAAAGTGGAATAGGGTATGGAATTAGATACGGTCTCAGTGAAATTCAGGAGTAAAGAGGGAATAAGCACTCAACTGGTTGGGTTTGGTCGGGACTTCTAAAGTTAAATTTCAGCTTCCAGAAAAAAGAAAACAGAAAAAAATACATATGTTGATTTTGCCTAAATTTCATGCTTATCAGTTTATAAAGGCCTCAAAAAAACAAAGTTTCCTTGTTTTGTAGTTGCTGGGGTTTTCCATTGGTTTCCATTGGTACACATCCATCATACTGCATACTGTATGCTTTTACTCTAACAATATGCATGATTGGGCAGTGTAAAGAAATCTGTATTGCACAATGTGGGCATATTTCAAAGTTGAGTTTGATGAAAACACACTGTGAATCCATCACAAGGTAAGTGGGCATAACACTTTTAAATGCCCACTTGTAAACATGCTCAACAGAGCAAGGCAGAAAGCTTAATTAAGTCGATCACTAGGGACTTCGAGGCTGTCAGAACATAATATACAAAGGGAATATGAGAATGACATCTGCAGTGTACACTACTGACAACTAATTTTATAATAGCTGGGATTGTTTAAAACAACCTGTTTCAAACAGAGCTTAATGGTGTGATGGATTAGAAATTGCTGTATAAATTTAAGATTTTTTGTGGTAAAATCCATTGAATTTAAGCATTGCCGATTCAACTACTTGGCAAGGAGAGCGAATAGCTTTGCTTCACCGCTGTTGGCACTGTGTCTCACACACTGACCAGCTGAGACATTTGGCACATTTCCTATTTCCTTATGTGGGCAATCTGAATTTTGGATTACACCTGCACAGAACATTCTGATGTTCCAATATTTGCCTTATATAATAATTGAATGAGTGGGGCATTTAATCTTTCTAATCCACCAAACATGTACAGTAAAACTGTCTCAGACAGTCAAGGTCATTGTTTCAATGCCTGATAGCACTGCTACATAGCCTTTTTAGACATCAAAATATATATTTTTAGTGTCTGTGTTGTTTGTTTCTTTTTTAATTAAAGAATAATTCTGGAGTTTTTATACGGTTTAAAACAGTATAGTTTTTTTTAAGAGATAAGTTCTCAAAAACTGTTAAATGGCTGAATAATGACAAAACAAAAGAAAAAAATTTGTTTTTAATCATCATTCCTACTGTAATACATACTGAATATCAAGAATTGCTTAGACTTAGACAGATTTATTTGTTTAGAACAAAAGTTTAAAACAAAAAGAAATTTTGTTTAGAACAGCACTCTCTTGAAAAATAGTAAATATATAAAAACAGTAATATAAACATATGACTGTAAATTTACAGTTCTAACATTTTTTTTTTTTTCATTTTAACAGGTGCTGCTCTCTGTATATTTGCAGTAATGAGATAATGACAAACAAAGAGAAGGAATATTTTTTTTCACATTTTTCCACAAATGAGGACAAGGAAATATTTCACCATTCCTCTCTATAGAAAACAATAACCAATTTATAATTATTACTGCTGTTGTTTACAAAAATAATTTCCTTTTTCAAAAGCCTGACTTGCTACAAGCTATGTTCCTACCTCATCTGGTAATTTTGATTGAAAGTAAGCATGGGCAAATGGTGCAAAAACCACACGCACCCCACCTCTAAAATAAATTTGGTGCTGCTTGATAGCCAATCAGAAAAAACTATTCTCAGATGTGCTATTAATTGCAATGTTGCTTTGAAGTGATCCAGAGACAGGAGAATCCAGTTTTGAAAGGAATGTTTTAACAAGAGATATAGAATGGCTTCTATTTGTGATAGGCTCCACATCAGCTCAGAAGTGTCACTGCTGTATAGACAATATACCAAATACATGTATCGCTGTGTATTTTCAACAGTCTGGAGATATTAACATGCATATGGAAGATTTCTCTCTCTCTATTATCTGTCTTTGCACTTATTCCTCATTCTCATCCCAATAACAGCAGATCTTAGCTTGACTGCTGTGCCAGTTTGCATCTGTCTTTGAATCATGCTTAGTACAGGCAAAAAAAAGCCAACCTCACTAAGTTTTGGAGTTAAAACACATTGCGGTTTCGAAATTGTTACATTATTCTTCAAGAATTTTTGCTTATTCTGAAAACAAAAACAACATACAATAAAATAAAATAACCCATTTTACACAACATTCAGCAGTCTAATGACAGTGGGGAAGAAAATGTTATGGAATCAGCTCTTCAAATAGAATATTGATGTTATTGCAACGTACAACAGACCTGGCTGCAGTCCCTATCAGGGCAAAATAAATAGATACAATCAAAATACACAGACAGTATGGAGAGTTAAAGAGAGAGAAGACAGAGCATTAAGATCTAATTTAGCTTAATAGTGGTGCAGTAAAGTTAGTTAAATACACTCAATAATCCAATATTGCAAGTCTTGGATTGTCATGATTCTGTCCTTTCTGGATTTTTTGGTTCTGTTTAAGCTTTTACTTTTCAGTTACACTTTGATGTAGGTCATTCTGTTTTCTAAGTCTGTTTCGTTCCCATTTAGTGTCATCCTAGTTACTTTCTAGTTATTAGTTGCGTCAGTCTCCTTTCCCCTAGCTCCCTACTAGATCCTTCTGTCTTCTGTCTGTCTGTTAATGCTCCTGTTGCCACTACTCCTTATTAAATCTGCAAGAACCCACCTCAGCCCAACTTGACAGTGGTAGCACCACTACAGTACTCCATGTTTCAAATTTTGGATTACCAAAGCGATACTACTCCTCTAGACTGCCTGCCCTAGAATAAAGACATAGATCATTTTAAGTGCTTCCAGCAAAACCCTAATGTTGTCTATTTTTCTAAAGAAGACATTTCCAAGATTATGTGTACAGACTGTCACCGTCAAGTTATTTATTTCCTTTTCCATACAGTTTATTGTTAAAATGACACTAATCCAGAAATCTGCTTTTAAGAAAAACATTAAGCAATCCATCCATCCATCCATTTTCTGTCACGCTTATCCCAAGTGGGGACATGAGGGGTGCTGGTCCCTATCTCCAGGCGAGAGGTGGGGTACAACCTGGGCAAGTCGCCAGTCCATCACAGGGCAACAATGAGACACACAGGACAAACAACCATTTATACACACACTAACACCTAAGGAGAATTTAGAGAAACCAATTAACCTAGCAGCAGTAATGTTTTTTGACTGTGGGAGGAAGTCAGAGTACCCGGAGACAACCTACGCATGCTCAGGGAGAACATGCAAACTCCATGCAGAAAGACCCTGGGCCAGGAATCAAACTCAGACCTTCTTGCTGCAAGGCAGCAGTGCTACCCACTGCGCCACTGAGCAGCCCTCAATTAGAAATAAAAACAAAAAAATAAACCAAATAACTTAAACATACACTTTTAAAACCAAAATAGTAGGTTAAAGCTGCTACAAAGCCTCACAGTAAGCACAGAAGTTATTCTCTCTCATTGCCTTTTGCTGTTGTTTATCAGTATTCAAGCCATGAGGTTAGTCATTCATTTTAATGTAAAGAGCGTCATCTTTAGCAGAGAAGAGCACTACATTAAAGAGGTGCCTGGAGAGAAGTGCAACATGTACTAGTATCAGTGGATCTCACTATTTTTCCCCAATCAAACACTAAGTCTCCCTCACCTGTTCTTATTTAACTCCCACTCACTTTCATCCCTGTCATCCACGTCCCTCATTACGCTGAGCAAGGCGACATTGCAGCAGATAGCCTTGTCAGCACTTTTGCATGTCCTCTCCCCCTTTCCCTTTCCCTGTTCAACCTCCTCCTCTCCACCTATTTCCTTCCTGATGGACCGTCAAGAAGCTGTCAGCAAGCTACAAAGGAAGGATGAGAGTAGTACGCAGTGATCCTCTCTGAACTTCATAACGTTACTAACACATGGGATACCTAATGTTCCTTCACAGGTTGAAGTGGGAAAGGTGTGTATCCCTTAAAGTCAATATACAATAAATGTATACCTGATTGGTGAAAGAGAGTCTCAGCTATAGTATCATTGAATAGGTTACAGACGGTGAGATTTTTCCAGATCGTGTCAATGAAAAATAACATATGAAATATATAGTCCTTGGTTACATTATTTAAAAAACATTCTATCCAAAAAAACAAAATAAATACACCAAAACCAACCCTTTACAGGGATTTTCAAACACGCGGTCCCCTTTCCATTGGCAAAAAAGTCAGCTCTGACCGTCCTGGGAGCTGGCAAGCTGCATCGCCACTTTACCCCCACTGCTGCATGTTTAGTGATGCCTACATTCTGGGTTAGTGGTGATGATGTCAACTCTGCGACATAATTAAGGAAAGTAAACAATGGAGAGCAACATGGAAGGGAGCAGGGCATAGTAAGTGCTCTTCGTTGTTTTGTTTATTTCTCCCTCAGAATGTCTCTCACTACTGCTGCTTCGTGTTTATTGAATGTAAGCAGAGTTGTTTGGATTTGTTAGATCAGACGCGTCTGGTATCATGTAAATTAGTGGGTCGATCCGGGTCTGATGTTCCCATTGTATGCTAATCGGAGCTGAGCCGTTTGAAGGCAATTTCAACATGGGTTGCTTGCCTAGTTGTTTGACCCGGCTCAAAAAGTGTCTGCGAGCTGTTCCCACTGCCACCAAAGCAGTGTTTAAACAGGTTTTTGTGGCTAGCGGGAAATGCATCTAACTTAACTTGAAAATATTGCTAAAATATGGGCAACGCTATCAAAGTTATGATTGTTGGCAGGCTGATTGTTATTGACACCTGGATGCATTTATTCTAATATACATCTTAAATCACAATTGCATTATTAATGCATTGATGCTAGTTTTAGTATAAATTCAATTAGCAAAACATAATAATGACTCATCTCATATTTTGCCTTTCAGAGTGTGACTTTTAAGAAGGTACTGGCTAAATAGTGCACAAAATTATGCATACACCAGTCCACCTAGATCATAAATAGAATATTAGGATTTTGTGAGCAAGCATTTCCTAAGATGTTAATTATGAACTTTGATTAAGTCAGTTGTAACATTCAAGGGTCACCTTAAACCAGTGGTTCCAAGAATGTTTGGCTTGCAAGTATAAGCCCAAAGATACTAAACCAGCCATAAACTATTAAGATCATAAATAAGTTTAACAAGGATTTCTAAGAAATTTTGCAATTAGGGCATTGTGAGTTTCATCGTGACACAAATTGTTTCAGTTTACTTTTCATTAGATTAAAGCAGTAGCAAGTGTCAAAGCCCAGTCCAAAGGAGCTAATGCCCTGATTTCTTTTGGTTTGTTTTTGCTTACTTTTTTTTTTCTACATTACATTTGATATGATCTAAATCAGTTAATGAGTTTTTTTACTTGAAACTTTTCCCAGTATTTTTTATTATTAACTCAGGAAATTTCAAAGGCACCTGTTGTTACAAAGGATGCAAATATTGCGTGCCTGTTAATTGATCAGCTTTGTTTGGGACTGTACCAAACATGAACAAAGGAAGCAGATTCTAAGTTCTTAATAGAACAAATAAATAACAAAAACAATACAAAGAAAATTATGAATGTAATCTCTTATTAGGCTCTTCTAGGTTCTATGTCATGCAAAGTTGTCTGCAAAGTATACTGAACACATTTGAATGTTGCAAAATATATTATGCTTTAAGGAAATGTATAGTACATCAGGTTGACCAAGGTAAAATCACATTCAGACCATAAACAAACTGTTATAGGTTTTTTTGGGTTGCTATACCAGGACCGTCTCCTTAAAATGGTATCTATGTTTTGGTCTCATAGAGCTTTTTTTTTTATTACATCAAATTTTACAAACTGATTTATAACCCACGGTGGAGTTTACACATCAGCTAGCATTTTTTAACCACCTAATTGTCTAAGAAACGTATCATCCTGTTGAGCATGTGTACGATCCATCATAAGTCAAATAAAATTCACAGAAATTTGCTGCATGATATAACAGACAGCCTTCTTTTATGTAAAAATGGAAGGCAAAAGAAACACTGTTATGCTCATTGTCTGAAGTTCTTCCTATAGTGATTTGTAATAGTGGCAATTGTATTATGTTAATAGCCAGATCAGGAATCTATTCTCTATTATTCCCTTCTCGTTTGATGAATAAGACCCATTGCCCATAAGACTAAGATTCTCTGTCACCACTGATTTGTGGTTTCAAGCTGTCTCTTTGCCCTTCATGTTACCTCTTTATGCTGCACAGTGATGCAAAATGAAGACTCATATGAGGTGTTTTGAAATTGCTGTCATTTATTTTTTAACAGCTTAAGTGTAAGATGTAAGTTGACTGACTGGATGAAGGACAAAGCATGATATCATGGAAGGAAGGACACAAGGAAAAGGTCAGGACGTCAAGTGAAATCATATGGGAAGACGGATGTCGTTACTGCTAAGAGCTTCTGGTTTACTTGAGCACCCCCTGCTGACCAGAAAAGAGCTATTCATTTGTCAATTATTTTAGGGTGGAGGATTTTAGATATAAGATTGGTCACTTAAACAGAATTTATACAATAACATTATGCTTGTTGTTTTAGCTGATTCTGTCTCATACGTTCATTTACAGACTTGGTATATCTTATCGCTGCACATTAATACATTAGTTAAGCTATTGACCAGACCCTATCTTGGACCAACAGTGACCACACATATTTTGAAAACTAAAACTATTGCAGACTATCAGTAATGGAAGAAGAAAGGACCAAAATCTGGGTAACAGAAAAGTGATATTGGTCACTGTAGATTAAATCTTTAAATAAGTGATATCTAAATAGCTGGTGGATACCAAAACTCAGGAATGAACACCAGAGGTAAAGGTTATGTACTAAGGATCACAAGAAAGAGCACAACAATCTGGTCATGTTTCTCAAACACTTAAAAAAAAAGAGGGAAAAAATGCATCCCTTTCATAATTTATTGGACTAAAATAGTTGCAGACAAAAGTTATTGCTCGATAGCCGGCCATGAAGCTACATATTTCAGAAAAGCTGTCACTTTGTTGCTTTTTCTGCAAGTACAAGAAAGAGGCAGTTCTCAGAAATGCTGAAAAATAGGATTTAACGTAATTTACAAGTTAAGAAATTCAATTTTGTGGAATACTCGTCAGGTTGCCATGTACCCAAGGGCAGGTTCTAATGCATTGAATTAAGGAGCCTTTTAAGAATATCCATAATGGAGAGTATAACAGGTGCTCTGAAGGGAGTTTTTACATCTTAATTGGTGACAAAAAATAAATAAGTCTAAAGGAAAGAACCATTTTTGCAGCAACATCATTAAGAACTTTAATCTTTCAGAGCCACAAAATTCCTTATGCAACAGCTCTGACTGGCTGACTCATACTCCTGACTAATACACAGGCTTTTTGTCTGCAAACTTGCAAATTTGAAATTACTCCCTCCTTACACAGCAACTGTGTGTATGTGAAAGAAAGTTACTGTTAGTTACTTCGATATAAAGTCATCTTCAAAATATTAGAATATGTTCCGATGAGGCATATTTGTTTGATTAGGAGTGCCTTTGAAAATAACTGTTCAGTATGGGTAATTAAGATATGGGTGGCCTGGGAGCTTGAAGGTTCTTTGCAGTATCTTAGCTGCCCCTAGATAGATAGATGCAAATAATGATTATTTTGCAAATCAATTGATCTGTTGATTATAATTTTGATTGATAATAGGATAGCAAAAAATTCCTTAAAGACTATTTTTTTCCCAAATCAAACCAGGGTAAATATGTTTATTTTAAATACAAAATATTTACATATTGTTCTTACAATTTTGGTATCATTGCTGGTCCAGGTGGGTTGCTTTGTCAGCTAAAGGCATGTTTTAGAGTCTCTACACTCCAGGTAACTTTTAAATGATACTAAATTAGTTGACGATTATTACAATAATGGATAAATCACGATTAATCTGATTTATTGTTTAAGCCAAAATGTATATATATATATGTATATATATAGCTATATATAGAGACATACCTACTCCCTTTATCTAATACCAGGTACTGGTAGACTCCTTTTAATTGAGGGCCAGATAAATTGAAAAAGTATTAGAGATATATTAAAATAAATTAAAAATGAAATGAAGCTAAAGCATGAGGAAGACAATGAGCCTCCAAACACACAGCATCTCTTAGCTTGTTACATATACATACATATATATGTTAGAACATCTCAGTCAATAACGTGTCTTGTATCCAACTGAAAATCTATGAAGAACTGACCATCAGAGTGCAGAGTAAAAGCTCCCCAGAAGCTTATAAGGATAGAAGATAGTCCGCGTGGAAGAATGGGTCAAAATGAAACCTCAGCAATACATGGCAATGTTTTTGTCAATACAGCACGTTTGTAAGTTTTTGTAGAGAGGGCTCTGATTTCACAAAGATGAGACAAGCTCTAGGACACAGAAACAACAGTAGCTGATATGCAGGAATACACCATAGCCTACAAATAGCTGTCCTCTATGTGTATTACCTATATAGCTTCTTCTCTCATGCGTATAAAGAAATAATGCAGCAGAGTGAGTACAGATGTGTAGTCGCTACTCCTCTTTGGCTGTCTTGCATAAAACAGACCTTAGGGTGAAAACAAATTAGTCCAAGGCATCAATTTAATTAGAAATTACCTCAAGCTCTCACATTCTTTAAAGCTCCTTTCTGACTCATTCCCTGTGGTGATTTTCAGCATTCAGATGGATTTAAGCTAAATGCGTCTCACTGAATGTGCTTTGATGGCAGTAAACAGAAAAAAACAATAGCTGAATATGGGACCACAGAGGATAATAATGTTGATGGTGCTTCTCTGACTGGCCCCGAAGCTTTTCTTTTGAGTTCAGTGGAACATGACACCAGAAATTATAACAACAATTAGTATGATTCTGATTCAGGTGCAAAAGGGGAGTAGGGCATGCAAGCTTTCCATATTCAAACTGCACCTGGTGATGTTCTTTTATCTTGTGCTTGCTGTTATCATGACAACAAAACAGCAAGCGTCCAAGGTCAAATCATTGAGTTGAGGCAGCATAATGGTCAAGACCACAGTCTTTAGTGCCGAGAAAGGCATAGATAGATGATAACAATTAAATCACACAGCAAAGAGTAAAATAAACTGTGGATGGGAAGATCTCTTGAGAAATCCAATTCTCAGAAGCCCAGCTGAGACTGATAAGGAATAAGAGCAAAGGGTGTTTTGAACTATAAGTAATTACTTGAATAACAAGCTGTGAGCGTTCAAGTTTTCAAAGATGGAAAAAAGCTCTATTTATACAATGCCTTGCTGAAGTATTTGGGCTGTTTTAAAGGCCAGGTAGGAGAGTCTACAACTGTAAATTTTACTTTATGACAATTATGTCTCAGGTTATGTCAAATGTGACCCTTACAACATTCTATGACCAAAATTATCTTTCATGTTTTGAGTAATAAATTTTTTTTTTTCATACAGCTAAATACATGAAAGAAAAAGGCTGTTTCTTTTTGTTTCAAAAGTACATATCTAGTTATAAATGGTTAAAAATTACACAGCTTGCACAATCACACAAACTCTTCTGCTATCATAATCATAAAAAATAGAAAGAAAAAAAAGAGTAACTGGTTTTTTATCAAGAGAGGAAAGAATATGTTCCTGCCTTTAATCCAAGTAGGTCAAAGTACTGCAATGGTGCAATGATTTTTGAAAAAAACTGCTCAATAATATAAGGAAAATAACACATAGAATGTGACAGGAGATATACACGGGGTACATTTCATGAAAATGAACACTGACACATAAAACCTTCACATGAAATGTGAAGAAATGTAAACACCTTCATATGTTTTGGTTTTTATAATGGACTGCTTCAGCCGTTCGGCTGCTTTTGTGTAGCTTAAATGTTAGTAGTTATTTTTCAGAATGCTGCAGTATCAATTTGACCAGAATCATCCGTGTGTTGTCCAGATTCAACAGTGAAAGGTTCCTTTCCTATCCGTAATGTTGATCCCACAGAAGGTCAAAGATTAGGAGCTGGGGAGCTACAATATACTCAGCTCATACTCAGCCACTGACTCATGCTTTTAAATCATCTGGTTAGATGAATGGATTAAGGAAAACTAGGGGTTTCTGAAGCTGGATTTACCCAGCTCTGTCTCGGTTTGCCTGGCTTTTCTTCACTTTAATTTCTTAGGCTACAATATGTTTGTAAACTGCTTGTTAAGTCTGAATGATGCAGATGTCCCAGGTAATCGGAGACCTATTTACTTTGTGTTTCAACTGCTCCAAGAGGGAAGACAGTAGTTAGTTTATATGCTACTCAGTTCTGGAACAAACTCTTGGCAAAGCTGAGCCAAAAAGGTTTCCTTTTCCTAAAAATGTATTCTTTGCACAAGATCAAGGCATACAATTAAAAGAAATCCAGTACTGCTTTTACAGAATCACTTTATTCATGAATTATATGTTTATTATTTCTAAATTATCTGTTATTTTTACCATGCTTCTTTTTATGCGATGCTTTCAGGCTATTGTTATATTAGGTACTCTTCAGAAGCAAATACTGAAGATTGTTTTTTTTTATTATTTATAAGATCTATTTACATGTAGAATACATCAATGGCGTTTTGTGTAAATGTCGGTATACTAGTGTAATTGTCTACTCTGCCTTACCTTTTTACTACTAACTATGGCAGCATTAGGCTTCGTGGTTGTTTTTTATTAGCAGAGACAATCTAAGTGGGGTTAAAAAAACAGACAGGGCTAAATACAGTAAGTAAAATATGTATCATTTACCTGAAAAATAAGATATTAATTCTAAAAAAATGCGGGCCAAACTATATCAAAGCATATAAATATTATATATTTTCTAAATTAAATGTCAAAAACCATCCCTTTTCTCTACATTAATGCATTACTTTCTGTTGGCTCCACTGTAAGCCGACAGTATTAGCAAAGGCTGCTGGATAGGAGCTCAGAAAAACCTAACAAAAGTCAGGTTGTGCTGCGCTTAAAGCTTGTTTTGGTTGCTGTGACCCAGATGGCTGAGAATTTGGACAGGCATACTTTATAAAGGGCCATCACCTAAAAATAAAAAAAAAATTGCTGAATTTTATGATTCTGACATATCAGAATTTAAAATTTTTTTAATATTTTTATAAGCCATGTAGTTTCATAATGCCCCCATACAAAATGAATCAATCATTCCTTAGTACTTCTGACATCTTTTGAAAAATAGAACATGTGGTTCTCCCTCTTTCTGTGCAGACAGCACATCTACCTGTCAGCGCCTCAACCAGCTGTGTCTTTATTCAGTCTACTTTACCTTTCATTTAGAAAAACTGCAGGACTCCAAAAATGCCAGCAGTTTTATAAAAAAATCAAGTGATTAATCATAAGAAAAGGTGACATTGCAAAGTGTCATTGCACAACCAAGGTGAATTAGTTCCAACAAAATGCCATGATTATATCCTCTTTGCTCTTTTAATGGGTTGACTGAAATCCTTTTTACTTTTATTTGTCTATCAAACCAAATATTACTACATCCTTAATGTTTGGTCTTTTTTTATGCTTATCAGAAGTCACAATTTAACAGCTACTAAAAATAAAACACTTTTCTATATATACAAGCCCCATTGTTAACTAGTAATTATATATATTTCAAAGCAACTTTTGGCTGGATGCATCATTTTAAAAGAAAGAATTTAGAAAACACTTAAAATCACATGTTTATTAAGATGGCATTGCAGGCTACTGTATACTGGACTGACAAATAAATGGTGCAAAAAAGTGTTTTCATCTGCATAGGATGGCAAAATAAAGTGCTGGAGAATGAATGTGACTGAGATTTATCTGGAGCGACACAGGAGAGGTAATTACAAAAAAAATTAGATGATGAGCAACATGTCAGACTTTTTTGGGACATGCCAGGGGGGGGAAAGTGAGCAGTTTGGCAGTTGAATCCATGACAGGATCAAGTAAGCATCGTGCCCAGAGTCGGAGCCATCACCTGCCAAAGCCTGACTAGTCGGTGTATATTTAACAATGTACCCAACAAAATATTAGCTGTCCTCTTGGCATTTCTCTTCAAAGGACAAAAGTGACTCAGAAACAAGCGGGATTTTTACCTGAGCAGAATTTAAACTAGGAAAAAATGCCCAAGTATTCAAATCCTAATGAATTCAAACATACACGGCTTCACTCTGCAGAAGAAATGTCCTTGACTCAAGCCGTTGATATTATTTAAACTTTAAAATGTGCAGAGCAAGTCTAAAAATGCCATTCTGTTTGTTTTTGATAGGCATCTTCACAGTTAAAATGCGCCAGATAATCTGTTAGATGACCTCATTTTTTTAATACACTGCAGCAAATCTGCTCATTACCTTTCAGGAGGTTCAAATTTAATATCACAGGAGCCAAATATTTACTAAGGCTGCATATTCTTATTTCTTTTTTATTTTTATGATTCTCCATGGATCAATTTGGGAGCCTGAACTGTCAAGACAGCTGTGGGCGCATTAAGTTTAACAACCACTGTTTTCGTAAAGTGTTGGAGTATGAATGGTTTATATTCTGCCTTGGTTTGTCAAAGTTTTTGTTGTTTTATACTTTTTAATTAATGCCCTGGCTTCATTTGGTTAGTTTAGGGTGAAGCAATTTCCAGTATTTTAAAGGAAAATACAAATTTCCTTTAAAATTTGGAGCTTTGTCTCACATCAAATCTCCTAAATAAGGATTGTTAAACCGTCTCTGTAAAATTGGACTCACAATTAATGGCGTATTGCTGATGACCCTTAAAGGTTGCATGTGCAATGGATAACAGGTGCAAAACCTGTTCGGACCATTATTTAAATTAGGAAAAAGCATGTGCCGCTGGCAATCTGGGGAAGCAGGGTGGTCATGAAAGAAAGATAATGCTTATGGGATTTGCAATAATAATAACAATAGTAATGAATATGATTATTCATTGACTCTGCATCTCCAAGTGATACAAGCAAATGAAAATAATAAACGTTAAAGAAATGTCAGTCATATTACATAAGTAGCCACTGTTAGACTCTAAACAGCTGGGATAGCTTCAACAAATTCTTTCTCAACTCCTGTTTGACCCAAAATATTGCAAACTAAGGTAATAAAATATAACATATCGTTCTTGTTTGGATCATGTAAAGTGTAGTTATGGTGATTTGTATTTTAATTGCATAAAGAGTATTTTTTTCCTACAAATATCAATCTAGGCTACTATTGCCTTTCTGATGGTCCAAATATGTTCAGTTGAATTTTTGCATGATAGTTGACCCCTACTCTAAAACATGCTAAATATAAAAAGCCATACTTCTAATCTGGTTTCTGTTGGATAATTTGCTTTACTGTTGGTAAGGAATTACATTTGCATGTCTTTTGCCTATTAATTTGCTCATTTGGGTCTACAGCATGTTATGCATACTTGTGAAGGCAAACATGCTAAAAAGTTTGCCCCTGCACCTTTTTTCAGACAAGGTTTTATTTCAAATGGTTTGATACAGAAATTATAACCTTGAATGGCTTTTTTATTTTCTGTTACATGAAATTATCATAATGATCAGACACTGGGCTTCAAACGTGCAATCAAAACGTAGTTAAAACATTTTATATTATGTTGCGTTATAGACTTATGACTTCCTTAAGCCTGTAGATTTCAGAACACTCCACTCAATTTTATATCAGTAGAAAAAAAAGACCCCCCTCTAAGACTAAGTGCTTTTAATACTCATATCAAATCATAAGGCAACTGATGATGCAGGCTTTTCGAGTCCAACTGTTTTAGGGACATGTTTGGATATTAAAGCTCAATATTTATATATCATAAAATATGTTCATAATCAGTTAATTCATTAAAGATGACATTGTCTTACATATCAGAGCACTTAAAATAATGTCAAACTTTGAGAAAAGGACATAACAACTACTGTGAATTATATTTTGTTTGATAATTTTTGAATCATTTTCATTTTTCCTAATATAACTTAGGCCATTGTTTCCTTCTTTAATGCGATACTTTTTTTTTACTATAAAATATTATGGTCATTATGTTTTTCACTTTTCCACTAGCTTTTTCCTGAACTGGCATACAAGCTGCAATCTCACTGCTCTGTTAGGCATAAGTGCACAGTGAAATATAAATGACTGTTTATAGGTTTTCTATATTACATAGCGTTTCTTTTAAAGAAAGAACAATGTAGTAGTTTGCAATATCTGTGTTATTTGCACACTGTTCATTATAGCACATTAAAATAATAACTGTGATCCTGAGCTTCTAAGTGAAAAATAAACAGATAAATTCAAAAGGGTATAAATACACTCATAATCATTTAAGTAGAAAATATTTTAATGAAGCTCGTTTGTCAGATTAAATGGATCTCTTGAAACAAAACAACCTTTAAGAAAGTTTAAGATATACTTCATCAATTCCACATTTCTTTTCAACATATTCTTTTATTGGTCTGCTGTTATATTCAAATATAAAGATAGCTTTTTGATGTTTTTTGTTATTGCGTTTTCATGAGCTGTAAGTGGGAAATCATCAAAATTTACAAGATGAAAGGCTTTTAAAACATCAGCCTGTTTAATATATAATTTGTTTAATCTATTAAAGTGATAAAAGAAACTAGAAGAAGTCTTTAATAATATTTTTTTTGAATATGATTGCATTAAAGAACAATAACCTCATCTCAAAAGCCAAACATCCGTAGGTCATTCATCAACCAAAGATGCTCCCAATTTATTTTAAACTGCCTTTTGTTGTGCTTGCATATTTTGCAATCAAAATTGACTTCTTTATATCAAGTTTTAGGGCCCTGTTTGTTGACTGCAGCACGTCTGTTTTTGCTGCAAAGCAAAAAGTGAAGCCTAAGCTCCCCGGCGTTCTTGTAAAGGTAACAACAGAACTCCCATGTGCAAACGAAGCAGAGCACAGCAGAAGATGTCTCACAAGCTAATTGAAAGGCTGCAGCCATCTCAGACAATCAGCCAACTCCATCTGCGATTATAGATGTGATGTTGTGTCCTGGAATACAAATCCTTTCTTTTCTCCAAACCCTCAGGTGCCTGTTTAAGGCCTGGCAAGAGTCACCATGATGAGTTTCTGGCTTCCTCTGGGTGCTTATTATATGTGACAGAGAAAACCTTCCTCCTTCTTATCAGATAAAACTTTCCCATCTTATTAATGACTCCTTACACACCAAGTTATCTCATTTCCTTTCTCTAACTGATCCAAAAACTAAAAAACAGGTGTTTACCAAAGCAATCATGGCTTCATATTGATGGAGTAAGTTCTTGCTAAAGCTGTGTTTCCCTTTTCGAGGGTGACCCCCATGGCACAGAGGCTTGAATTATTCTATGCGGAAGCGGCAGTGCAATGAAACACTGTGATGATTATAATCTCTTTGACAGGTTTAGTGAGAGAAGGAAGGTGTTGTTACACACTTAAATGGCATGGGTGAACAAAGAGGTGTTGGGCTGTCTTTTTTATGTTAATGAGGTCTTGTTCAGTTTGTAATCACGCAGCTTTGCAAGAAAAGACATGTATAAAATATATCCTTAGTATATAAGTAGCTATTTGAATGATTTTGGTGTATGTTCATGTCTTCTGTCAATCAGTAATAATTCTAGTGTTTACCATAGAATGAAAACACAGCTCCATCTCAGCTTAGAACAATTTGTTCATTTTGGAGTGAGGCTTTTATTGATGCTTAGCTGACAAATTCAGCAAAAGTATTGATGGTAATCATGCATCACTCATCATTGTATGACATTTATATGGCTGTTTTTTATTTCATCATTATCATTTCTTTCTGCAAAAAACCTTTCATTTGCTGATTCAAAGATTTGCCCTTTAAAAACAACAATATGTAGTTAATAAACTCTTACATAAATGAAAGACGAATTGGTAAAAATACCTCAATTTCTAACATTCATGATCTGTTGTAGTGGTGTGTTTTTTACTGAAATACAGTTCTTTGCTAAATCATTGATATTTCCATGACATTTTACTGTTTCCACATTATGGTTTTAAGCCTTAATGGATTGTATGAGATAGAGGACATGAGCTGTTTGTAAGAAAATAGTGTATAATTTTGAGTGTATTTTATCAATAAAAGCTTTCAAATGTGATATTAAAATCTTTGAATATATCAGAATCTAGCTAACTATAATTTAATCTCTATGTAGTTACAGCTATTCATTAAAAGCCTTACTGATTCAGAAGAGATTATTCAAGTAAAAAATCATGAAGACAAAGAAAGAAAACATAGTTAATACGTAGTAAGTTGTTGAGAAATTTAAAGTAGGCTATAAAGGTCATTCCAAGGTTACAAGATTTAAAGGAGATTAGGGTGAATTTATTTTCCACTAAATGGATATGGTTGGGGGTGTCTTGTTGTCCCTATGAAATATATCAGAGACAAAGAAGCCATAAAATATGATTCATCCATTTTTTCATTTATGCACTATGTTGTGTTGGTACATCACTTAAAGTTCCAAATAAATACATCAAAATTTCTGTTTGTAATTAGACAGAATGGGAAATGAGGTAAAGTATATTGACACATTTGGAATGCACTGTATATAAATCATCAACTGCATGCCATGTGCACAACAGTGACACACGGCAAAAACACACATTAACACTCACACAAACAGACAAGGAGCTACAGGATGTTTGATTTCTGCCAAGCCAGAGCATGCAACATAAGGTATTTTGTTTGTTTTTTTCACATGAACACAAATGCATTACATGTGTCAACAAGAAGGCTAGCCAAGTTTCCAACATGGAAAGGACCCTACGCTACACACATTGATGCATTATGACAGTCTTAACACATATTAGTAGTCTTAACCAACATGGGAGTATTGCACAATTTTAGAATCAGTGTGACCACATCGTGAGACAAGCCCAGATGGCATGAGCATGAGTGATGACGGATGCAATGAAGTGGGGGGTGTTGTGTGGAGTTAAGTTGCTGGGATGTGGAATGCAACGTGAAAGGATGATCAACCAATCACTGACAACAATGTAGAAGTACAAAAATCAACCTGAACAAAATACAGCTTTTTAAAAGATATTAGACGAGAACAAAAAACGACAAAATCTACAAGCTGCCTTCCGTCTTAGCCCCAGGTGGTCCTACTTTGAAGTGGTTTTCTTCAGAGGTTGTCAGGGGAATGTTTTAAGTTACCAAGGACCTTCTGCTGGTCCCTTCATTTTTTGTCTTTGTTGATGGCTTCAAAGTACAAAACAATCAGAAATCAAAGCATTAAATACCTTTAATCAGGCAAAGTTCGACAGAATAAACTTTGAGTTATTCTGTTCTTTCTATTCTATCTCTGTTCATCTCGCCTATCTTGACATCTTCAGCATAAAAGAGTCATTATATTTAAAAAGCCTATTTTTGATTGGTGTTATTTAAAGAAACGCCTCCAATTTTATCTTCCAATTCATTAACTCTGTTTCGCTTCAAAACAAGTTAAACATTCATTGAATCAGAGTTGTTGTGCGGATCTTGAAACATTGGGTGCTTCTCCTGGATATGACAAATTTTCATACAGTAGTTTTATTTTGAATTAATATCTTTTAAAATGACATAACTAATAGCCCTGAGTCTATACAGTATTTGGGGTTTTATAGTGAATGTGACCCAAATAAAGAGGATTTGCTTTTCTTGGTTGTTTCTTGTTGATACAAGACTGAGCCCATGACTGAAGAACTTAAATATTTATTGATGGAAAAGTCATTTGATTAAATATATTTTGACAATGTGTGTACTATTTTCAATAAAGTAAGCAGAGTTTGTGGCTAATACTAGTGGGAAAAGGCTGCTTCTTGAAGTCCAATACAATAAGCTTATTAATGACCCTTGTCCACTGGTGGTTTCAGCTCAGCATCACTCCACATGCATCATCCACCTGGGGCCTGTGATGCTTCCAGTGACTTGCTGATAGCTTGAGCTATAGCTTGAAGCTCCACCTTCTGCGGTCTTAGAGATAATTTATTTCAGCAACTCTTTTTCTACATGGGCTGTCGTGAATGAGTGACGAGTCAGGCAAAGAAAAATGATTCAAAAGCCTTCATCACAACTATCACCCAGCAACCAGAGTCCGTATGTCTTTGGAGACCCCATCTGGGGCATTTACAGTAAGTCTTGACAAGACAGCCAATGGGATCATATGATCACTGACACACTTGCCTATGTAAAAGTGGTGGTTTGAGAAGTGGGCTGTTTTCAAAGGGGTGTTGCTTGTCTCCTCCAGCTCTGTCATCTAATGTTGGCATTTACCCTTATGAATAAGAGGGTAACATCCTTGTAAATTTGGGTAGAATAGACTGACTTAGTATAGATCAGGCCAAGAAAATATAGCCTGACCAACACTTTGAATTGTGGGCCCATTAAGAAGAAAACCCAGCCTGAATAAATATCCTATTTAATGTTTCTGCCACAAGGAGCAGTACGTCTTTGGTGAGTACCACCGCACTGACTGCTTACACAAGGAATGCTTTGTTTAGCGCACTTTGCAATGACTGCATAGTTGTAGCTTTTGTCCTTTGGCCGAATGTCTTGGACGTTACGGTAAAGAGAGGGGCAGAGCTGTCCACCGATCACCAAGTGTGGTAGAGCTTTCAGTCAGGTAGCAACTCTCACATCCATACATTTCCTTAAATTACAGAGAAGGCTGGGGAAACAGGGTATGAATCAATCATCTTTTTCCGATGGTGGACACTAGCAGGAAGGAATGTTATCAAGCTGAGGAAGGAGTCCTATCGAACACAGTTTGTTTGTGCGGGTTATAAGGCACCAAACAGGTACTTGCCACTGTCCAGGTTGATGCAAATCTCACAATGTGGCCTTGAAGAAGTTCAAAAAGGACCCCAAAAAAACAATTTAAGGATCTCTGAAACTTTGTTGTTATAGCTTCCCTGGTGAAAGCAGAGACTTGGTGCTCAGAATCAGAGTTGTTAATCAATGAAGTCAAAAACTTCACGCACAGCATGAGCCTGGTACACATTGCTGGCAATAAGTCAGACCTGTTCCTGGTATAAGTTGGACTCCAGCAGGGCTGTCCTCTGTTACCAGTCCTGTTTAATCGGAGATGGGCTCATCATTGTGTTGCTACTCCTCAGCATTAAGGGGACTCAAATAATGTAGGGCAGAATTCTTTTTTTAAATGCCCTGGTGTTTAAGGGACCTCTCACGGATTGGAGGCTAAGGAGATGGCCCAGGACCACTGGAGAGACTTTCTCTCAGCTGGCCAAGCAATTCCCCCAGATGAGCTGGAGGGGATGTTTGGGGAGAGGAAAGTCTGGGTGTCCATGTTGAGACTCATGCCCCCCCTCAACCCTGTCCTGAATAAGCGGAAGATAATGCATATGAGAACTCTGTCTAATATACTGTGAGAGTTAAGATATGAATAATTCAATTCAATAATTCAATTTATTATTTTTCATTACATGCAATCTTCATGTATTTGATATAAAAAATGAGTGAAAAGTTTATTATTTTAACCAATAAGAATTTTGCATGATCTACATTTTACAAGAATTTAAGAAAATCTGACCTCTTGAAAAAAAGCAATTTCAATACGTATATTTTAGAAGATTTTTTTTTTAAATATACGTATTTAACATGTGATAAAGATCCCTCTGTGGTAAGATCAGGAATTGATGACTTAGACTGATTCCGAAGTAAAAGATTTATTTTTAAAATGTGCAAGACTGGCATGTTTAAGGACCTCATATACAATTTTCAAAATGATCTCAGCAGGTTTAAAATAAAAAGGTCTCTAATTTTGTATCATACTCCTCTTCCTTACACACCAATTCTTTTAACCAGTTCATGCTGCAAACCATGCAAGCCTATTAGCTGTTTAAAGAGAATCTGTGTCAGCATTTGTTGGTCTGCAGCCTTGTTGCCACTTATTGTGTCCAGCATTGCAGGGGCTATGATTTGCTATCCAGTGTGTTTGCTTATCCTCTCTCCTCTGCCAAGCTTGAACAATGCAGCAGAGCAATCCTGTGGAAAAGTGAAGCCTGCAACAAACAAACCATTTTCGGGTGAATGGCTTAATTGCTATTGATGTGCCTTAGCTGGTTGAATGCTAAAAATTTTCAGTAAAAATTTGGGTGGAAGACAGCACTTGAGTAAACGAAAGGACGAAGCAAATAAGTGGCCAGTTCTCTTTTAAATGGCCAGAGAAAACCTATTACTCTGCATTTTAAGTGCTAAGTGTTCCTTTTTTCTTCTACTGTTAAAAAGAAGTATAATACACACGTAAAATTATTGTCATTAGTAATTGTTATCACTATATCTTGTCTTGCAGGGTATATTGTGTTAAAACAATACATAAAATCTGCATATTTACCTTACAAAATTGCCTAAAGGGAATCAATCAAGAAATTATGACCAATCAGAATTTTATGAAATGCAACTGATGCCGTTTCTTTTGTTTTGACTATTTAAAGTCTATTTAGAGACCAAAAAGCAATTTCAAAATCTTTAAATCTGCTAAGTTTGTCCTCCATGTGACTTTGCAGAGTCAAGGGGGAACTCAAGCTTTTCATCCCTGCAGGACCTTGAAGCATTTGAAACCACTTTAATTTTAGACACCACTTCTGGGGCAGATGACTGGACAAGGGTTTGGCTACTGAAGCATTGCTATTAACAAAAAGCATGAAAAGAGGCTGCGATTGGAAGCAACAGCAAAAATAAATAGATTATAGATTCAAAAAAAAAAAAAAACATTTGTGAAGATGTTATCAGGAGGGAACTATCTTACCTGGGGACACAGGCAGTTGAAGTCTCTGCCTCAGGAGCCTCCGGGGCAGGGCAGCAGAACTGGTGGAGAACTGTTTGGTTGCTGTGGAAATAAAAGAAAACTGTAAGCATAAATCATCTTCATGATCAGTGTATTTCAACTTCTAGAAAACAGTTAAGCATGCTGATTTAGTTCTGGTATGCAGTTTTAACTAAAGCCAAATGCTAC
Organism: Cyprinodon variegatus; assembly: GCF_000732505.1. Lineage (NCBI taxonomy): Eukaryota > Metazoa > Chordata > Actinopteri > Cyprinodontiformes > Cyprinodontidae > Cyprinodon > Cyprinodon variegatus. The sequence goes on from NW_015150592.1 coordinate 1,058,997, forward strand.
ATTGTTCTTGAAACCAAGTGTAGATTAAGACAGCATACTACAGGTGACCAGTGTTGTGCAGTTGTTGTTGGGGAGTGGCAGTCTAATGGTTAGGGCATTGCGCTTGGCTCCCAGAGGTTGTAAGTTCAAGCCCCACTCCCACAGACTGTCACTCTGGCTCCCTGAGCAAGATCCTTAGCCCCACACTGCTCCCCGGGCGCCACACAGTGGCAGCCCACTGCTCCCCAAGGGCATGGGTCAAATGTAAGGGTGAATTTCTCCAGTGTGAGATTAATAAAGTTCAATTATTATTATTATTATTAATTAACAGCGTTCACTGAATACGTTCATATTGTCAGTGTACAGTGAACTGAATATACCAGTTTTGAAGAAATGAACATGAACAAGAGCGATGTTCACTGAGAATAATGAGCTATACACATAGCTCACGTTTGCAGTCAATTGATAATGGTACTTTTCTTTAGACAAATTAAGTTCTGCCTAATTCAGACTCATCTACTGGTATTTCTAATGCCAGTTTTGCAGAGTTTTTGGCAGATTTTTATTTTTACCTAACAAAGAAAGACTTGGACAGATAAAACTCAGGTATTCATGCAAACTGTTCCTACTGGCACATGGTCAGACATGCCAACTTCAAATTTAAAGCGACACTCCAAGTTAAAGCATCTGAGCTATGTTTGGAAAGGTCTGCTACTGAATGAGCAACGTAAGAAATCATTTTTGATATAGATGTTTTGAACAGGACCTGAATGTTTTGTGTAATCTGGCTAAATTAAGGCTTCACTGCACATACAGTACTGTATACCTTGACTGCATTTATTGCATTTCAGTTAAGGGAGGGTCCAATTTCTTACTGGGATATTTTATCCACAGCCTTACTTAAAATGTCTTAAATAAATTTTATGTTATGTCACATATTATGTTTACTGGAAATAGATTGCTTCACCTCTACCACTTCAAAGCTTTCTCGAAAGATACAGCCATCTAGCTGGTGCTCTCTGCAAATGTCCACTCCCAGGTGATGCTGAAGTGGAAAGAGGATGGATGTAAAATTTTCATGTGCGTGCAAGAGAGCTTTCCTTTCATCCCTAGTTTACAATCTCTCCGTTTTAAAATGGACACTGCCACACATTTCAAACGATCATCCGTCTCTTCACTCAGTATCACCCAACCCCAACCCCCCACTGTCCTCCTTTCTTTTTGCTCTTTTTTTCACACTGATTTTCCATCACTCTCTCTAAGACTCCACATCCCCCCTCTGTTGCTGGGATCTACAGCCTGTGTTGGGCTAAAAAGGAATATGCTCAATTACTCTTGCTGTCAGAAGATGTGGCCAGACCTCCATGTGCTATGCTGTGTCTTCACAAGGACATAGAGGAAGGACACAGCAGGTAAGAGGAATAAGCAACGACAAAGTGTCTTTAATTACTGAAAGTGAACAAAACAACGATGGCTTCAGGTTAAATTTGCAATTTCTTTTTTTTTACCAACACCCCTGATTTGTCAGCAAGGAGTAGTTATTTATCAGAGAACAATAGACACAATCTTAACTGTGAAACTTGATCCAAAAAATCTAAATCCACAAAAGCAACAGTCTCACTAAAGCATAAGCACAGAGCAAAGTCTAGAAAAGCAGGTCGTCGGGTGATTTTCAGCAACAACCCCAGATAGACGAGGGAGGGAATGACAGCAAATTAATTTTCATTGTTAATGCCTCCACTAATTGTGTTCTCTTTAACAACCATGACACTGCTGGCTGGTTTTAATGGGGGTCCAGGACACAAGACATTCTCTGAGGGAACAAAGATTAGTTACCGCTGTACCAAAGGAGAAGCCTGTTCTCAATGATAAAGTTGCTATATTCCGCCCATCAGCAAGGAAATACTCAATCACCTGCAACAGCTACACTCTCAGGATGCCTGCGATACAATTACTGAAAATTTATGAAAATGTGTGTGCTGCAAAATAATCAATAGATGTATAGACAGACTTCACAGACTATATTAAGAGTAAATCTATTTTTGAAGTGCTGATGTCCCGACCAACCATTTCCAACTAGATATAATACCAGCTACTGACTTTGATACCCATGTTTATATGAAAAGCAAAGTTAAGAATTATGATCTTCTCACAAAAGCCAAAAACTATTAAGTTTTAGCATCTTTTTTATAAAGGAAACCTGATGTGCAGTCCCAATATGTTGATATAACTTTGTCCTCTAGGCCGCATCAGCAGTGTCCTCACTGGCATAACTTCAAGTTGGTTTCTTTTGCAGTCTGTGATCCTTGAGGACTGCTGCACCTTATCTTTGCTCCTGTTTGCCATGAAAAGCATGGCAAACAGGAGCAAATAAACTCACAAACAGGACTGATGACAACTGTTGTCATCCAGTCCAAACTGGAGCTATGCACGATTCAAGACTTTTCCTTTCAGTTCACTATATATGTGCAGTACATACAGTTGAATTAGAATCTAGATTTAGAGCCAACTGTTAAAATTTTGTAAGTAAAGTTTATTTATATAGCGCCTTACATAGAAAAGTACTAAAATAAAATATCAGAAAATACAAAAAAGCTCCCTATCCAGGAAGTTTTTTCAGTTCAAAATGTCCGCAATAGCGTTGAGTTCGAGGTTTTATACAGTAGACCAACAAGGCCTTTTTTTGTTTTGAAAACATGCAAATTGGAATATACGAAGGGGTTCACCCATTTGGAATGGGTGTCAATTGTCCTCTTTTGTTATACTGCAATACCCCATACCCATCTAAGTGTCTGAAAGGTCGGTTGTTAAAGGGGATTGTTGGACTGGCTGAATAGACGAGGTCCTCCACTCTCCTGAACAGGGGGTGGGGCTGCGATGATAACGGGAAGGGATTAACTTAATTGCTGCATTGTAAGTTTTTTAAAGCTGGAACCTGAGTTCTATAGCCCCATTTACACTACCCTTGAAAAACCGATCCAGGCCCAGACCGGTCCGAGCTTGGATCGGTAACCAGGCCAAGCTCAGTTTTGACGACCGTTCACACGTCACACTTATCTCGGTTATCTCGACTCCTCGACTCCTCGCCTCCTAGTGACGATGTGCGGTATTACTGCTAGGATTGAAGGAGGGACTCAAGCAGCTGGTGGCGGTAATGCACCAAACGCTGTTTGTCAACCGCCGTAAAACCCAAGAAGAAGAAGACGAAGGAGGAGGGAATCAAGCAAATCAAAATGGCGGCGCCCGTCACATTCAGAAAGTTATGCTTGATTATTATTGTTGTACTTCCGTGTTTGCGGTGGGTCAGGCGAAGACGGCAACCTTGCGCGGATGTACTTGAATGGAGTGTGAATCGGCATGTTCAGCCAGTCGGCGATGACGCGTTCTGCTCATGCGCTCTTGTTATCAGAGAACCGAGCCAGGAAAAAACCGAGCCGAACCCACCTCGGGAACTGGTCTGCAGTTAGCGCGGCCCGGTTATGTCTATCTCGGTTCAGTTCAGGTTGTTTCCGTTCACACACGACAAGTTATCTCAGTTACTGAGCTCGGACCGGTCTCGGCTCAGTTTTTTAAGGGTAGTGTAAACGGGGTATAAGAAACTTGGATGGGATTTTTTTTTTTGCAATGACTATAACCTGTATGACTGAGAACCTTCACCAGCACGTTTTTACCAAATTGTTTCATTCTGCTCTTGAGTAATTTCTTGGATGACTACTTTTTACTCTTACTGTACTTTTTGCTTTTAGTAAAATAATTGTTGGAAGTAGTGCTACTTTTACTTGGGTACCATTTTTGGGTACATAACCCACCCCTGGCACTGGGTGTTTTGCTCTGGTGGAAACATCATGCAAAAAAAAAAAGAAAAAAGTTTCCAATTCTATCCCCCTACTGACAGCGTGTAATTTGCTTGTTATCCTGGCATCAAGTGAAGCTCGTTAAAAAGACTTTCTATCTGCCGGGATTGCGATGTAGTAAGGAAGAAGCTTTTTAACACAGTCAATGATAGTGGATCATATTCTCTTTCTTCACAGAAAACCTAAGAACAAGTCAAAATATCAGTGAGGACACATCATAGCTATTCAAATAAACAGGAACATTGGAATAGGTTAATTTGAGCTCTCAGGTAATTATGGAGCCCAGGGCAAAATAGTTGTGTCACATACTTGAAGTTGGGAATTTTATTCCTACACCGTCTTTGTTTAATTTAATGTAAAATCAAACCCTGTGCAGCACTGTGGTGCAGACAGAACTGCTTACTGGGGCTGCTTATTGTAAAAAGAGAATAGCTCGGATTATTTTAATTTAATCAGATTGTAATATGACTCAGATCTAACTCGGTTGCATCTAATCAAATCTGAATATATCAAAATGCAAATAATTTCATTTTAATATTTTTTGGATAAGAAACAACATAAGTTGTGAATTATTGCTCTATAAAAGAAAATGAAAACTCTATTTCATTCTAACAGTATTATTACAGGATTTTTTCTGACTCATCTAAACAACCTAAGGACTTCAGCCTACAATATTTAGGGATTTAGGGATGACTGTTTGGCGCATGTCAAACTAAAACTGCGTTTTAAAGAGGTTTAAAGTTTTAAAGAGGAAGTAGATGTTATAGTGTATTGGAACATTCCAATCCCTATTATATTAAACTGATTTTATGAACTATTATTTGTACATCCCTTTCACTGCCTTTTTAACTTTTATTTAATTCTACCTAAACTACTGGGCATAAACACACAGCTTGATTTTTTTAAGAGTCATAGCAATTTGCCATGACTTTGGATTATCCATCCATTTTTCAACACGCTTATCCCTGCTGGGGTCTTGTGGGGTGCTGGTGACTATCTCCAGCTGTCTATGAGGGAGAGGCGGGATACTCCCAGGACAGGTCGGCAGTCCATGGCAGGGCAACACAGAGACAAACGGGACAAAACACCATTCACGCACACACTCACACCTAAGGAGAATTTACAGAAGCCATTTAACCTAACAGTCATTTTTGTGGACTGTGAGAAGAAGCCAGAGTACCCAGAGAGAACCTACGCATGCTCATGGAGAACATGCAAACTCCATGCAGCCCAGGAATTGAACCCGGAATTCTCTGGCTGCAAGGCAGCAGTGCTACCCACTTTTCCACTTTGGATTACTTTATATAAACTGTTATTTAAATGAAAACACATACTTTTATCATCTGTTTCAAACACAGTGATTAAATCAAATATGCAGCCTGGCTTTATCCCTAAAAAGAAACTTTACAACTCAATGAATAAACATTATTCTTTCTGTTTAATTAGTTGTTCTTAACAAGCAATGACGATTATTCCTAGGCTGTTTAAAAAGCTCCTGGCTCTTTGCTTTGTGTGTTGTCTGAGCCTTATAAGGGTGAAGCAACCCTTAGGTCCTGCTTAATCAACCACAAGGCTTAATTAGAGGCTATCTGCGAGTTGGTGCAGTGGGGTTAGGAGTCTTTGAGGAGAACACACACATAGACATTTCTGAGATGCAGACAAATCTTGCAATTATCTGCACTTCGGTCAACCTTGAAGAAAAATTAGTGACTCACTACACCGAATTTCAGGAGGAAATTCACTCACAAATGCAGGCATGTGGGCAAAAAGAGAGAAAGTGGACACTTTTGATCTTTTAAAACCCCTTTATTCATCCTATCTCTCTGCTTTAATATTTCCCTCTCCACAATTTGCTCTGTTATACTTGCCATCTATCTGCTCAGAATCACTATCACTTCCATCTTTCTAAAAAAAAAAAAAAAAGTGCTTGAAAGCCATTTATAACGGTCTATGTTTATGTCCAAGCATGACCTTCAGTGGAGCAGCTGTGTCATGCAGAACCTAAAAAAAAAAGCCTTGTCTGTTATGCGTGTGCAAGGAACAGATTGTGTTGACGGAAAGACCAAAAGCTGCTGTCTAAATTTCTCTGCATCACATTGAGACATAGTGCTGATTTAGTAATTGTCATTTTTGGAATACATTTTTTTTATTTCAGTCAATTTTTATTAATTTTTTTAACATCCACGGGAGGGCCACCCTTTTTTGAAAGAAACCTGTTCCAGGTGGCCTGCTGCCCTTAAAGAGTCCAGATACAAAATCTAGCTTAAAATAAACAACTAACTGCACTCTTCAGTTGCACCAGACTTTAAAAGAGCTTTTAACACCCCCTCAAAAAAACATTTACAGATTGTAGTTTTCTCATGACATTCAAAATGAAAGATGACTGTTTTACCAATTTAAGATACATTTCTGGGTAATCTAAAGAGAGGCCACAGCCAAACTTAGAATGATTTCAAATAATAAAAAGTTTTCTTATGTAGTGATTGCACACAAATTTAGGGGATGCAATATATACCAGGTTTAATAACTCATTTGGTTAATGAAGACCAAGAAACCAGATTATAATACAAACAGTCTTGTATGCTGTGGAATTAGTTTTCTGTAAACAAATAAAAATTAAGCATGACAAGAACCTTAAAAATGTCACATAAAGAAGTTTCTTTCTGAAAAATAAACTGTATAAGTGCAATATTCTCATGTGCAATACTGCAATTTCTGTGTTATTATTCTTGCATATATTTTTTTCTTTTGTAACTGCACAGTCCTTTAATAACTTTTTACAATATTTCTTTTTATCGCATTATTTGGCTGCACTGTTGTGTTTTGTTTTATATTGTTTTGAGCTGCTAAAATTTTCATTTATGCTTGAGGAACAATGACAAATAAAGACTTCTGATTCTGATAAAGGCGCACAATGTACTCAATATTATTAAAAGGGAAAAAAGGAGAATTTAGTTGGATTTGTGGAATTTCAGGTTTCAAAATGTTTAAAATGAACGAGAAAGTACTGCTTTATGTGAGGATTGAGATTTTATTTTACCCCTGAACCTTTAACCACAACAACCCTATCTTAGGTATCATTTCAATGGATTTGAATTGGATAACATGGATTACAATTGTGTCAATAGGTTAATTTAGGTTTGCCTTAGCGACATCTCTACACTCAATGTTAGTTTTGATTATAGAATGTTGTCTTTAGAATGCTTACTAACATCTTTTGTCTCTCAATAGTGTCTCATTTTCTTCTTTCTACATTATGTTTAACATATTTCTGATTGTTTAAACATGATAATGGAATAAAATGAAAACATATCCATGGCCCTAATCTTTTCTCAAGCATTGACTCCTTCAAAAATACATATTTTTTTCAATGAAAGGCTGCCATATTAACTCTGGCTCACATAGCACAATTCGCTTAAAAGCTTCATGTCAGCACAGACTCTTTAGCTGTGCCAAGCAGCTTAACTCGTCTTCTGTAAGGGTAACTCAGACAGCTGGAGATGGACTAAAGAGCAAGACCCATTTAACCTGTCCTATATGAGGCACTGTATATAATATTCATATATACATACATATATATATATATATATATATATATATATATATATATATATATAAAGAATCACATTTTAATCTTATATCTGCTAAAGCAATCATGAGGGAGAATAGTCCTCAAGGGCTGCATTCCCATAAGTTTGCCATGCAACCCTGCTTCCAAATAGCCTATGAAGTTCTAACTTGTGAAAACAAAATGGCAAATAAATCTGTCTAAGTCTCTAAGTCTATGTTTGGATAGATGGTGTCTCAAACCTCAACAGGGTTTGCTCATACAGGCTGACCGGCAGCGTCCTGCAGCTCCAAAGCGAAGGGGAGACGACGTCCGAGAGCAGAATACACGAATGATTAATGCACAAACTATGGAGTGTTATAGTTAAGGGTGTGTCTAGGTCACTCCCAATCAAGTCACACCTAGACAATCAGGGGCGACACTGGAGTTGGAGGGATGTTGGTTCAAGCCCTATCTCCAGGTTTCAGGATCACTGTGTCATTGGGCAAGACACTTCACCTGCATTGCCTACTGAAGGTGGTCAGAGGGCCCGGCGGTGTCAGTGTATGGCAGCCTAGATTCTATTCGTGAGCCCCACCGCAGCTCTGGTGTAGCTGACCACCATCAGTGTGTGGGTGATTGACCGAATGTAGTGTCATCAAACATTTGCTCCTTTCCTAAAGATACATTTCTACAGTGAAATAAAACTATTTCATAGAGGACCCTACATTTTCTTTTACCTAACTTGTGACTTTCTGTCAGGGTGGCAAAGATGCAGCAAAGCAGCAGAAGTTACATGTGAATACATGTGTCTCCAATGCTTGTGCATAAAATTGCCACTCTGAATTAATTGTGATTATTTAACACATTAATGTACAATAATTAATTTGCACTGATGCAGCCTCGCTATTTAAGAACTGAATGGTCCACTCGCCCTATCTTTATTGCTTTTTGATTGAACTTGACGATGGAACTTTTAAATCCCTGACTACAATGCTCATCTGTTGAGTTTCTTATCTACAGCTTTGTGAGAACATATCTTCCTCCACAATGCCATAAAATAAAAGTCAATATTATGCATAAAACATGCCATCTACACCTTTGTTTATAGATGTTAGAGATCGGCCTGTTTTTCCAGTGTAGTCCTGTTTCTCTGACTGTGACTGGCTGGATGTGCTCTCTTCATCCTCTGACAAGGGAGTTGGCACAGGGCGCGTCTGCCTGGCTGTGTGTTTCCTGGATGGGGCCGTCTTTTACAGTTGCTTTTTTGTATATCTGCTTCTGTCTCCTTGAACCCCAGTCGGCCTCGGCAGATGGCCAGTCACACTGATTGTGGTTCTGCTGGAGGTTTCCTTCTCCACTGTCGCTACAAGTATGCTTAGTCTGAGCGATTGCATTCGAGTCAATGAGTCAATGCAATCAGCTGGATTTCCTCAGATAGAAAACCTTGAATCAATTTGACTGTATGACCTGGTGAACTGTAAAGTGCCTTGAGATGACGTGTTGTTAACTGGCACTATAGAAATAAACTAAATTAAATTGAATTGAACAGACCATATAAACACTTTCTTATTTCTATCAAGCAGCACAAAAAACAGTTGAATTGAATGGCTTCATAAAGCTGTGTTCATATGAACACACATTTTAGTTTATAGCTTGTAAATGTGTTTGTGTGTTACCTCTTCTCTTCTCAGAGAAAATGCAGTAAAACATCACAGTAGCTTTGCTGAGACTGCATGTGAGAGAAAGCCAATTGGACATGCAGTGCCTGCTCTGATCTGCTTTGCAGAGTTTCCAGCCTTAGGTTCGGAACTTAGAACATTACTCAGGACCTTGAAGTTAACCGCACCTGACATTCCCCCAGGTAAGTGCATGCTTCTGCATTACAGTTGCATAGTGTGTGCTTTAAGATGCCAAACTTGACATGAAGATAAAAAGCTTTGCCCCTCCTTACACATTATATATATGGACTAACATTAAAATATCTGATTTATTCTTGAATATAAAGTATTTTTACTTTATGGAAATGCTCATATTTTGTCATGATACAACCTCAAACGTTAATCTAATGCCTTTGGGTTTTAATCTATGTGGAAGACCAAAACAAAGCACGTCTTTGTGAGTAAGAAGGAAAATTGTGCACTGTTCTAAAATGTTCATGATTATCCTTAATTTGTATGCCCCCCTTTAATGTTATAACCCTAAATAAAACCCAGCTTCACAGGTTATATTTAAAAGTCACCTAATAGGTAAACCCTCTCAGGCTGGAATAAGTATGGACAACTATATATACCTTCATTAACATAGCCGTTCATCGAAACAGAAAGGTCGAACCAGGTTGATGTTGAAAATAGACCAAGTCAAAAGTCTAATTCTGTAGACCAGGGGTAACCATTTAAAAATCAGCGGGATCCGATTAGAAAAAAAATCAACAACCAGTAATAGGCACAGACTGCGCCATATCTGTGCGCCATAAACATGTTTGTCACATTGGTGAGCTTGAATGGAAGTCAAACCAGCCAAGTCCCAGTCGCTATTGCTGAAGAAGAACACACTGGAAGATTGAGAACATTTTATTTTAAGATTGGAGTGGCTCAGATACGATGACTGTGGGATTAGCCTGTGAAGAGCTTGGGAAAGGTATTGACAGCAGACTCGGGGACTCCGCACCTGTACTTTCAAGATCTAGTTAGCTGGTTAAAAACAACAGACCATTCTGGCCTCCCTGGTAAGTCAAGAATGCATCTACCTGCATGGTAATTTGCAAAGGATACTCTAGCTACTATTGGTGTATGAGGTCCCTCTATTCACCATGGAGATCTTGGAGAGAAAGGCAAGCGGCTACAGTTTGGGTAGTGCATGACTTCCTGCTCAACCCTTTCAAACTTCTTCACATGGGGGAAAGCAGAAATCCCCAACTGCCAAACGTGTCCAGCGCAAGGAACTCTAGAGCAGCGGTCCCCAACCACCGGGGCCCAGACCGGTACCGGTCCATTGGTCATTTGGTGCCGGGCCGCACAGAAAAAAGTATATATATATAATTTATCGACGATCAGAGTCTGAGTGATGTTTTGTTTTGAAAAATATAAAAAATTGCCGCATTTTCTCCCAATTACATCAGTTGGTGCATCTGTGCCTCTTGACACAGGTTAATTCAGTTCAAGACTCATCCTACCTATAACATCCTATCTTTGTGAAGCGGGATTTTCTGAAGTTACAGCGACCAAAACAAAGCTACGGAGCAGACTGCACATCAGGAGCACACTTCGTCTGTCATTTTCTCCGATTACGCCTAGATGGGACCGGCTTGTTGTTTTATTTTTATGCAGTCGTATCATTTTACTTGATCGTATCCGCACCCCCCCCTGACATACAGTGGTCCGTGGTGCAAAAAAGGTTGGGGACCGCTGCTCTAGAGGACATCTTCAGTTCCTGCGCTACAGCTCTCGACCAAGGTCACTATACTCTGCATTACAATGGTTAAAATCCATTACAGATACCATTAGCAAGAACATGAGTAACAGCAGCTGAGAGAGCCACATCACCAGAACAATTCTTTTTGTTAGACCTAAACGACCTGAAGACCCCAGGTTTCTTCGTTGTTTAGGCGTTCATGAAGATGTACGCATAAACAAACAGGGATCCAAAATCAACCACATGGCACAAAGCACTGTCCACGGAGAACAGCAAGAGATCCCATTTATATTTTCCACTTGTTGGGCTTGGGAATGAATCAAAACGTGGAACAAATTTACTTTGGTCAGAAAGGATAGAATTCATTTTTTCGCTTATGCGTTTATGCTATGTCAGGCAGAAAACAATTACATTACCCTGACCACAATTTCCTTAGCATGAAATAAGACCGGGGGAAATTTATCTGCAGGGAAAGATGAGCTTGTCAAAGTAGGTGTGAACATGGATGGAGTGAACCACAGATTAATGGAGACCCTGGTAAAGGGTCTAAAAATGTAGCAAAATTATTATAGATTGGAGTAGCTGTTCATGTCCCAGCAGGACAGATGTACAGTCAAAATCACTGGAGTTATTTAGTTCATATAATATAGAAACAAGCAAGGTTTGCTGCCTTAATCCAACTTACAATCTGTGGTGATACTTAAGCTTCATTTACAGGTGCTGTCCACCCAAATAAAGTTCAGAAATGTCATTTTTTAAAGATGCATGAAGCTTCTTTATATAGCCATGTCACAAAAAACAACACTAGCGTTGGAAAACATTATATGAAGCATTGACTCAACAGGACTGAATAGATGTAGTGTTGTTCTGAAAATAGCAAATTTTCTAATCACTTCACAGACATGCAATATTTGGTGTTGGTGTAACACATACCATTATAACACCCTAAGACTTTAGTTTCTATTTTTATAAATTGTTAAGATCTTAAAACTAATTATATGAAATGTAAAAAAAGAATGCTGTTAAATGGCAAATAGATACCTCATTAAACATTTACAAGGAAAAAAAATATGCCCTCATCACAGTTTCTAAAAATACTTAAAAGGAAAAATTATTTATTAATGTATTTCGCTTCTGTATTTCTTTAGCTTTTCTACATAAGTATAGCATTTTTGCCTCATTGCTTGCTCAGTGTGAGTTATTTTCTGTAAGTTAATGACCTGATACTCACAGCTGGATTTCTTTAGACAGTTGGTATCATAAACTGAAATTGTCACAATGCATTATCATTGCAAACTCAGATGTAGTTGAATATACAGACTGTATTAAATTGATAAGTTAAACATAATTGAGTATTGATATAGATTAAAGTACCTCTTAAGAAGGCAATCTATAGTACCTCATAAGGCACTATACAGTAGATTACCTCCTTAAAAATCCTTAACAGAACAGAGCAGACCATCATGACAGTCAGAACAGAGAGTTGGCTTTCTGCAGGTTAGAGTGATCTGAAGTTAGGCTCTACCTGCGGCTTGATGTGTGTTCCGCAGACCAGAGAAACAGTCCTATTTCTATGTAAAAGTGATGGCGACACCCACCATATTTCTTGGTATCGAGATTTAATTGAAAAATAAAAGGGACATACTGCTACCATCAATAAAACCAAGGAAAGATGATGGCAAGCCATTGATGATAGATTAAATGCATACATTTGTCATCATTCACAGATCAATAGACATATCAGGGTGGATGCTGCTGTAATGCAGACATTGCACTAGGCTGTTGTGGTGAAGAGAGAGCTAAGCGAAACGGCTCAAAAGCTCCCAATTTACAGGTAGGTCTACGTTCCTAACCTCTTCTACGGTCATGAAATCTGGATCATGACCGAAAGAACGAGATCCCAGATACAAGCAGCAGAAATGAGGTTTCTCCACAGGGTGGTTAGGCATTCCCTTAGAGATAAGGTGCAGAGCTTGGTCATTTCAGAGAGGCTCAGAGTAGAGCCGCTTCTCCTCCACATCAAGAGGCGTCAGCTGAGGTGGCTTGCAGATCTTTATCAGATACTCCCTGGACGCATCCTTTCATAAGGTGTTCCAGGCACGTCCCACCAGGAGAAGGCCCAGGAGACGACCCAGAACACGTTTGGGGGACTATGTATATTTTGTGGACTGGGAGCTTCTCAGGCTTCCCCCAGCAGAGCTGGAGGAGGTGTCTGTGGAGAAGGAAGTCTGTCTCAGCTGAGACTGCTACCCCCTGGTTCTGACCTGGTTCTCAATGAAGTGATACAGGATGATTATGAGTACAAATTAAAACAGACCAACCATTTCTGACAGAAATTACTATATGTTTTTATATATTTTGTATATATGATATATAAGTTTAATAACTGTATAGGAAAATATATTAATTGTGCATAATCTGTTGAATGAATTGTATTTGTGATATGTAGTTTATAACTTGTTGCCATTTTTTGACAGCACCCTGTTTACCTTGTTTTTTGTGCCTTACTGTGCCCCTGTGTTGCTGGATTCAACAAAGAAGATAAATACTTTGAACTTAGGCTCATTCCGAATACCTAAAATTATAGCCTCTACTTCCTGCTCCTAGCTCCTATCTCTTCATCTTTCGCAGGGTTAGCACAAAGGATTGTGGGCAACTGTATGATTCCTTGTGGGGGCAGAGATATCAGGAAGTCTCTGTGATAACTGCAATGGAAAAAAATGCATACTGCTCCCTGGTCCCCCATCCTTCCTAACTACCAGCACTATTTGGATAGCATTATGGTAACCTTGGAAGAATTTCCATTGTGGCTTTAGTGTCTTTCCCAATTTAAGGTATTCAGATTGACTGTGAGTCACCTCTAAACAAAGATCAGGCTAAATTCATGGGGTTTATTGCCATAGTAACCAAGTCAGACACAGAGCAAGTCAGTTTATGTAATTCAAATGACAATAAAACAATGCTGTGAGGGTAGTGTAGGGAATCTATCCCCATGTAAACAAGGTAGACAATTTGAAAACCAACAAACAGGGAAAGGCATGACTAACATTTAGTTCACCAGTCTTTGAAGACTTTTAAGTCTAATACCAATAATGCTTTATGAGTTCCTCATAAAAATGTCTTATCAGCCCTATTAGCTTCTATCAGGTCAGTCACTAAAGCCAAATTCTAAGCAAGACATTGTCATGAAGTATTGAAATAAAGATCTAAATGCAGGGAGGATTGTTCAGTATGCAACAAATAATGATGGAAAATTGCATAGACAAACAAGGAGAAATCAAAAAAGCAGAATCTTTGAAGACTTAAATTAATCTAGATGATTCTTAAATAAAGAGCAGGTGTGTGGATCTGTAATCACAGCCAGCTGGGATAAGAGGCGGAGCCAAAAGCAGACTATAAAGAGCAAGAGCTAAAGATGTAAAGCTCTTCAAAAAGACACAGCTGTGATTAAGCCCAATAAGTAATAAATAAATAAATAAATAGTGTTGTGCAAGTTGGTGAAATGTAGAAGTTGGAGCAGTCTGTCCCAGCATGAATGAACCCTTGTTTTGCTGGAACATTTAGTTTGGACAACAAGCTTGAAGGGCTGCAGCTGAAGCTCAGGCTTCTACAGAGTCAGCACTTTACCAAACTCTGAGACATTCTAATGACAAATACAAAGATAAAAATCAAATTAAAGTCTAACAGATCTTTTTGACACAAAAGGCAGCTTCAAATGTCAGGGGTTGTAATCACAGCTAGACCGATGGCTGATTAAGATACAGGTCTGACTGTTGTAGCAAACTGAGCACAGATTACATTTATAGATGTTCATTAAAAAAAAAAAAATAAATAAGCTTTGAACTTACCAAGATTAAGGCTTGAAAAAAATATTTTCTGTTGAAAGTAATCTTGCCCCAGAAACAAAGATTTAAGGCTGTTATAAGTTTAATGACTAACAAATTTAGCAGGATAAATGGACAAGTATAATTTGCCATCGTTGCTGCAATGTGTAAAAAGCAAACCTTAATGTCTCATGTAAGTAAAGTGACTTGCAGGAAATTTAAGAACACATAAAATGTAGTACCTTCAATTTTGAATAACACTGATTCTAGGACTACAGAAGTTGAATTCTAACAAAAAACATAGAAGTATGAATAAACACAAGTCTATAGTGAGCCCAAAGAGCCTTACCCTATTGGGACACACACAGGCGGATGCACACACATGCATATATGCAAAGATGAACAATGGTGCACATGGTGCAAAATGATGACAAATGCCTGTTGAGGGATTTTCACCGCTAAGCCCCCAGGAGGTGAAATCCCTTCGACAGATGGGAAGCTGTTTTTCCATAACAGCACACTGCTCCCTGTTTACAAGAACCTTCAGGGTGGAAGCTCACTGATTACTGACAAGCAGGCAACAGCACAGTTCATCCCTCCAAAATTCCAGGACAATGAGGAAAAGAGCAAACAGTAGACTAAGACATAAGCTTTAAATTAAAATAAGATTTTAAAGTTTTAGTCTGTGTTTATCGTGAATCATGTATCCGCATGTGTCTACATGTAAGGGCTATTACATTTGAGCAAATAAAAACATTCATGTTAATCACAAATAAAAAAAAATATCCACCTTGGCCCCAATTTATCAAGTTCCCAAATAATAGACACCTAATTGTTAATGCTAACAAAAAAATGCATTTGTAATCATTGGTTTGCAGGTGATTTAGGATTGCGGGTGCAACTGATAATACGTGTTAACTGATAATAAGGATTGTAGACTGTCTATAAATAGTTTGAAAGAAAATTTGGATTTATTTTGTGTGTCCCAGAGGCAGCCGGAATTTGCAACAGCACTGCACACAGATGGCAGTATGATCACTGAGTGATCATGAACTCATAGGAGGAAAGAAACAGCGATACACTGGGTGAAAAAAGAAAAAAAAATCAGGACCTATTGCCTATAAGAAACATGTTGGAATGCCCTTTTGCATTTGAATCTTAACAGCCACTCCACCCCTTTTTTATCATTCCAAAAGCAATGATTTAAGAAATATCTGTTGCATCATCTTAGCTTACTTTTGACAATTAAAATATGTTGAAATGCTAATGGAGCTTTCTTCTTTCCATCATCTGTTATTGCAAATTATATTTTTGCCACAACAGCCAAAAAAGGACATTTTTACGTAAAGTTTGCAACTGACTTTTTAGACCTGTAAAGCGGATGCAAAAAGATTTGATAAATTGCATTAAAGATGGTGAATATTTCATTTAAATTTCCTTATCCCAGTTTTTGTTGGGTTTTTTTGCATGTTCTGATGTTAAGTGAATGTCCTACATACAAAAGTGCGCATATACAATACTGATCATATTGTTTAAATGACATTAAAATTTCTGTCTTTTAATCATTTCATTTTTTTTTCTCAGTTCACTGTTACCTAACATGTCACATGTTTTATTTCTTGTAGCAGATTTTTCTCTAATATTAGATTCTGTATAAGATAAAGCACTGGTGGTTGGACATGCAACAAAGGTCTTAGTATTTCTAACAGAAGAATTAATGAGCTGCATCATGTGCCACAATTGGTCCTTACCATAAAAAAAATATTTTGTGGATAACATAGACATGCAGGATTAACCAAAATGAATTTTACAAATGCAGGGACTTATATATAAACAAACACTACTTTATATTATTTTTCCATTAGGAAGATGATTGGTGTTTGCGGTCCATGGGAGCACCCACTTAATCTTCTGATGTAGGAACAATACATGCCTTAATTCTCTATAGATTTTCAGTAACAGTGGAAAATCTCCCTCGAATTTGAATCAATCGCTTTTAAAGAAATCTGATAGTGGGTGCTTCAAAAACTGTATAAAATTAGCTAGACTGACGAGGGACCAGAGTGACCAGACGTTCCAAATAAGCACAAACTGCAATCCCATATATCAGAATACTATTTTTGAGAAAAAACAGCATTAGGGTTGGTTGATTAATCAATTTTCTTGATTATAATTTTTTGTATATGAAGATTTTAATTTCTGGTAATCTGTTTTTGACAATCAGTCCTCTTCTTGGAACTACTAAGACTTAGACTTTTTTTGTCATATACAAAGAGTCTATACAAAAACGAAATTTTATTTAGTACAACTTTCCAGACAGTAAAATAAAATTTCCATTGTGGGGTTCCCCAACTCAGCGATACCAGTTCATCACATTGTGTTCATAACTGGAAAACAAGCTCCCCGTCTGTTACCACTACCTACAAACATTCAGTGTGTTTTATTTTCATTGCTTATTGTAAATCTTGATTATTTTACAAGCATGGCTCACAGCTTGAATTTTGCCCATTAGATTAAGGTCACCTCCCGAGGGGAATGGTTGAACTCTAGGGTAGCTTTTGGCAGCAATATATGTGATTTCTCTATTTTTTTTTTTTTATGAATATTAAATAAGACAAAAAAATCAATTAATTGGATTCAGAGATTAGATTGTAAAGCTATATCGTTAAACCCTCATAAGCATTTATAAATTAATTTATATATATATATATATATATTGTATTTGTTATTATTTAGAGTAAAAATAAATTGAACGATAAATTGGGAAAAACTGCATACAGGATCCTTTTGTGGCAGTTTGCAAGGTTCATACATAACTCTTGTTGAAAATTTGATGAATGATTCACGGGCCTAAAGTCAAGAATTGCACAATATGGAATATGTTATAAAGCTGATTAGAGACACTCAAATACAATGGGCAG
Source organism: Cyprinodon variegatus (assembly GCF_000732505.1). Classification (NCBI taxonomy): domain Eukaryota; kingdom Metazoa; phylum Chordata; class Actinopteri; order Cyprinodontiformes; family Cyprinodontidae; genus Cyprinodon; species Cyprinodon variegatus. The sequence continues at coordinate 1,076,536 of NW_015150592.1, forward strand.
CCATTTTTTCTTGTATGCTGAGCATTAATTGGCTGATTTATTAGTGCGTTCAGCAGTCATGTCATGAGATCAGGCAAGCCACATGCTTCACTGATCCCTCCATTTGCTATCCATTGTTAATATATATTTTGTTAATAAGTGCTTCTTGTCATTTCAATTTCAGGCTTGTAATGTGTAACATTTGTTCTCGCTGTGTAATCAGTATCATGTAAATGAAGAATCAGTAAGATTAATGTTTAAATAATCATCTTGGCATTGGTCTTTAAAATCTGTATCAGTATCTCTGATGTGTACATGGCAGTCATGAGGTGACTTGTGCTAAATAAGAAATAATTTGTCCAGTTTTTGTAACTCGTCATTTCAATTTTAATGAAAGGATTTTATAGAAGAATTTCTGGCTGCATCTATTGTTTTGCAAATGAAACAACTAAGTTGTACTTTGTTTTATTTCTAAAACATTTTTGTCAGATTTACAGAGTAATCAACTCCACCTACAGTAATATAATACTGGAACAGAATTCCTAGGTGAATGGTACTTTAGAGAATTAGTTAATGGCTATTGCATAAAGTTCTGACTAATGTTGATTAACACAGCACTATTGCAATAATAAATTTGCAACACATTGAGCAGCCCTACTATAATCCATACATTTTTAATAGCTTTTATGAAGTGAATATGAGAAACTTAACTGTTTGTTTTAATTAAGCTGCATGTGGGGTAGTCTAATTTATTTGCTTTGTGCAATGCTCAATTAAACTGGCACCAAAAAAATCCCACAGCCAGATATTGTTCCCACCATGATTGAGAATTAATACAGTATCTCCTTGACTGTTAATAACAAACTTATCAGATTTTGATCAACTGATGTCAACTCTCTTCATCTTCCAATGTGACAAAGTTCTGCTACCATGTTGTAATGTATTAAAAGTGTTTGGTGTTTCTTGGGTTGCAAATGGATATCCTAATCCATTTCACTCCATCTCAAGTGACAGTTTTAATTAGATGGTTCAAACTTGGAAAAAAATTTGCTGCTCAAACAGAACAAAGACCACAAACACACGTCAGAAAATGTTTTAGAGTTGTCTGTCTAATAATTAAGTTGAAACTTTTGTATGACACTTTCCATGCAAGGATTTTGATCTATCAAGCACAAACTTGGGGGTTGAAATGGTGGCACAAGAATGGGTTCTATCTGCCTGGGGGTCTTTTTGCGTGGAGTTTGCATGTTGCATGTACATGTTCATAGGTTAATTGCCATCCCTAAATGTCCTTACTGTAGGTGTGAGTATGTGTGCATGATTGTATGTTTCTATGGATGGATGGATGAATGCAGAGTAAAGGGAAAAACAGTGACACAGATGGTGAGGTAAAGAATAGAAGCAAGGCTTTCTCAGACATTAAGTTTCACCGTCTATAAAACATTAATCATACATGAAAGTCATCACAGGGATCCGATGTTGCAGTGTAATTTGTGCTTGCACTGGTGAACCATAACTATACATGAGTACTTGTGAAATACATAAGCAGCTTAAATCATAGTGTGTGCAGTATTTGCATATCACATTTCACTCCTTGAAGATCAACAGTGTCGTAGCCAAATGTAACAAGATGTTAGGCGTTGACACTGGTTGCTGTGAACATTTTAATACTGTTGTAGACCCCTGCAATTTTGCTGGGGGATGATAAAAATGGGAGAACTAGGAGGGAATGTTTTTGGGGTGTAACAAAGATTTTCTGACACATGTGCTCTAGGATCTATTGAGCTAAGTCCATATCAGATATACTGACCTGCTAGACCGATATCATCCCTGTTCATCTGTTCAGATGATAAATAAAAGGAAGTCAGTGCGTGCATCCAATACCGAAAAAAACGGGTGCACCATTCTAAAGAAAATAAATTAAATATGGATTACCAGCTTGGTACATATATTTAAGCTTTAAAATATGTACCGTATCAAAACAATTATAGGTGTATATGAATGATATATTTATACATATATATAGTTGCATATTCATGCAAGTTAGGATCTAAGATTGTCCATTTATGTTTTAATTAGTGTGGTGGCCAAGTGGTTAGGGCATTGTGCTTGGCATCCCAAGGTTCTGGGTTCAAGCCCCACTCACACGAACTGCCACTCTGGCTCCATGAGCAAGACCTTTGACCCCACACTGCCGCACAATGGCAGCCCACTGCTCCCCAAGGGGATGGGTTAAAAACAGAGAGTTAATTTCTCCAGTGTGAGATCAATAATGTTCAATTATTATTATTATGAAGGATTTTAATGCGATAAAAAATGTTATGAAATTTATCAGCAAGATGACTCAGGGTAAATCTCTTATCAGGACTGCTTTAGGCATTTTGCTTGCTAAAGAAAAATCGCAGTAGGGTGCACAACTCAAATAAAATTGATGCAGAGAGAGGTTTCATTTTTATGATGTGTTTACAACATGCATCACAAAGTGTGATCCGATTGCCTCACGCAGCATGAGTCAACGATGGCATTCTCATTTGCAACCACCACCATGAAATATGCAGATTACATATGAATGACACACTGTTCTGATTGCTCGTTAGGCCTGCTGCTGATTTGCATGCAGATGAAACAAAATAAGGGCAGAAATTAAATAAATTAACCTTTAGCCATGCAGAAAGTAACACAGTGTACAGATAATGTAACATGTCTAACCACACATGCCTAAATATCCAGAGACGTAAATGCAGTGTGTCCAAGAAAAAAAATGTGGTTTCTGAATGACATCAGTGTCTTTTTCTGCAGCAATAGTTTGGCAGCCCTGTTTAAAGGAAAGTATATTTTAAAACCCTATTTGACATTTTGATCGACTGAAAATTATACAGGCAAGACATTCCGGGAATAAGCTGTTTGCAGTTTAGCTGTTTGGTAAGTAGGACAACATTTGGGTCCCTCAGCCTCTTGGGGCTTTGCTGGCCAGTTATTCTGAGTTTCTGTAATCTGTCCAATTATTTGGCCTGTCTGTCACACTGTGGCATGGAGGTGCAACATTACCTGCCTACAATGAAACAATACTCTTAACGAGTTTTTAAAACTTTTAGTGGGATGCAAAATATTGAGCTCATTAATGTCCAACCTCAAGATAGTAAAGATTTTGCGGGAACTTAGAGATAGAGGGTTAGTGCTGATTAAATAATGTGAATAAAGTTATTAAAATGCAAAGCATTCTGAGCAGTAAAGCATGGCTAAATTTTTGCAATAAATGTAATTTAATCCAAGTGTATACAAATACATTTGTGCATAACAGCACAGTTAAAGCATCAAAAGCCTTGTGGCAAGCCATTTATTATATTGTCTGGTCTGTTTTTATTTGATAGTAGTTTTATCCTCTTTCAGAGCCTCTGCAGATACAGCTAGATTAGATCATGACCAAAAACTCTAAGAAAAAGATTTTTTTTTTTTGAGCCAAAACAGTTTAAACTATTTTATACACTTCAGTAGAATTTATATGTCCTTTTAACACTTTCGGAACAGAAGAAAACACAACTTGCACTACATAAATATGTGTGAACACATACAGTACAGTATAACAGACAGCTGGGAACGTCTCTTTTTGCATTCCCTGTGCACGAAGGCGGCTAATATTAAAGCTGAGAATCAGGAATCACCCAGCAGCTACATCCACAGAGAAATGAGGCAATTTAAAAGCACTAGCCACCAAATGTGATATTCATAATTTGGGTCCTAGCGGCAGCAGCCCAGTCATAACTGAGCGCGTGCGGTTCACAGGCCGACAGAAGGGGAAAGGAAGCTAAGGAAGGACCAAAGCTTTGCAGGACAAGAATGCCTGAAAGATTGTTTATGCTCAGAGTGTACAATCCCCCAAAGTACTTTTGCTCCATTTGCAAAAATTAAATTGCACCATGTAGATTATTCCATACTTATTTAGGGGTCACAGTTTTAAGAAAGGAGTCTTCTCCTATAGCCTATAAATCATTAAAGAACAAAACAGATTAAATTTGTTTGTTTTCTGTAAGAAAAAAATACATTAAATCTTTTTTCCTTTCTAACATTAATCGGTGGAAATGTGTTTTAAAGCCCATTGATTTAAACAATATTGCTGCCAAACACAAAGGAAATTTTAATTTCCTATATGGAACATTTCTTTCTCCTTTAGAGACATGTTAAAGAAAATAGCAGTAGACATTATCAAGTTTAAAAAAAGAGCCAATATTTCTGTTGCTAATTGTACAGTTTATAAGAGCAGATTATTTTATAATGTTTGATTGTTGTAGTTTTAAAAAGCCAAAGTATTTGAGTTACTGTGCATGGTTTTGGTTTACACCAGTGGAAGTTCTCACACTAATGTTTTCTTTCTGCTCTTGGATCAAATCAAATCACAAAAATAAATTTTTTGTGATTGACTGCACTTGCATAAAAGTAACATGAAAGACAGCATGTTCAGGTTACAACTGGTAAGTTTATTTTTTTTATCTGGTGCTCATACTCTCCTAAGCCTGCCCTTGTTAACTGCCCCGCCAGAAGAAACAACCACTGTTTTTCACTTCAATAAGAGTAACAGCAGACCTGGCCTTGCCAGGCATCCTTCATTTTGCTGCTTGAAATATAAGAGCTCTAGCCCTTCTTCAGCCTTGTTTGTCACTTTGTCAGTTAATTTAAACTTTTATATAGATGCTTTGATAACGGTTCTTATTTATCAGTGGCTGGACAGGAATAAGGGAAAAAAAGAGAAGGGGGAAGACAATGGTTAAACAGGAAAAGTCAGAACACTATACCAAGGACTGATGTGTTCAGGACTGTAGCCTAAGCATGTTTCCCCAAATCCAACTTACGTTATAAATGGCTGTCTGACTAAATATGAACAGATCTAGGGCCAATAGATCATAGATATCAATAGATATCAGTAGACATTTTCTTTACTTGAAAATCATGTTTCCTTGTTTTCACTAATTTTGACGAAGGTTTTAGAGAAATTCTTAACCATAAATATACTGTATCATGGGGGGAAAAAAACGAATGCTAGAGATTTGAGTTTGAAGAAATTTAATATAAATTAAATATTCTTGCATTAAATAGAATAAATGTCCTTACTGATAATTTGGTGCTCAATATACTTATTTCCCATAGAAGGTTGTAATTTTAAATTTTTTTAAATTTTTGAACTCGTATATAAAATGTAAAAAAAAAAAAAAAAAAAAAAGAATCTACATTTACACTTTGCCTAGCCCACTGACTTGTAAATAAACAGTTTTGAATATAAAAAAAAATATCTGGACTGCAAAAGCAGAGGTTAAAAACTGACCAGTGTCACCTACAATATATCGAATAAAGAGGTTATTACCAGACCTGCATTGACCTAATTCAGTTATCTGAGCTGAGTTTCATGATGCAGAGTTGTTTATTTTATTATTTTTTTTTTTCTGTATTTGTTTAACTTATCAGTTCTGGGTTAAATATTGTTAGCAAGGTCTTGCCATATGCGGAATATATTTTTACAAATTGTTTATTTCAGTCTTTAGAGTCTTCCCTAATTATTTAATTATTTCAGGTTTAACCTTTGTTTTTTCTTGTGTTCAGTCTCAGTGCAGTTTGGTTTTGAAACGTATTTTAGTTTTGGTCTTTATCTCCTGAGATTGTAGGTTATTTTGTCTTTTGGTTCCCATCTGTGTTCTCTTTGTTAAATAGTCATCTTCCCACTGTCAAACCAGTAGGTTTCCCTTTATGTTGTTTTCTAATATTCTTAATCACAACACTCAACAAAGTTGCTGTGTGTTGTTTCTCCTGCTGCAACACCCATAATGACATGTTTTATTGAGTCAGGATAATACCCGAAAAATATTCAACCATACCATCCTAAAATGTGATTTTCCTTTTCCCTTAGTTTCTATTAAGTGTTTTGAGAGTAGTTTAGTAAAGCAAGCTTTCACTTCTTTTTCCCAAATTCAACCTATCCTTCCATGTTAAGTAAATTCTTATTCTTTTAATTGGTTGGTTGTTGTTTTTCTTTTTTATGTCTTTAATCTAGTTATCACCTGCTATTTTGACACTTTTTTGCTCACTTCTGGTGCATTTCCAATTTCTAATAATTAGATGTCTGTTGTCACCTTTTGCTCCACTCTGCTATATATTTTTTTATCAATATTTATGATGCAGTCCTGTAGCAGCTAGTAGTGGAAGTTAACTAAGTTTTTCACCTGAATGCTATCTACTTATGAGTCAGGCCCATCCCTGCAGAAAACAGACAAAAAAATGAACTAAGATCCTAGATACTGTGTATTTTTATCCTTTTCAAATCAGAAATATTTTGCCAAATGGACATAACATATGTGAAACTGTATGTAACAGGAACAATATCTAGAATCCAACTACTCTTCTGCAGAACACAATGTTTATATATGCCCAGATTTTTTTAGCATGATTATTTAAGGCTGGTACAAAGTATTACTTACTCAAAATAGACCAATAATAAATTATTTAACATTTTTTAAATAGAAATCTGAAAAAAATATATTTGTTTTTAGCTTCCCTGTTTCAACACTTTGTAATTAGATCTTAATTTCTGTTTTGAGGTACCTCTATGGCATGTTCCATGTTCCGGCTAAGTTTGACCAGCTTCTATGTCACTGCTCAAGAATATCATCCTCACAGAATATTGCTGCCACTGTCGTGTTTCTTAGGTAGGATGTGGAAAGAGTAAAATGTTATTTTTTGGTCTAATCTGACCAAAAACATCTAAGTGCATAAGCTTCTTGTGTCCCCTACAGCTTATGTACTTGGTTGTTTCCTAAACTTGCTGCTTTTGCAAAAAGACCAGATTTTGTGCAATGCACAACTAGCAGTTAGATCTATACCAATTATGCAACGGTGGACTCTAATTAGATGAGTCCTGAAGAGGGTTATCAGGGTTCTGAATATATGCTTACCACCTCATTCAGATCTTTATTTTTTTAACCTTAAAAACAACCTAATTTCCGTCCAATACAAAGTTCTGTGCTCTGCTTTGAATAAAATCTCCATAAAACACAATGACCTTTGTGTTTGAAAGATAACAAAATGTGAAAGTCGAGGGGATCTGACAAACGGCATTCCATCTGCTCCTGATCTCCAAGTTATAAAAAATATCTTTTTTTTAAATGCCGCCTATAAGTAACACATGAGAAATTATGGTTGGGTTTCATTGTAGATCATGACCGTCTTTTTTATTGCATTGAGGGGTTGAAATCAAGTTGCCTTTGCACCATTTTGAAGAAAGGCTGCAGGGCTTCTCCACAATTGGTGTTAAAATGTATTTGTTTGTTGAACTCCCACATCCACCAGCTGCTAATGCACATCTTTTGAAGAATGCACATGCATGCAGCAAAGGAGATGGCACACATTCTGCTTTCTAAGGCGAGTACAAAAAGAAAAAAGGAGCACAAAGGATGCAGAGGGAGTCACAACTAGTGCGGGGGGAAAACAGGCTCGCTGCCAGGTGGCATGTGCCATGTTACAGTTAGTGTGCATTTCTGCGAGAGCCAGACAACATATCAACAAGAAGTGTAGGAGTTAGCAGCAGCACAGACACATGCGGAGCTCCAAGGGAATGCTGGGATTTCCACCTCAGGCTACAGGGTTACTGCCTATCGTATACTCGCATGCCTCCACTTCTTGTACAATTACTGTCACTTTCCTGAACACATGGCTCAGCTTTTACAAACTGAGTTTTACACTTGGCAGCTCTAAAGCTGTACATAGAAGAGGTGTAAAGGCTCCAGCCCAGTCATCAGATTGGTTAATTGGTTACAGATCCTGATTCAGAAAAATGGCAAAAACGTACTGACTGAGACTCACGAGGTGGTGCTTGTAACAGCTGATGAAGCAAAAAAAATGGGTTTAGGGAGGGGAGAAGGACTGAGATATAATGTGCAAAAAAATGAGAATGATGGAATAATGAGTAGAATGAGGTGGAAATAAAGAAGACGGATTATGGCAATTCCTTTTAGCTCAAACAGAGATGCTGAGAATCCTAGTGAGACTTAATAATGCAACTGGATCACATTAGATGTATTTCCATGTTCATCTTTTTTAGTTTTCACCTGGATCCACCGCACAGAGCTTGAGGCAGCCTTGATTTGCATTCTTCAAATTGCAGCATTGCAGGGGATGATGAGCGGTGATGGGCATGATAATTAACATTTACAGCTTTAATAATGCTAAGCTCTTTAAATAACATGAAAAATATCTGACTAGTTAAGAATAATAACGCTTAAATCTTGATAATAATCACGGCAATACCCGAGCCTACATGTGTAAATCTGACCTTTAACATTTTGTATAATCCATATAAAATAAATATGGAGAAGCCTTTCCCTTTCAGCGAAAGTCAAAATAAATAATATGCAATTACACTTAAGATTCAATTTGCAAATTTCTATTTTTTTGTCTGCTTTAAAGTTTTGTTGTAAAATATTAATTCATGCACATTGTCTGACCTTAATCAAGTTCTGACATTAAAATGACAATTGAAAGGTTTCTGAATCTCATCAAAAAATGTCTTCTTGATTTCTAAGAGAGAAGCTAATCCTCTTCAGCTCTAGGTTTTTCAAGATTTCATGATAAAGTTGTAAATGTGTTGGAGCCCTTTGTTGCTTCTAGTTTAGCCGAATAAGTCTAAGAAAAAAAAATTTATTAAATGCTGCCCTGATCTACGGGTCTTATTGTTTGCAGGACTAACTGCCAGTATAGAAAGCAGTGAGTCCAACAGAATAGTCCTGTCCAACACATCAGATAATATGGAGCTTAAGGTATTCCATTAGTTGGTCAGCGTGGGACAAGATCTGAACTTATGCCCATTGGTCACATGTGATATCTATTGATGGGTTTATCTTATGATGTTTTTGTTTAACACAGTAGAGTTGATGTATTATTTTAAGTTATATAAAGGCCATGTTTTGCACAAACTGAGATTGTATGAGTTGGAACAATGTAGGGTTGAGTGCCACTGCTTTTCCTTTTATCTCTATACCTAGGTCTTCTTCCCAAGCTAATCTAAAATCCAAAGTAGATGGCGTCACTTAACACTGACACGGACACTGATACATCAAGTTAATTGGATGATGTGCCGTATTTACGGCACAGGTGGGACGTGTTTACTAAAATGTAAACCATTGTTGGGTGTTTATGGAAGTCATTGTGCAATGATTTTTGTAGAATTTGCAAGACAAACCTGTGCACTAAAGGCTTGCAGCACAAGGTTAGTATCATCCTACATGTCCTTTCCCAAAAAACCCTGCTGGCATGTCACTGGTCCGACTTGCTGGTTTTAACTGGATGGATGTATTAGCGGGAGTCTTTCAAACTCAGATCTTGTGAAAATCCAGCTTCCAGCACAAGGTTATGGTGGTTTATTCCTTTGCACAAATTATTAACCTGTAGGTTTTTCTAAAAAATGATTTAGGTGATACTTTTTCTAAAAGCTGTGCAGATCAAGGAAATGTCTTATTGAAAAACCAATCCTTCAATGTACTATACAGTATTAATGCCTACAATTTAGGCAAAAACTCAGTTGTTAAGTGATAGAGCAATTTTATGGTTCTTAATTGGGGCTTGTAAGGGACCCGGAATGCCAACCAAAGTCTTTTTTCTGTATCTGATACTGAATCTTGTAGTTGTGTAATACTATGGGGTTTTTGAAAGGCCTGAAGCTTCCTGTTATTAATGGTGATAAAAGCAATTTGGATGGAGGGGGAGGGAAGGGAACTTTTTATTTTCATCTCCACCCAGGCAGGACAGCATTGTTGTAACCAATAAGCTGCAATTCTAACATTACAAGTTAATATCAGACCAGGAAGGCCCCTCCCTCCATAAGGTTTTAGACGATGTAGTTCTGATTTTCGTATCCTTGCTCCAAATAAATTTTACTAATAATTTTGTCAATGTCCTGGAAAAAGCTTTTATTGTATAGGGGGATGTATTGAAAGAGAATTATACATTTTGGAGGAATAATTATTATTTAAACTACAATAATCGGTCAAGAGAATTGCAGTACTGCATTAGTTCTGGAGGTCCTGTGGTAACCGTTGCAATAATTTCATAAAATGTTCAGTATACAAGTTGGTAAATACTTTCCTAACATTAGAGCCTACTCTTCCATGCTTTTTTTATCTGAACAACATTCATTCAATTATATTCTATATTTCGTTGAATTCTTAAAATAGGTGTTAGCTGTGTTGCTCTCTTAAGACTTTTCTGATTTCATCTTGTTGTCTTACAGGTTTTATTTAAGTGTTTTCTTCCTTTTTGTAAACATCTGGAAGTTAGCAATTATTTTGCTTAGCAAGAGATATTGAACTCACATTTCTAAAAATTTCCTGTGTTGAAAAACACTTAATTTATTGCTCCCTTGGCGCCGCACAATGGCAGCCATCTGTCTTCTAAGGGGATGGGTTAAATGCAGAGGTAAATTATATATTATTATTATTATTTACAAAGGGGAAAAGGCTAGCTACTTTTGCTTAGCTTACATTGGCTTAGACTGTTATCTGCCTGATATAGTAAATGTGATTTATGATTTAAAACAGGGGTCTTCATCGTTTTTCATGGCTGAAAGACATCTTCTGCCTCCATTTATCTGTTGTTGTTTTTTACAGTGTGTTGAATTCATGTTAATGTGTATTTGAAGACATTTCATTTAGTGGTAAAAACTGCAGAGGCAATATAAAAAAAAAAAGTCTAATCAACCCCCTGTGAGGATCCCCTAGGGTTCGCGGACCCCCTGTTGAAGACCTCCAATTTAAAAACAACCAAAAGAAGCAAACTGTAAAAGTGCAAATACATCACTTTTTTCTTTACATGTGCTTCGATAAATTATAATGTTATTGAATAAGATTGTGTTGTTGTTTTTTTTGGTTGTTTTTTTTCTCATAACAAAAGTTTATTAATCTGAAACAAATTATGATCAGCTTATTGAAGCAGCAAGAGGTGAGTCTAAAGAAAGAAAGAAAACATCAGTATGAAAACCTGTATACTCTTTTGTACCAAATATATAGCAATTAGAGATTATTATGGAACATATACAGAGTAAAATAGCTCATAGGCACCAAATATTACAAACTATGTGACACAGCACAAGTTTATTATGCATTTTCTTTCAGATGACAACTTACTTTATAGCTTTGTGTAAAACAATTCGAGATCCATTATCCATGTAAAATAAAGGAAAAGAGTTAACAAAGAAAATGTAACATTGAGGAAGCCAGATTGATAATCTCAGAGTACTCTGATCAAATCTGTTCGGGGAAAGGCAGGAAGCTCAGCAGAATCTTCTTGATTGGGCGAAGCAACAGCTAGTGCCCACCTACCAAAGTTAAATTGGAGCCAATCTCAGTAGCAAATGAAATAGCAGCAGACACCATGAGAAACCACAGAAACTTGTGCTTATCAAAGAGGAAATCCTAGCTTCTGACAAAACAGATGAGAGCAGTAGCAATGTGTCCTGCAGCTTTATGTCCTGCATTGAACTATAATGCATCAACATGATTGACTGATATGTTTTAGGTCGGTCTGAAATTGTTGAAAAGGGAACGGGTCAAGATGTACTGTCATGTATTCACCACAAAAGTATAGTTTACAAGAAGGGTTCAAATTAACACACTACCATTAAAAACTTTTTTATATAAAAATTACTTGTTTGTTTTTATTTGCTGTTATACTGAACAGAGGCAGAACTGTGTGAACCAGCTTACATACCATTAAAATGAGATCCTCACTGTGGTGATTCTCCAATGAAGTGAGAATGCAACAACTTTGTTGCCATGGTAAACGCAATAGAACACATGCCTGATTAGTGAGCTTATATTGTGTCCCCACCACCGCAACAGAAGTAAAAAGCATTACTTCCAGTCAGCAGTGACTTACTATCTTGTCATAACGGGATCAGTGCTTTATGTGGAAATGATAAAGCTTCATCGCATCTCCTGGATTTCATGTCCCACTGCTTTTATATTTATGCAATGCTCTGTGGGACGTTTTCACTTCTCTCATCTCTCTGTCATATTGTTCATCATCCACAAGAGCTGTCAAGTTGCATTTTGTAGGAAAAAAAATGTAGAGAATCCCCTTTCTGACATTTATTTTGCACCGCACCAGTAGCACCTTTTTTTTTCTATCACCCTACTAATCTTGCTTATGTGTCCTATTTCTGACCCTTGCTCTTTAGAAATTCAATTCAATAACAATAAATCAAGGTGGATTACCGGAAACAATAGAAATGTGGCTGAGTGAAACAGATGTGGCTCGGAGCACAGCGTGATGTTGGTGAGTGTGGGTTTGTGGCTCTGGCTGAGGCAATTCATATGACCTTGATGGAGGCAAAGAACATTCTGCAGCATGGATAATTCTGAAGCACACACACAGCAATCAAAAATCCTGCTTAGCTTAATGTTTAGAAAAGCACAATCTGATCAGATTAAAAAAAGCATGCATATTTTGATTAGCAGCAGTAAACATTAAATCTATTTCACTATGCAGGATGGTGTGGATCTACATTATTGTATTAATTTTTGAATGCATGATTTAGAGCAACTAGATTTTATGTAAGGATGGGGATCTAACAACATAATATTAAAGGATTCTCTTAGTTTTCCTTGAGTGCTTCTTTTCTAAGCATTTTTTGTAGTTAATTGGTTTGTCTATATTGCTTCCTGCAGTAAATAAGCTGACCCTGTGATGTTTGGCATTTTACTTTGGGTAAAAATGAGCGCATAATGATGACAGAAAGTGCATTTAAACTCATTGCATGTTTAGTAGTTCTGACTAGGTTCTGAGGGAACACATTAACAACTAATGTATTTCTGTCTGAGCTTTCATTCCTGTTAGGCACTTACAGTTTCTCTGGAAAATGTCTTTCTCCTAATGAGGTATAAGTCACTGCAGTCTGTACAATACAGATTATTAAACGCCAGTGTTGCGCCAATGCCATTTTTTGGCCCCAATACAGATACCCGATACCTGGCTTTGCAGTATTGGCCAATACCATACCGATACCATCTGTTAGAAATGAATGTGTGTGTGTGTATATATAAAGAACTGCATACTACTCAGATGTAAAATAATTGCCATCATGGCTTGTCAAGCTTCTGCCTACCTTTGTGAAGCAGGAAAAAGACTAATACAAAGTGAATCCATTAGAACTTTTTATTGCCTACCTGGAATGGGTGACAATAGTTGAATAAACTTTTGGCTCTCAAAATGGTATTTGTGCCCTTTTTTTTGGAACTCGCCGATACCGATACCACCATTTTAGTACAGTATCAGGGTCTGATACTGTTATCGGTACAACACTATTTTTGCAGAAGTCTGCTCGCAATGTTATCTATTTCTTTGATCACCTGCAAAACTATTGGCTAAACAGCTGCATGAGAGATGAATTGGACTTCAAATAATTTCTAGTCCAGTGTTGTGCTCTCAGAGAAAGGAGGGCTTAAGAAAACTGTTCTTTATACCAAATCAATAAGAGGAGCAGTCTTATTGACTTTTTATTCCTTTTTTTTCTAAATTTATAATTCACTTGTAAATACTTTGTGTTAGATTTCACAATTAGTATTGTGCATTATTTAAGTTTCCATAAAGACGTTTGAGAAAATTAGGTTTTGTGATTAAAAGGTAGAAAAAAAACAATTTTATTGCAAACCTACAACTTTATTATATTCTGCACATAACCAGCTTTTTTATGTGCTCAAAATGTATACCTTCACATAATAGTTTAAAGGATGCCTTAACTGAATGTTTTAGATATCATCAAGCTGTATAACGAAGAAAAAAAAAATTAGAAGCAGGCTTTTTGGGTCAGGAAACCCATTTTTTGTATTATGAGTCTTGCACTGCATTGATGTTATGTCACCTGCTGTGCTCAGTTTAGGGGGATTTACTCTGAAAAATCAGGTATGCGTGCGCATCAGTATAGAACAAACATTTCCCTTAAATAAGACACAAAAAGCACTTACTCTGCTTTCCTGGCCAATCCAACGGAGCGACACAGAGTGCTTGGAGTCTGTGGAACCAGAGACTTGCAGCAGGCGCTCCTCTTGTCCTCCTCGGTGGACTCGGAGCCGGCTTTCACTTTGGGCGACTGCGGCGAGGTGGGGACGAGCTGCAGCTGCTGAGGGTGGTGGGAAGACGGCGCAGGAGGAGTTGGATGCTGCTGCTGCTGAGGTTGGGCTGCAGGATGGAGGATTTGCTGTTGCTGAGCAGCAGGCTGCTGCTGAGGCGGCGGCAGCTGCTGGCCGAGGTGAGACGCAGTCTTGGTGGCGCTCACCGGGTGCTGATGGAGGTGGGCCGGCGCTTGGGGACTGACGCTCCGGTGCGTCGGGTGGTGATGGTGGTGTTGATGGTGCTGATGATGCTGAGAGGGCTGCTGGACGTAGAGATGGGGGTCCCGCAGCTGTCGGTTCTCCCCGATCAGATCCTCCACCTTTCGCTCGAGCTCGTCGATGCGTTGGCGCTGCGTCTGGATCAGGCTCTGCTGGTTCTGGACGATGGTGGTGAGTTCCTTCAGGTACAGAACGGCTTTCATTGGATTATCCAGCAGGCTCTCCATCACTAAGAGTAGGCTGGCTGTGTTTTTTTCCTGCGGCTTACTCTTCAGCTGGTTCTGTAGCAGTGTGATCGTTGGGCCTCTGGACTGTGTGCAGTCTGTTCTGGGTGCTGGAACGACAGTCTCACGCCCCTCAGCTCCTGTGATGGGGTAGTCTCTCTCTCTCTCTCTCTCTCTCTCTCTCTCTCTCTCTCTCTCTCTCTCTCTCTCTCTGCGTGTGTGCGCCTAATGAGGATGCCAGAAATGGTGCTGATGCAAGTGCAGGATGAGCATCAGCAGAGTGCGGAGGCGGAGCTGTAGTGAAACAGTGATGTCAACACGCAGCGCCCACAGTGGGCCGCAAAATTGATTTCTGCATCTCTGTTCAAAACATTTATTTTTTAAAACACTTGCTTTTGATCATGAATTTAAACATTTTTGTAGCATTCTTTTTCCTTTTTTACGGTAATTTTCTATTTGGCATTACAGCTATTTAATG
>NW_015150592.1:1094062-1124379 GCF_000732505.1 Cyprinodon variegatus
TGATTGATTTCTTTGCTTCTCTATCTTTTTTCCATCGCTCACGCTCTTTCCTGAGGTATTCTTCTCTTCTCTGTGAATCTGCATTTCTTCTCACCCTGTATTCTCTTTGCCTCTCTGCATTTGATTTAGCCATCAGATATCTGAAAATAATGTATGAAATAACATTTAGAGAAAAGGGACTAACTTGCTTAACAACAGAAAAAACTTCAACCCCGTAACAATAATTCAACCCCGTAACAGTGTTTTTTGTTATGGGGATGAATGTTACAGGGTTGAAGATTAAAGCCAAAAGTAGTCATAAGTCCACATTAGCTAGCAGTATGGTGTAGCTTATGGCATGTGGAAAACAAGAAATTCAAGTATTTTTCAAAGATAATTGTTTTATTTTTCCCAAACAATATTAAATATCATTTATACATGTAACAGTGTTGAAAAGTTGAGGTTGACGATGCAAATTTATTGATAAAAACGATGAAATGTAGGTGAGAAAGTAAGCTTTACACTTACCTCTCTTCACAGTTTGAGTAGGAAAAGAGTTGAGGGATGTCACTTCCTGTGTGTGGTTGAAGTTGGACTGAACCAATATTTTAAAAAAGGGAACATTGGTATGCCGTTACAGGGTTGAACAAAAACTGAGGGACATGATCAAATAGTGCTATTTTGTCAATAATTTGTTTATTTTTCTCATATTTCTTTTATTCAGCTTTGAGTAAACATGCAAATAATAATTTTAGCAGAAAAAAATTAGATTATTCTAGCTATTTTATTTGTTTTACATTCAGTGAAAAAGTACTTTAGGTGCGAGGGGACATGCTCATCTCACTTACCTCTGATCTTCTGCAGCCCATAAAATCTTTAAAAATTTAAATTTTAGGATATAGATGTGTGTTATAAAGCAGAGACACGTGGATCTTTCCATTTGTTCTTTTTAAATTCTCTTTATTGTTTACCTTATATGAAAATCTTTGAGGTAAACCTTTGGGGACACAAAGTGCACCGAATTCAGAGAATCACACTAAACTGCTCGCAGATTTGTCAGTAAATTATTGTGAAACTCCATTGGAAGTGTAGGTGTGGTCAACATGGCTTTCGAAACCAAAATCAGGACATGATTTTGGCTTCCCTTTTGCACTTCTTCCATTAATATCATATTTCCAGAGTACATAAAGTAACTTTCTCAAGAGTTAACATCTCATGACATCTCTGACAGTTATTATGGACTTTATGGCTGCTTCTTTGACTATCATTTTCCCAGAATGACCTTTTCCCAGAATATGATGCACATTCTCTTACCGTTTAAGTAAATATTGGTTTATAGTTGTGTTGTACTCTTTCCAGTCTTGGAATATTAAGAGAGATTTTTTTAAATCTTGGGTCAATGTTATATTATTTAAGCATGTTTTAAAGTTCTCAACTTGACTTTTGTTTTTTTGTTTTTTGTTTTTTACATTTGATCAGCATGTTTACATTTTAGCACTGCTGCACTTTAGAAATGGAAATGTCTTGAGAGCTATACTGAGGAAAATTTCTTTTTGTATAAACTCTGTCTACAAACTGACAATGAAGTCTGTCTAAGTAAGATCTTCAGTTGGTGGTAGCCTTTTAGGGGACAAGACAACATTACAGATAACGTTTTTATTCTGATTAGAGAAATTTTCTATTCACCATCAAAGAGCGGTAAAGTATTTAGGGTTTCATCTGGGATTCCTCATGTTCCCAGAAATGATGACTGGAAATATACATAATATTATAATAATTCATATTACAGCACTGAAAAAAAGAAAATCTCTATGGAATACAGTACAATATTGCACAATGGGCTTAATTGTGAGTTTACTCTCTGATTTAGACTTAGACCTAGGCATATTGTCATCTTGTCTACACAGAGTGAAACATGACATTTCCATTTCTTAAAGTGCAGCACTGATCAAATGTGTGGGAGAAAAAAAAACATGGTGCAAAAAAAAATGTATTGATATGGAAGTTCGGAGCATTAAATATATATGCTGCAAATATGCAGTGTTTTGGTTTGGTGTTATCAGTGTGATGCAGAGTCTGTGACATGATTTAGAGTTTTCTCAACAGTTCTCTCTCTGATGGTGGTGGGGAAAAAGCTGCTGCTGAATCGGCTGTAACTGCATCAGATGCTGCAAAGCCTCATCCCAGAGGGCAGCAGGGAGAACAGTCCATGATGGGGGTGTAAGGGGTCATCGATAATGTTCTGTATCAGGAATATAATAAGTTAATCATAAAAATCTTGTCTATTTGTTGTATTCTGCCTCTTCTCTGAATCCTTCAGCCCTGCATTAATAAGCATAATACATTCTTATTGATAGTTGGATCATGCAATTATATTTGATATGTTGCCACAGGGTGTTTTTTTCTTCGCCAATCAGAGATGACCATTATGACCGTATTGTTGAAGACAAAACTATCAATTTAAAAATGCCATCAGGAGCATATGAACCTCCTGATGACTTTTCTCTAACATGACGAAACCATAAAAACCATACCTGTTCTTGAAATCTTTGGTGTAAAAACCACTGGTGTAGAAACTACTGTTTTCAGTTTATTTACATTTTATGGATAGCTGGAATGGATTACCTTTAGGCTTTTTGCACAATTTTAGGAGCCATCTGAGACTATTCCATAACATATTACTCAACTTGTATCTAGTAAACTACTTTTTGTCTGCATCATTTACAATCAGTATTTACTACAAAGTCAGTTTGGACATATAGCAATAAGTACAGTCAGCTTGCTCAACATTTGCATACACCATTTATTCTTGGCACCAAAGAAAACACAAACAATTGAAGATCCAGGCCTTGGATAATTGATAGTTTACTCTAAATGGACGAAGTTGATTTAGTTTTTGAATGATAAAATGATAAATGAGACAACTAATGGTTTTGAATATATTATAATAAGACTTTTAGAAGTTAGACTTAGAAGTTTTTGTGTTGTTTTTAAAGAACATTTGAACGGGGTTTCCTCAATAGAATGACTTTAAATAAGCAAAAATATGTTTCTAGATCAATAATTATGATATTAGCTCGGAAACTGTATTTATTTTTTGAATAATATCTTATGAAAAAAAATCCATGCTTCCTCTTTAAGAAATGTTTAAGTTTTGTCCTTATTTTAACAATTTAAAGTCTAAATCATGAAATTACTGACAGAAAATGTTATTCTTTTAAACAGTGAACATTCTGACAAGAAAAAGGCAAATTTAATAATCTAAGTTAAGGTATTTTGCACATTTGTGGTACATCTTATAATGGATTGCTTGTTCACTGCACATTTGAATGTATAAATCAGTCGAAAATGTAGAGATCTAAAAAGGTCAAATATGAAACTCTTGGTATTAATTGGTTACAAACAAAACAAACAAAAAAACACAATCTATTTTTTGATAGAATTTCAAAAGATCTCCTGAATAATGAATATGGAGAAAAAAAATTATAAGTTGTGTTTTATTTAAAAGTAATGTAACTTTCGCGGCTATGAATGACTTTAATTTAACGGGCTCGGGGTAAAATTGTCTTGTTGATATTTTTTTTAATGTTGAATATTTATTTTGAGACTTTTCACCTGGATTACCACTTATTAATAACTGAATAATAGACCGTTTCTGTGACATTTGCTTCAAATCTACAAAGTCAGAGTTATGAGTTATACAAACAGAAATACTATAAATTGACTGGTGGTATGACAATATTTATATAAAACGAGCTGTTTTTAGCTGCAAGCTAATGATGAGTATTCTTTATTCGGCATATAGTTTTTGGTGGAATACACCGTTGTTTTTTTTGTTTTTCCAATAATAAACTTTTTCACAGACGTGTCTTTATGATTAATTCTAATTATGTTTAAATGCTGCACACAGCATGAGTATCAGTTTATTTTAATATAAGTAATGTTAGAGTTACCTTAACAAAATGCTATAATTTATTCTGTTTAAAGGGTTTCTGTTCAGATAATAAGGTCAGATTTTAATTTTTATTTTCTCCCAACGTTGTATTAATTTTCGTGGAACAACTTGGAAATATTTTTAATGTCTAACACTTAATGTCTAACACTTATATTAAAACCACAGAGGTGAGCCAGTGTGGGTGCAGCCAGGTCTCTGCTTCCATATGGCTCATTTACAAGCTCCATAAAATGTAAAATGGGATGCTTGCTGCTCAGAGCCAAAATAACGAATAACCCAAGTAGGATAGAAGAGATGAAAATGGTTCAGGGAGTGACTGTGGTGTGAGGCTCATATCTGCAAGTTCTGACCTTACTGCTGGAGAAGGTGCAGCTCACCTTTAACACCAATTATCCCAGAGGTCAGCAGTCCCTGAGGTGGTTGAATATCATCCATCGGAGTAAAGAAGATGAGAGTGTCAATGTGGGATATGAATGATCAAGTTTCAGGTGAATCTAGTGATAAATGTTCTTTAAAAGTTGTACAAAATATCATTGGCAAAATATTTCCTATTTTAACTGGAGTGGTATTTTTCCTCCAGTTTAAAACGTCTGTTACCTGAAAGACAAAAGTTGAAAAGTTCGTTGGCAACACTAGAGTTTCACTCCATCACCCGATCTTCCTCAACAACTTTACTCCAAAGCTGTCTTTTAACAGTATAGACTTACTCCCCAGGGTGCCTTTGCTACTGAGGATGAAAGCACACCTGCTGAATTTCTTCTCATTATTCAGATGCAACTGATACACCATCTAACAGAGACGAAGATTGCACTGTGTGGCAGTGTTGTGGAATTTGGAGAAACAGAAAGCTATACTTTGAAAACAGTAAAGGAACAAAAAGCCATAGAAAATGTTGAACCCCTCTGTTTGTCTCACCTGTCAAAGTTATGGAAATGGACTGAATACCAATTTTCATCAGTTGTTCTCACAAACTCGTGTATATTCGTCTGCAGATTAGAAGGCAACCAGGGGTCAATCTCCCAGAACAGGATCCATTCAGCAATCTACTATTCAAACATGGAAATAGTATGGCACTTTTGCTAACCTACCAATACATGGCAATCCACCTAAACTAGTGAGTAATTTGGAAAAAGATTACACAGAGTTCTATGCAGGAGGCCAGGTGTCATGGTCTTGTTTTCCTTTTGAATTTTTATTGGTTTTTATTTCCATTTTGTGTTATTCAAGTTTTTTTCTGGTTGTATTTGAGTTGTTATGTATTTCTTGTTTGCGTTCTGTTGCCCCGTTGTGTCAGTCTTCTTCCCCTAGATCCCTTCTAGATCCTTCTGTTCACACCTGCTCCCAATCAGTAGATTTCAATCTGAAAAACTCACACGAAGAGAAAAGACAATTAGGAGAAATGTATTGATTCAATTACTTTGTCTTTGGCACTCAGACCTCGGCAGGAAACATAGCGCTTAATTTTGATAGATATCCATGAACAGGAGCAACGAATAGGGCTGTTTCCCCCAAGGCCTGAAACTGGTGATGGAGTGGAGATAGATGTCTGTAGACTGCTGGTTAGCGAGACGGTATGCTGAGCTTTATGGGGAGATCCAGTGGACTGCGTGAGCTGATACTAGAGCTTCACTCAGGGACCTGGAAGATAGAAGTCCAGTTCGATAATGAAGGTTGAGCGACCCTGTCCATGATGAGCAAGCATGACGTGACAGTGGAGAGGAAAAACTCCCCGTTGGGAAGAAACCTCTGGCAGAACCAGGCTCAACATGGTGGTCTTCTGCCGGACTGGTTAAGATGAGACAGGGAAGGCAGTAAGAGTCCGGGAGTAATGACACTGATGAAACGCACAGGAGCAGACAGGTGCGTGTCGGAGGCTTTTAAAGATGAACTTTGGATGTCGATTTGCTTTCGTGGAGGTGTGGTTCAATAGTGATTGGCTGTGTCGCAGGTGGATGAGGGAGAGAAATTTGTTTCTTCAATTGAACTTCCGCCTAGACTCCATTACTCCAGTATTAGTTCTTTTTGGCACATGTGCACCTTCTCTCCAGTAACTGTTTTGAGCATTCTCTTAATTCCTTCCCTAACTATGTGTTCCCATTTGTTCTGGTTTCTTGGTTATTGAATTATATATTTCTGGATTTAAGCTTTTGTTGCCAACACTCCTTAAATCTGCAAGAAACCACCTCCGCTTCCCTCTCTGCATTGGGGTCCTCTGAAAACCTCCACACAACCTGACACCAGGGAACTATGGAAGACCAGCAATGAATTAAAGCTCAAGTGAAAGAATTTTTCAATAGCAAAACTTTGAGTTATGCAATCCTCAGATGTGGCCCTTTTTAAAGAGCTTGAGATAAATAGAAATTGCTGAAAGAAAATTCTACAATAAGATGAAAATGGGACCCTTTGTTCTAAATGCAAACATTATGTGTGTTGGAAAACTAAACACACATCTCCCGGGGAAACATGCAGGTGGCACTAATGCTTTTGGGATAGTTTTCTAAAGGAAAAACAGAACTGACCCTAAATGCACACAGTTACGATAAAATTATTTGCATCAAAATAAGGTAATGTGTTAAAATGTGTTTAAAGTACAGAGATTAACCAACTAAGAATATTTGGTAACATTTCACGGTCATGATTCATAGATTATTTCCATACAATGGTATGGAGATTGAATGGACAGAATGGACAAACATTTTTTTATATATAAAATACAAATAAATACATTAAGATATCTGGATGTAGCACGGCAAAAGTTTAATACTTTAACACCGAAATATGAATACTTTTTACAATAATTGAAAGAAAAACTTGTTGGCCTCTAATGATGTTATAAACTGTTGAAATAGGTAAACTAATTTGGATAAATGTTAAATCCAGAAGAGTTTGAAATAATAATTTGACATTTTTAAAAAATATGACAACAGGATTTTTAGGTAGAGATTAATTACTCATTATGATGTCATCAAATATTGTACTATTTTTTTATTTCCTCAGATGTCCAGTAAATTATCTGATATGTGCATTTATAATTGTTTTTTTTGTTTTTTTACCATTTATCACTTTATTATGAATATGCATGTCTTCTCTCTATTGATCTATTGCATGCAAACCTAATGGAATCGATTTTAATATTTCATTGTAATGTGATTAATGGGAAAAATGTCATTATTCTCTTCAGTGTTTTCAGTCAAGGGCTTCTCCAGATTTGATGCAAGACAGACCTCTGCAGAAGACCTCTCCTGTCTACAGCTATCAGCACCTACAATGACTGGTTAAAAGAAATAGTTTCTGCAACATTTAAATCCCCTTTTGGATCAATAAAATATTTTTGAATTGAATTCACAGTTCAAGGTTATTAATATTCCTGCAAAGCAGTCAGCTTAGATTATTTAGTCTTAGACTAAAAGACAGATTAACTTGTATGAGCTACACTAGTTAGGGACTTAATGAAGCTGGAAAATATTAGAGATTTTTTTTTTCCATTTGGTTAAAAGATTGAGTATAGTTCATTATTCTTATTGATTCTCTAATGTCTCAAAGTCAAGGAGAATATAAAGATAAAGGAGGATAGTAGCAAGTGATACTTAAGAACAGTGATAGAAGCTGGATTTAAAAGTCCTGTATGTGATGCACATTCTCTTTCAGTGGTCGTTTCTATCAGTGTCAACATAGACTGAAGTTTAGGAAAAGTTTAAAAAAAAAAACCTTGAGGAGTGCAAAATAAAAAAATATATAAAAACTCCTATTTAATTTTTTTTTATTTCTATCACCAAAAAGCAACTAAAAACCCTAACAGTGATCAAAGCTGTTCTGTGTGGACAATTTTTTAAAAATCTTTTATGGTACCAGAACTATTGATATTTTAAAAGAGGAAGTATACATAGCCACTCCTAGAGGCGGGCAAAGTAACACAGATTAGGGCTGAAACAATTAATGGGATTAATCGTTAACTGGAGTTTAGAGACTGTAAAACATGCCTTTAGCTAACACAGCGACCAACTTAGAGCAGAAATTATACCAAAATTGGAAGACAAATATATAAACATTTTGCAAACATTTAAGATAAAAAATATATATTTTTGTCAATATGCTTTATCCAGAACTCATAAGGGGAAAAGGTTTAGTTTCACCGTGTTGAATTCTGTAAAAAAATAATAATAATAATAATAATTTTTGATGAACGTTTGGATATCCAATTATTAATCGAAAAAATTATCAAAAGATTAATCGATTTCCAAAATAATTGTTAGCTGCAGCCTCACACCAGATATACACTAGACTAGATTAGACTAGACTCCAGGGTTGGTGTTCTGCTTGCAAAATCAGTTGACTTTTTAAACTTTATACTGATGTTTTGAACTTTACAATATTACTGCTTTTTCTTGAAATCTTCCACTTGAGAAAACAAAGGAGGGTCTCATCATGGCTGCATCTTGTTGACCCCTGCCCAGCTTTCTTTTCCAAAACCAATAACAATCCACCTCTTCTGCCCTAAGGAAGATCAATAAAGACAGAAGAGAAAGGCGATGGGTGCTTATAGTAAATTAACTTAACTTATCAGGGGTGACAGAAGCAAAAGTGTGAACTATGAGGGATGAAAACAATAATTGATTTTTCTAATGAGATATAATGTACAGTACTCAAAATGCTTAATGGAAGTCTCTTGTACAGAACACCATGACATCATAGAAATGCAAATTGGACAAGTAATTTTTTGGACCTTAATTTTTTATGTAAGCAAAAAGCCTATTTTAAGGGTTTACTAAATCCACATGCTACAGGTAAAATAATTTTTTTGTCTCTTTACTATTATGCAATAACGATGCAAAAACATTTCAGAGATAATGGAAGATTAAGGCCTGCCTGCTGATGGAAGGTGATGAAACAGCGGCGAAACAAACTCAAAGACAGAAAATACTTCTGCTTATTGGTTTATGATGAAACCTTTTTTTCTTTGAAATTGAACATTATGTTTTATTTTATTTTATGTTTTTTTTTTGGTTATCACTAAATCACAAACAGGATTCTTACTGTATGTTTTTCATTGAATGAATAAAAAAAAAAAGATTAAAAAACTGAATATTTGATTTTTTTGGGGGGGTTTTATAACTTGATAAAAATACAATTTTGTTAAACTACCTAAAATGTGTTGGTGTGAAATAGAGCAATACATAAGTGCACTATGTGTTTTTTGAAGGGATGATATAGCAAACCATAAAGAAAGCTTTGCTACAGGGGATACAGTGAAATAGGGATTAACAGGTGGAAAGTTTGTATGCCCTGAAATGAAAAACAGTTTAAATTTAAGAAAATGTAAATACATCTTTAAGGTCTAATCTACCTCTAATTATAGAGCTATTATAGTGATGATTGCTAATTTCAGTTTCTAATGAAGATTTAGTTATAAAGAGGGCTTAAATGGTTGAATATGTTTGGCCCAGTAGGGAACCTGCTCCTTTATTTCCACTTAGTCTCATTTAGCTCTAAATCGTTCTCCTGGTTCATTCGGATTATTCGTCTTTATCATTTGATTTTTCATCCTTTCTATCTACTGTCTGTTTATGCTAATTTGAATAATCCCTTGAGTAAAATCCAATTAACACTTCTAGATTTAGAATAGCATTTTGAAATGAGTGTGTGATTGTGCTTTTTTCTGTTAGTTTTAGCCATTAAACCTAACAGTCTGATGCTATTTATTCTATTCTAAAGAATCTTTTCTGCAGGCGATCATTTGAAGGAGGAATTTCCCAAAATCGTTTTACTTGTTAGATAATATTTTCGCAATATAAATACAATCTGAAGGTCATAAGTAATAAAGAGCCCATATCTAACTGCATTTTATCTTTTGTTGCACTCTGTATTTATGTGATGTTTCGCTCCTTCCTGTTTGCTGTTTCAGCTGCCCCAGCCTGTTCACAGCAGAGCATGAAACACCAGTGTTAAAGTAACTAAAGTTGCTTTAATAGATCACACAGCCTGGATCACCATTCACTTTCACTTTATTTTTTTAGCAAATAATCCATCATCCATCAATCAAAGTAGTCTAGAAGTCTGTTATAATTGTCACATTGCAAAATGCAAATGCAAAATGCAAAATTGCAAAAATGGACGGTTGCTTTTTGTTTACAGGAAACTCTTTCTGTTGTGATTTCATTTTAATTATTGTACCAAAACATCCAATGTGGACCCTCTAACAAAGGTGCATAGGGTTTTTTTTTTTTAATAGGAGAGGGACACATGGTGGATAAAACTTTTCCACATATTTATTCCTAATTTGCGGTATCTGTCTTATGCCGCTTCTCCACCGACTCCTCCTGCACTCTCTGTGGTATACCTCACCAATTTTCAAATGTTCCTAGTTCTCTTCTTTGTGGTAGGCGCCATCAAAGATGAGTAGGGCCTTAAAAAGCCAGTACTGCTTTGAAAAAAAAGATATACTTCATGTGATTACATTATTTTTGGCAGGATAATGTTGAAAAGTTCTACATATGTATGTTTGATGGAATGTAAAATGCTTGATATTTTCATGCCTCCCAAACAGATAGTAATGGTACAGACACCACTTCATGGTTGATTAAGAGTCATAACTATTTGTTGTATCATTTAAAAGTAACCTTTGGACATGCCTTTTTATCTTACCTTACTGTTTGTAATAGCAGCATAAATGATTGCTGCTTAGATAGCAGACAAATGTTTTTCAAAGGAGTTTTTTCATAACCGCATTTTTTATAACCAAACTAACTGTGTTGTGTTGTTCTAAATTTTCTTGTCTTGTTATTGTGTACCTGTTGTATACAATAACTTTTATTTTAGGACTGTTTGTACAACTGTGTGCCAATATGTTAAATAAGGCTGCTGGATTCCAAAATTAAACTGCAATTACAAGCACCACTGTGTTCCTGCAGCTCTTTGCTGCCACCAAGTGGTACTCTTACCTAATTTCAAAGTGATCTGTTAGTTGCATCACATGATCTCTGCCTGATTCCAGGTTTGGGAAATGAATCCATAGCAAATGCCATTTCAAGACCTTTACACTGCAGAGTCTCCTTTACAAGGTGCTGAAAGAAATGCACTCTGGATATCATAACTTGATGTTTGTAAATGTGCCCACATTTGAATCTATTTTAAGGCAGTGACTGAATACTGAAACCTAAGTTGCTCTTTAACAAGTAGCTTGAAGTGTTAAAACTGAAAAGTGACCACAGTTAAATAAGATGCTGCTGTCAATTTGCACATCTCTGATGTTGCTGCTATTTTCAAATATCCATTCATGTAAAAATGTCCATAGCTGTATATTGGTTATCTATTCGCCAGGTGTGCAGTATTTATATTGTTAAGACACTTTACAGTACAATATTTTATTGACTGTTTTTTAACTCTTTACTATTATGTTATTCTTATACAATTTTCTAAGATTCATATTTGTGTCACCATTTTTTCTATAATCTTTTTGCTGCTGTAAACACCAGAATTTCCCCATTGTGGGACAATAAAAGGCGTTTCTATTCTATTCTATTCTATTCTATTCTATTCTATTCTATTCTATTCTATTCTATTCTATTCCATGGCTCTAGTTGCAGCAATAAAGTAGGTCGATCTTCCATCTAGTAAACATCACTAAAAACTTTACTTTAGTAAAAAATATTTACATTTATTTTGTTTTTCAGCAAGTGCCTCCTTATTAATGTTTCTTATTCTCAAAAAAGCATCTGTGAGCACCAATAAATTCATACGATACATAAATCAAATGTGATCAAACATTAAATTGTTATAGAAAAGTATTTGTTTTATGTTTGGGTGTTATTTGCTCTTAAACAGCTCTGAAGTAGGGAGCCGGTGCAAAACGTCACTTCCTTTCATGCAGTGAGAATGTAGTTCACAGTTTCATAATCGTAACATGCATTTTTTTTTTTTTTTTTTTTAGATTCTCGTTTTGGTGCAATAAAATGCACATAGTATCTGTATTTGTGTTTAAAAAAAAAAAAACTACTAGTTAATTTCAGTATTTTATATCAGCCTAATGAAGCAAATCAACACCCCAGTTCCTTATTGTACAGAGGGGCAAATAGAGAACAAACATACTACAGGCTGTTTCTATAGGCTGCATAGTAAAGGGTAAAATTCATTATTCATTATTGATTTCTAACATTGCAAAGTCAATGAGAAAGTGAAGACAAAAGAGAAAAAGATAGGTAAATATAAGACGTTTTAGAAGTAGGAGGGATACGGATTTTTTTAAGTCCAAATTTTGCAGTTTCTTCTCTGTCAGCAGTTTCTTTAAGTGTCAGCATAGACCGAGGTTTATGAAAGGTTTAGGAGCTCTGGTCAAAATCCACAAAGAATCTTTGAACTTTAGGACTGAAGCTCTGAGCTGCAAAAAAAAGCCACGTGTCAAGACTCTGAGAACAGCTATTCTTTCATGGATGCAAGACCATTAATATTTTCCGACAGGCTGCTCCAGCAGTAGCTCTGAGGAGACCATGAGCTAACGAGGGTTGGGGTTCCACTTGCAATGTCAGCATCTTTCTCCTGAAATCACAGTTTTTACTTTAACCAATATAATATAGAATAATATAAAAGGAAAAAAATTAGCTAAACAAAGAACCTCTACATTATGGTTGCTGTTCTTCAAATGCTCTACTTATTTAGAACAAGAAAGAGCTTTTTAACAGCTGCATCTTAATAAAGCCTGGAAAGATTTAGTTGTATCCATCAATCACTGGGAGGATCAATAATGAGGAGAGTAAAGGTAATGGGTGACAACAGTTAATTAATCTAACACCCCTGTCACACCTTGTGTTTGCTTTTACCCTATTATAAATATTTTAAATCACTTGTTTACCCAGACTGCCAGAATTTCCAGATACACCATAATTTCCCACATAACTGCATTACTAAAGTATTTATGAAAATATTGCTCAAGTTTTTGTCTGTTTAATACTTTATAGTCAACGCTTTTTTTATGGAGAAAAAGTGTCTTCATTGACAATCAGTAATTTTTTCTTGGAAGTCCCAAACATTCATTCACATGCTAGCTTCCACATTTCATCTCAATATAACAGCACACACTTTGGCAAAGAAAATCATTCTGACTTTCTATTTTGTGGTCACATGAAACAAGAACTGATTGTTGGGCCACAGTGATTGAGTCTTAATTTATGAAAAAAGGAGAAACAGGAAACTCCGGAAGCACTTACCCTTCAGTAGAGCATGGTGATAAGAACATAATGGTTAGGGTTAATTTTCAACCACTGGGAAAGGCAGGCCTAATTAAAGGGAATTGGATTGAGAGCAGCCATAGTGAAGACTGGTTATCCAACATGTGTTTAAAAAGTTAAAAAAAAAAAAAAAATGTAAAGTTTTTACTACTGATTATCTTTACTTTACAAAATTCCCCTGGTCTATTATCCCATTAAAATTACGTTTAGCTGTCTGCTACAGTATCAGCAAAGCTAACATTTAGACCAAGTTTGCATTTATAAAGAGGCATCAGCGCCTTTTTTTCCTGCATTCATCTTTTCTGATGTACCCTTTCAGCTCAGTGCATGAGTCATTTACTTGCAAATAATAAAAAATCCCAGCTTTAACCAGCATGTTAAAAAAGTTAAACGTGTCTGTGAATATGTTTATACTGGTGTACTTTTGAATTAAGGATAAACCAGACTAATGGAGGTCAGCACTTCTAATCCTGATATTGTTTGTCACCTTTTTAGCAAATGGAAATTATTTTGATGAAAAGTTTTTCCTAATTTCATGCCAGACTCTGAGATTGATTTGCATTGGGTTTTATTTTAGGGGTGGTAGGGTAAAGGGATTAGAAACATGTTTTTTACACTTTTCAAAGTTTAAATCTGCAATTTAAAAGCTAAGTTTTCTTTCCACTTAACCATTATGTTCTGCTTTTTGCTAGACTATCACAAATCAAAAATTACAAATACAACAAGTTTGGGCGTTTATTACATTATAGGTTTTAAAAACGTAAAGAGGATTTATTAGTTTTGGTCGACAGTCTTTATGTGTTCAGAGAAAACATTTTGAAGCTGCTTTCACTTACTATAGTGAGCCTGTTTCACACCCACTCGTTCACACCCGTCCATAAAAGTCTGCATCACACACTTTGAGGGACACAAGGCTATCATTGGCATTACTGTCATACTTTAAATGACACTTTTGGGTGTTGAGTCATTTGAAGACCACTCAGCCCAGTGACACATGCAGAGGAACTATAGTAATGCAAGCAAAGCATAAAGCAACAATTATAAATTTGTTCATTTTTGGGCTTTTACTTGAAACTTCTTCCTTTCAAAGTAATGTTTTTGTACACTGAAGAGATTTAATGCTTTATTTTATTTGCTAATTTAGCAATTACAAACATAGAAATAGAGGGCTCTATTTGGGATGCAGGGAAAATCTGTTCTTTCCCCTTCCTGTTTTTTATATATTTTTTTTATTATTCATCACTACCTCATTGCTCTCATTAGTGCATCACATACTGCAGATAAACAGGTTTCAGGAAAGTGAAACATGATAAAATCAACCACAGACATGGATGAAAGATGTTAACTGTATCTTTTTATTAAACTTGTCTTTGCTTGCTGGGTTTCATAACAAAAATAAAAAAGAAATGCTGGGTCTCTACTTATCTTAGTATACATGTGCTTTGAGGGATTGTAATGGAAAACCTCTAAGTAAATGTCAGCTAGCTTTAAGGTAAGTAAGGCATGTTTTTTTTTCTGCTCTCAGAGGACTGAATCATGTCTTGGCTGGCTGCAGCATCTCACTGAGCTCCACCACCAGTGTCGAACATCTTCTTACGGCCCTCCATGCCTGACATGGCTTCCACATTTTTACGCCAGTCACCCACTTCGCTGGTAAGCACCTGGGAAAGAGGATGAAATGCTTTAAAACAGAGAAAAAATACTAAGACCTTTTTGTTTGTTTTTAAATCAAAATAATTTTCTGATCTAAAGACAAAAAAGGCAAATCAAGTATTGCTTTTGCACCTTGTCCTGTTTGACATCCTCCTTTTTCACAGACTTCAGGTTTGCTCTCAGGTCCATTGAGCCCTTGTGTTTGGAGCCCAGTAGAGCTCGCATCATCTCATCTGCAGAGACCCTCACCTTCCTGAGGGCAGGTTTTTTAAACTTGCCTCCAAGATCTTGGACTTTCAGCTTCAGTTCATGAATCTAAAGCAACATTTGAAAAAATATGTAAATATCCTGTTAATTTCCTTCTAATAATTTCCAATACTCAGATTTTATTCAGATTTTTATTTTGATATTAACAGAGAAAATAACTAATCTGAAGAAACGTTTGAAATCTAGAAAAATGTTTTTCTTGTTTATTAATACATATATTGAACTATAATACCTATATATTTCTTCCTTTAACCCCCCAGATATGGCACAATTTTATTTACATTCATGTATTGAGTAAATGTTTTTAAAAAAAAGTAATAGAAAAACATTTTATTTCAAAAGTTATTAAAAAATAAACAAAAAAAAAATTAAACAGATACTAAGATATCAATAACATATGAATACAAGACACCATCATCTAATTTCCACCAAAGAGAAACATATTTTCCTTCTTCATGATATCTTCATTTGCATATTTAGTTTTTCTAAAAGTAGAATTAATTCAAATATTAAATATAAGCCAACAAAAGCAAACACAAAGTGCAGTTTTTTTTTTTTGAAGGGAATAAAATTCTAAACCTGCATCCATTCTCTTAAAGCAAGAAGTCTTGATTCCTATTGCATCTGAAATAAAGTATAAACTTTCCTCTGAAATAGTAATAATATCATACCATTACTTACAAATGTATGGGAAACATTGGAACTATGAACTCTGCAACCTACTAAAAAATTCTGAAGGAAAATGTCCGGCCATCTGTTTGTGACCTAGAACTAAAATGCATTTGGGTTCTGAAGAAGAACAATAATCCAACAAACTGCAAGTCTGCTTCTGAATGACAAAGAAAACAAGAACACAAAATTTGTGTTCCTTGGCCTGAATCCTATTGGGATCATGTAGCATAACCCAGGAAGTAATCAGTTTTTCTTGCAATGTCTTATAGGTTTATTTTTGTTTTTTTCTTCCTCAATAATAAAAAAAAAACTTAGACTAAGCCGACTTAAAAATGAAACTTTTTGTTTGGGCTCATGCTTTGCAGGAATGTAGAGATACGTATATTACAAATGTAAGACATTATAAAGTAGTTACTTACATCTTTGTTGTGTTTGCTGACTTTATGTTCACAGTCATACCTCTCTTCATCCACAATGTCAATTTTTTCATGAAGCTGTTTGCAGAGTTTCTTAAAGGGATGTTTAGATATATTAGTAAAATAAGTAATTTATTGTTAAGCATGAAAAGTCATATATGTCTTACTTGGAGCTCATCTAGTGACAAACCAGACAGCTGCAGAGGAGGCAACTTTTCCTTCAGGTAGCGCCCCTTCTCCTCCTCCCGCTCTTGTCGCTCCTTCTCCAGATCATCACATGCTTTTTGGAGGAGCAGTATCTGATCAGGTGAAACAGTTGACAATCAGAAGGCTGAGCCATTGAAAAGTAAAACCCCGCCCCTACTTCCTTCCCTTTTAACCTTTTCTTATGTTTCTCTGTTACAAGCATTATCTTTGATGTGTTTTCTATAGATTTCATGTAAAGGAAATATATAAAGTTGTGCCTAAGGGAAAGTGTACATTGTTTTCAACTGTTTCTATCAAGATAAATCTGAAAAAAGGTGACATATGTGCCCATCCCTCTTTTCTTTAATACTAAATAAACTGTAGCACTATTTATAGCATCCAAAGGTCATTTAAGTAGTGTGTAGATTTAAGCTGTTTGTAATAAATGCAAACTCAGGTGTTCAGACCTCAGGTTTTTAGAAGATTAAGAAAATGATGAAATGTGGAAATCTGTCAACAGGACAATTATAAGTCCTCTACTGACAGTCTTGGAAGGGTGTTAAGAAGAAATCTTTTTTTTTTTTTTTTTAAAGAAGCCTTGCCTTCAGGTTCCTACAAGCCAAGTAATATGAGACCAAAATTGAACATTCTCACCTATATAAAAAATTGTGTTTCTGGCTTAAGCTGACAATGCTCACCATCACACAGTGAAGTATAGTAGTGGCAGTATTGTTCTATGGAAAGCCTTTTTTTTCCAAGCATGAAAGCTGAATTCCTACTTGTTTATGCTTTCTATCCAATCTGAATTATATGAAAATATCTTGCAATAAAGATGGTGATAAAATGTGATCTGTTTAGATGTGCAATGCTAGTAGAGACACTTTTGCACGACTATAGGCAACTTTAATTGCAGGGAATAATGGTTATAAAAAGAATTGATAAAGAGGGAGGACCTTCAAGATTTTATTTGTAAAAATGTCTAAAAACATTTATAGTTTAAACTGTTACCAAACTCTGTAAAATCTCTTTTTTTATTTGAACTTGAAAAAAAGATCAAAGGAAACACTTTTGCTATGTCCTCTATGAAGTTACCAGGTTATCTAAAGAGAATGACAGCAGTATATCTGGATGTAGTAGTCAGAAAACATAAAAAGAACTCAAAATTTGACACTCACTTTGAGGGAGAGCTTACGGGAAGCCGAAATCTTCGACTTCGGCTGTGGGAAAAGAAATTTGTCAGTGTAATTACACAACACAAGCTGAACAAATCAGATGTTTCTGCTCAGTTCTTAAACTTGTATATTTTTTCAACTGCTAAACATTTTAACTTAGATCTTTTTTTTCAATCACTTAAATGACCAAGCAAGTTGTCAACTGTTTAATCTAAAGCAATGCCTATAGAAGTTCAGCAGCACTCGCTGCAGCCACATGTGTAAAGATAACACTTTATTATTAGGATGAAGTCAAGCGGAAAGCTCTCAGGGATGTCGATGGCAATTTTGACTGATAACCGCTGCCACATCTTTGCCATGTCTGTAAGGACAATGTGTCCTCTGTCCATGCAGAGAGGATTAACACAGTGGAACATAGCTGGCTCACCTTATCCCCTTTGGGATTCATGGCTGTGTATCTTTGGAGGTCCTGAAACAACAAACAAGAATAAATGACACTGCTCATATAAAGACCAACATTTTAGACTGTATAAGAATAATATGAAAATGAGTAGAAGCAGGATTGTGTCACCTCTGTTCACCTGTAATCACAGAATGAAACACCTAAAAGGGAAATGATACAGATAAATGATATTTCATAAAAAAATTCACAATTTCTATCATTATTCTAAGTATTATTATCTATTGAGAGACTGTGACCCTCAATTCCTTTTCATTAAAGCATGAGCAAACAAGAACTGCTTTGTGTGTCCTGTGTTTAGCTCCATCAAGGTTTTGTGCCCAGCCTCTGAAATAATAGTTTGCTTTTATCATCTAAGTTAAAGCATAGATTTTGCATGTGCATCTTCTCAGCAGATCGAGAGTGATAAATACATACATGAATAGAGAAAAATGTTTAACTACATTAAACCTGGTGAACTGTAGCCATTAAGGTCTGATGATTATTAAAGCTCATGATAAACTTAAGTTTTGATACATATCTCTAGATGCACAACCTCCAAAAACAGTTTAATCTGAATCAAAAAGATAGAAAAAGCAGCGCAGATCAAGAATAAATAATAATTAAAACCAAATCCAAAATGAGTTTACCTTTGAATGAATGTCTTCCGACGCGTTGAGTCAAACAGCAGCTGCTCCAGACAATGGAAAGCTTTTTATACGAGAGGGGTGGTGAGTGGACAGTAAATATAACGTCTGGTCTGAAGAATGCTCTGGCACCAGACCAAGAGGGGAATATCAGCTCTCTAACACTGTAATAACTCCACTGAAAGAATAATGCTCTATCCTGGCCTCTACCCCAATCGTGGCCCCTCTTCCCTCTCATCTAAAATGACATTTTAAGTCTCTTTGAAGGAAAACAATCACAATAACACAATTTTATTTCAATTCATAAATGCTTTTAATTACTTCAGAACAACTGTCATTAAACATATTCAAATACAAACTAATCAAAAAGTCACATTCAATCCATTTTAATAGAAACCATGGTAAAAACTAATTAAATTCAGATTTAATGCTAAATGTGTTTGAGTTAATACCTTGTCCTTAAATATCCTGACTATGCATGTGACATTTGTAGAAAAAAAGAAAGAAGTAAGTTTAAGGACCCAATTAATAGGCAGCAACACAAAACAGTTCATAAATATTCATTTGTATGGAAAGAAAAAAAAAAAGAATATTTACAGAGCTTATGGCAGCAAAATCTCAATTAATAATCCTTTTCTGCAAAAAGACAAACAAACACAGCACCTGTATGTCAGGTGCACCTTTTATAGGAACAACAAAAAGAGAAATAACAAAGTTAATGGCAGTTCAAATCATAATTAATAAAACTATAAAGAAATGTTTTTTTTAATGAATAGAAGTAGGGCAAAGTGCACAATCAATTTAAAAGACTAGTAATATCCCACATTTTCAGACTTTTTTTTTTAATTTGGTGCTTTGAATCCAAAACAGAGAAGGTAAACAGTAAGGTCAATTAAGGCAATTTAATTCCAATTAGAGGGAAAAGGGATATGTCAAATATTTACAGATAATTTACATGAATTAGTAATAAATAATCATTAATAAATCAATAATCAATGTCAGATCTCAGGCTGTATATACTAGCAAGTTTATTAAGTGGAACATTTTGTTTATTTTATTAGCTTCTGTTATGTTCAAATTAATTGAAGTGTTTTGGAATTGAAAACCTGTTTAACCTGTTATCAATCACTTTTCTTGGTGTGGTACATTTTTGTTTGTTTCAAATATTTTCTGAAATCTATTATTATTTAATAACTGTCTGAAATGAAATTTAATCCATTCATTCATTCATATTTATAGGGAAAAAAATAAAAGGATCTATTTATTTATAACTAAATATATGATCTTCTCACTTTAGTATAGTTAATTTTACAGCTGTCTAAGATATCTTTAGGGAAAAACAGTGGAATGATTGCTTCATATGAAAGCTATATTTGCTATATTACCCTAACGCTAATTTAAATAGAGAAAAGAGGTTAAGCAATAACTCATACCTGAAGCTGCATTAAGGACATCAATCTTATTATCAAGCCTGAGCTAAAGTTTACATTTTAAAGCAGATTTGGAAATGTAGAGAAAAAATAAATAAAATCCTATTTCTGACAAACACAACTATTACGAATCTATGATACCACACAACTTAATTTATCATACAGTTCAGAAAAAATTTGTTATACAAACATAATGGAAGCTGAAGCAGTCAATTTATTTTTGTTCAAAAGCTGTTTAATAGTATAATGTAATTATAATTGTTTGAGATTAATATCTCCTATCTTTATTTTTAAATAAGTTACTTTTTTTTAATTTTTCATAAGAAATAAAGAGGTGACTTTGAATATTTTTTAAGCTCTGCTGCCAAACAGGAAGGTCTTAGGTTTGAAACCAAGTTAGTGTCTTTCTGTGCAGATTTACTTCTGATCCTAGATGAATGGAAGGATGCATTGATTTCTCTATGGATTATTCACCGACAAATACTCTGTGAATTCTATGATACATTGCATTTAATAAAAGAAAAAATAAATATTAATTCATACAGTAACTCACTCTATGGTTAGACATGTTTGCACTTTATGTTGCTTTTCTGACTGGTTAATTTCATCACCTCAATACGGTACAAATAACTCAAGGTACAAGGTGATCTACGACCTCAACCTTAATCAAGAACGTAGGGTTTGAGTTAATTAGCAAAAGCAGCAAAAGCTTTTCAACGTTTACAGTCTCCAGAAATGCCAGCTGTGCTCTCATTATAAAAAAAAAAAAAATGGCTTTCTTTAACCTCCGTCTGTTCTATAATAAGTATTTCTTTTCTATTTGTAGCCACTTTCAACAGTTCTTTGGCATGGCATTGTGAAGATTTTGGAGCACGAGTGCTAATCTTGACCCGAGCTGTGACACTTCTTGTAAATCACTTAACCCCGGAGCATCAAGTTTCTAATCTTTCCAGAAGCTCAAACTAGAATAAAGCTGATGTGAGCGCTAAGGTGTTTTTGATAAACAGAGCATTAGCCTTCTTAGAGGAACATGAGATGCTATGATAAACCTTTCGTAAACAGAGGGGTTAGGAAAATACTGAGAACAAAGGTATTTGTTTACAAGTTCATTAGGTCATTTATTTATTTTTGAAAAAGCTTATTTATGTTGTTTTTGTGATAATCTTTTTATATAATATTTGAGGTGATGTTCCTTTGCATGGTACAATAACAGATGAGCATCGATTGCTGAAGTTCCTATTTTGGAGCTACAGATAGTTTAAGGTTACATGGTGCCAGCCACTTTAAACAGAAATAAGATGAGAGCCAGGGATGCATCCAAGGCCAATAAAAGGAGAAAAGCTACGTGGAACAACAAATGCTCTGTTATTCAGTGAACCTCAGCAGGTGGGAGAGCTATTCCTGATGCAACCCAACCCTGCTACTGTCGCTACAGAGACACACAGCCTCTCAAAATAAAAAGGGAGAAGGCTTTAGTATTGGTAGGGTGTTTCTAGTGCACTTTCAATTGTTGCTGCTTATAACTGGTTGGGAACATTTGGAGAATACGAAAAAAGAACAATCAAAACAAAATATGGAAAGGGACTCACATTGGCTTCTGCTGAAAATTGTGTATTATAGAAAGTGCAAGATTAAGTAGCAAAATAATCCGTTGCATTGTTCATTTCTTAATTCTTTTGAACCAAAAAACATTTATTGGTGTAGATTCATTTATCAGCTGACAACCATTTTAAGTGCCTAAACAGAAGGCTGCAAAAGCTCTACTTTTTTTTTTCTTGAAAGTGTTTTCCTTTTATCATTGTAATCATGAATTACGGTCATTAGGTTATAAACTTTTTGCTGAACAATCAAACTGACAGGACAGGTAAGTGTCATGATCTTAGTGGTTATGACTGCCTGGATTACTCATTTCTTTCACCTGCTTAGCTCTAACTGTTTTCTCATTACCGTTTAGCTTCTCCACAGGCTCCAGCTTCTATTTAACCTGACTGCTACCAGTCATCAGTACCAGATTATTCTTGAGTCAGTCGGGAGAGTGTGCCAGCTTTACCTTAGTGTTTCTGATTACGTGTTCTGCCTCTCAACCACTGAACCTGCCTATTCCCGTGTGATCTGTATTGACATGTTCTCTTCCAGTCATCAGGCTATTATTATTGAACGAGTGTTTAGAGTGTTTAAGCGTTACCTTACTGTTTCTGATTACCTGAACCTGACCTGTTCTGCCTCTCAACCACTGAGCCTTTCTGCTCGCATCTGATCTGTTTGCCTGACCTGCCTTTGGACTTGTTTTTGCCTGTTTGCTGGACTTGGAGCTGCTTCCTGTCACCGTTCTGAATTTCCCTTCGGAAACCTCTTCAGACTTCTGATCTCCTGGTTCTGTATCCTGAGCACATCCTTATCCCCAGCTTTGGCTTTGCCCTCTGGAATGACCTGCCTTCCTTGATCTGCCCAGATCTGATCTCCTGCTTGTTATCTGTCCTCTGGGTCTTCAGCATCTCGGACTCTTGAGGTCGCGCCCTTCACGTCTTGCCTGAATCAGCCTTGTTCTCTGGGCACTAAACTTTAAGACCAGCTTAGTTACTCACACATTCATAATCTTCCTCCACCAGATTAACGTGGTTCCTAACCTGTATTTCATTCCTGCAGAGGTTTCTGCCTTAGACGTCCTTGCTCTTACGGCAGATCCATTGTTTTTTAAATAAATGCTTTTGAATTATCCGACTGTCTGTCTGTCTTAAATCCTTGTTTTTTTCCTGTTCTGAGCCGCGACAATAAGATGGCATAACTAAGCCTGATCTTTATTTTTTTTTTACATTACTTGGCCCTGTTCACATCTGGTACCATCCATTCCAAACAAACCAGTCATGTCGGCCTCAGGAATGTTTTATTCTGACAATATTCAATGGTGGCCTATAATCTCTGTCTTTTGTTTTTATACAAAATATTGGTGTTATTCTTTGTGTTTTGTGTTTTAATGTCATATTTTTATTTTGTTCCGTTATTTTTTTGCTAAGATTGCATGTTTACCACACAAAACCTTTGTTATTGATTTGTTTTACACATTTTAAACATTTTGGTTAAACCTTGCCAATACTTTTTTGTATTGGTCTCACTTGTCACTCAATGCCATTCTCACTTCTCTGCCTTTTTTGAATGAGTTTAGAGTTTTGTTCATTTAACCTGCACCTTTTAAGACATTCTCTCTCCTCTTTCTTGCCCAAAAGTATCACAGCGGAATTTCCTTGAATATTTCATGTGTTTCAGAGCTGAATAAACAAGATAAATCTTGGAAAAATGTTGAACATTTTTGCTCTTGACCTGCAAGCCTTCTGTTTGAATGTAAATAGAATCAATTAATTTTCTTGCAAAATTTGTATTTGAATACTATTCCAGGATTTGTTTAAAAAAAATTATGGATCCTGTCATGGTCTTCAGATTTAAAGTTGGTTTAATCTGTAATATTCTGCAGTTTTCAGTTTGTATTAATCAGTACACCTGTCAGGGATTTAGCTTCACCCTATAGGCAAGAATCTTTTGCTCATTACTAACTCCTATTCAGTCAGGTTATGATTCCTTCTTATATTTTTATGTTGGTCTGTATTTTTACAAAAGCTTGTTCACTTTATATTTTATTTATTTATCAATACTTTATCTTTAAGTTAAACAGTTGGTAACTACCAGCATTTGCAGCTTATTTTGCACAGTCCTCCATAGTAACACCACTGTTTGCAGACCACAGAGAACAGCTGGACATGACTTCACACAAGTGGCCTGCCATGCCATCTCTTTCACCACCCTCCCAACCTTGACTCTTGCCCTATGTTAATCCCAGCATGGTTCCATTAGGAGCCCCAACTGCCCCATATTTCTCTACACCTCACTTGGAGAAGTTTCTGGTATTTGACTCGGTCAAGAATGCAGTTGTTTGTTTGTTTGTTTTATTTATTGTGTATTGTAGTGTTGCCCTGAGAAAAGGCCAAAGGGAACATTGAAGGTATGAGAAGCTATCAATGCCCAAGACACACATCCAAAGAGAAAGCCTGGCTGGCGGTTAAAAGATGAATGTTAGACTTGCTCAGTCTATGCCCAGTCTATGGTCTCTGGCCATAAGGAATTAAGCCTTAACAAAGTTTAAACTCAGGCCTGGTCAAGAGGAAATAGAAGCACAGTTACTGCTTTCAAAAACATTAAATGTTCTCTGATTTTTTTATTTAGTTGTTGGTGCTTCTCAAAAAAAGCATTTTATTACATTCAGTCTAATAATAATCATATTCAGACCAACGCCCACAATATTCACAGATTATACAGAGATGATTAAATGCCTTTAATTGTAATAATTTTATAGATATTATCTGTTGTTGTTGTTGCCTACATAAAGCCTGCAGATGGCGGTAGTGCAATATGATACAAGTTTCCTAAAGGATGAAAGAGCACACATACACACTGCCTGGTAGGAAATGAACATATTTTGGGTAACTGTTGGGTTACTGTGGTTATCCTGCAGCAAAGCACATGTTTTTACTGGTGAAATCCTTGGTCTGCTAATTTGCTTCGCTGCCATTTCAATAAATTGTCAGCGATGCAACAATTTAATGTGATGTATTAAATTTTAATGCATCACATAAATATTTAATTCCCTTTCATCGTAGGCATTTTATCTCAAGAAAAACAACCTCGTAGCACAATATTAGAAACACATAGAGAGAGTATGTGTTTCTTTTTTGCTGTTGTTTTGTTTCTGGTTTGTTGTTTTTGTGCTAAACAACCCTTTTGCCCCAAATCACTGGTTCAGTTTCACCAGGAAATAAAACAATCTCCCACAAAGTTTAAAAATATTGTACTATAGCCTGGATGTTTTAGTTAAAAAGACAAAACAACTTATTTCTTTTTACCAAGAATTAATTCAGCTGAGAGTGTAAATCTTTATTACAAAGAGCATAATGGGGAAATTGCGACCCAGCCATTGAATTTAAGAACATTCTGTATGCCTTACAACTGTATTTCTAGAGCATTTATAAAAACAGCAAAGTAGAAAACAATGAAACCGAGAAAATGAAATACTTATATGTTCATATAAAAAAAAAAAAAGTAAAAAAACAACAAAACTGAAAAAATAAAGTACCGAAATGAATGTGCTTCTGTCAATAGATCAATAGAATTATGAGGTGATTTTGGCCAGTGGAAGTTTTTGATATGGGAAATATGGCACCCAATCCCAGCACCATCACTGTCATTCCACAATTTATACAAGATGTTTGAGCTGAGTTTTTAGCCCAGATGCTCGGGGCGTTTGACCGCATGCTTTTATTTTGAAAGCAACATTCGCCTTAAACCCATCCATCTTAACGCACCTCCTTTTTTACTGTCTCGGTAAAGGGGTATGTGTTGACAAGGGAAATCTGCATCTGTGCAGCTCACCTTCATTGATTTAGGCAAGGGGCCCTTAAAGAGCCTCGAACCCCGTAGAAAGGATCGCTTTTCAGTGCTGAAGGTCGAAATACGGAGCGGACCAGCATACGCCAAGGCTTTGATTTGGAGGTCCGTCTGATTCCTCCCAATAAGCCAGCCTGGGGTGATGGTGCTGATGCACCGCCAAGCAGAAAGCCGCAGGGACAGGCTCCTTCCTTTTCTTCACTTATTCTAATTCATCTAATTCATAACCGGGTTTCCAGTCAGATGCATAAACCAAGCAACCGGATCACCGAGCAGCTTGTACCCCACTTAAAAATGCTCTGACCCGAGATTGGAGGCAAGGAGCGGCTCTGATTCTGCGCTTTTTGCGGGGTTCGCACCGCCTCGCTGCTGCTGTTTCTATAGAAGACTGGGAGGAAGATGTTGGCGCGATGCTACCGGGCCAAGCTGTCGGCGTGGGCCGCTCTGTGCGTGCTGGTGCTCGGATGGTTCTACGTTTACCCCGTTTACAGACTCCCGAGCGACAAAGAGATTGTGGAGGAGGTGCTGGGGCTGGGGGAAGTGTGGCAGAAGAATCAGACTGGCATCGATCTGTACAGGTTGGTCTCCAGGCGCACATGCGTCTGAAACATCCTTAGATCTCTATTATCATTCATAAGATTTGGCTGCTGGGAATGAAATGCAACTAGAATAATAGAACAGTCTCTATTAAGCATTTATACAGCTAGGCAGGGGTGGTTCTAGACAGGGGCCAAGAGGGGCCTGTGCCTTTTGTTTTCTTTACAAATTTTGTTTTTGCAATTATTTAAAAACAATAAGGGGATAGCTTCAGTGGTATTGAGATAGGATCCCAGTTTCCATTTGCTCTCTTTTTTTAAACAAATAAAAAAATGCTCTTATACAGAGTTTATAGATTTTTTTTATTTATTTCAACTTAAATTAAGTCAAAAATATGTAGAATTCCTAAATTATGAATGTAAATTGACCTAATAAGAAATAGAATTTAAATTAAACCATTTAATAGAAATGTCACCTCATGCAGCTATCTCACTATATTTTAATCCTTTGCTCGTTTTTTATGTCAAGCTTTTCTTTGCCCCCATGAAAACATGCTGTGCCCCCTCTTGGTCCCCTGATACATTTGGTCTAGAACCAGCACTGCAGCTAGGCCTGAGATTATTCATAATATTGTGAGTTTTATGTAAAATTGTGTTTCTTAACTAAGCAGCCATTTTATTTTTTAGAAATACATGATATAAGTTAATATACATTTTGAAAAGAAGAGTTTTATTTTCAACTTTCATAGAGCATTGCATTTCAGAATGGTTTGTTGGAAGAACATCAATCAGAACGTTGTAATTTTTGTCTTGCTTTTTGCACATATTAGGTAGAGACTTCCAATTAATGTGTAGCTGAAAGGTCTTCTTTCCATTATCCTCATCTTTAGCTTCATTTGTAGAATATTTGATCAGAATCAAATAGGGACTCTGGGCTGAGCCGCTTCAAAAATATTCATTTTACTTTTAGTCTGGAAACAAAAAATGATAAAAGAAAAAAACAAAAAACTTGCCCAAATCATACAAGTGTATGACTGTGGAATTAACTATATATGACCAAATCAAAGCTTGATTTGTTCCAATGTGACTTTTTTTTTATAACCATATGTTGCACACAGGATATCTATTTAAAGATGTACCAAGGCCCCTTTCCGGGTGAGCAATCTGCTTTATATGCTTTGCTGCTCTGCCAGTATCATTTTTTCAACATGGAAAAAAAAAAATGTCTGCTTTCTCAATTCAAAAATGAATTTAATTTTTGAATTGAGAAAGCTTCCTGGAGAGGTGGCGAAACGTCTTCAAATCTTGGAAACCAAGTCCAGTGGATATTTTTTGAATTTTTACGGAATCATCTGTTTTAGGTTTTTTTTTAATTATTATAAGACAACCGCCTTTTTGATTTGCAACTTTGTGTCTGTGCAGCTCATTTGGACAAGTTGAAATCCCATTTTTTAGACTAACCATGTACCATTTCCTGCACAGAACCCTGCTCACAGAATGCTGCAATCCAAAGTGGATGTTTTCGTTGACGAAGGAGAACTCTCCTATTGGCAAAGTCCTGTGGTACGACGGAGAGTTTTACCACTCGCACACCGTCAACAACGAGACATATTCTATTTTTGTGCAGGTACATTTTTTGTTTGTTAAGAGATGCATGTTCTGATTAGATGTGAAAGTTTCTCACTAGTTTCACAAAAGCAATCCTTTATCATTGCACAAATGGGGAACACCTAAGTGATGGGGAATGCAGTGTGATTATCCCCCCACTGGCTACTGCTATGAGACGGGGGTTTTCTCAGGAATAAATAATAAAGGAGAAAGGGAGGAGTCAGTAAAGAAGGCAACCATCCTTTGAGGGGGAGAGGATTACTTACACATTGTCCCAGTGTGAGGGGGAGTCAATATAAAGCTGAGAAGGAGTGAGTGGATAAGCAGCCAAGGCGTCAAACTGAAGACGCTTTAATTGGAAAAACACATTCAGCCAGATTTTTTGGAATTTTTTAATCTAAAAATCTGCATTTGTGCTTTTCCATTAAGTTAACACATGCACATTGGGGTTTTTACTACATATTAGAGCAAAATATCAATTTGTATTTACAGCTCAATCCATTTTCTTTCAATGCATTCAGTTGCATGTTTAGGCATAAGGCAGGGCAAGACTTTATGTCAGTTCAGAAAAAACAGGGTGTGTTGTTTTTTTTGTTTTTCTTTTTGATGCGCTATGTAACCACAGGAAGCTTGATTGCAGAAAATGGAAACGTGGTTCCGTTTCGCAGGCTTCAAGTCTCTACCCTGAAAAAATTGACATTGAGGACGTGATGAATATCTGACCCTAATTTGAAGTCGCTTGCAGCAAATGTTCAGTCATGCAAGCTGGAGGAGGTGAGGGTAAATGAATGAGAAACCTGAATGCAGCTAGAAAGTGGCAAACTGGGTAATGTCCAGTCTTAGTTGGTTATTTTAAGTGGAAAAAAATACATTTTGGTCTCATCTAATATAAACACACCTTTCTCATGTTTGCTATATCTCCTCCATGGTTTGTGGTTACTTTAACTTGGTATATCTCTGGTTTTCTTTATATAATGACTTTTCTGTTGCTATTCTAACATAAATTGTAGGTCCTTTTTAAAAACTAATCTTTTAAACAGACAAGATAACCTTTAGTGTAGCCTTTGTCTCTTCTTCACCTTTTATTGCTGATTTTTTTGTTACTACTATCAACTTTGCATTTTGGTTATTGCCTTTTTATAATCTTGATTATTTTTAATTCCATAGTATGTACCTGTACAGCACTTTGATTTTTAAAGTGCTTTATAAAGGGATGAAAATGATAAAGGATAGATATCTGCTTTGTTTACAGTTTT
The DNA here is from genome assembly GCF_000732505.1 of Cyprinodon variegatus. Classification (NCBI taxonomy): domain Eukaryota; kingdom Metazoa; phylum Chordata; class Actinopteri; order Cyprinodontiformes; family Cyprinodontidae; genus Cyprinodon; species Cyprinodon variegatus. The sequence continues at coordinate 1,122,933 of NW_015150592.1, forward strand.
CCTAACTACAGATTTTCTTAACTTCTTCATGGTTCCCCATAGGTCTTTAATAAGTACTTGAAACATTTTTACTTGTTTTTTTACGCTATTTCAATTTCATGTTTGTAAATGAAGGGTAAACTTTAAGATCTTAGGACATTTTTAAACCCAAGTCTTCTGAAAACCTTTCACATCTGAAAGCTTGACCTGAATTATGCAGAGATTTAAACCCCTGTCTAACTGCATGACTTTGGAGTTGAAGGTCAGGTTAAAAAAAACAACAACAAAAAAACTAACATATTGCTGTTGTTTTTTATGAATGTTATAATATGGTTTTGAATAAAAATGTGGTTTCCATGACATCGGTTGTCTTGTTTAGGAGGAAAAAATGAAGAAAAATAAAACATTATTAGAATTCCAAGAGACTTAATTTCAAACATAGCAATCAAAGTGGGGGCATTTTTTAATAGTGCATTATAAGTAAATAGAAAATAACACTTTTGCTACAAGCCATATATGGATGTATAAAATTAGAGCTTAAAACATACTTAAAAATATAAGAATGTGCAGTGATTCTTGAATCACTGTCTAGATTGCTAAGCAGCCATGACAAAGCATTCTTAGGTGCTCAAGCCTGCTGGGTTATTAGAAAGTGTCATCGCCATAATTTAATCAGCATGAGCCACTGTTTGACCAATTACAGTAAACACAGGAAATCTCATTCAACCTTCCTGGAGAGTCAGAAAGTACGCAATGTCTTTATCTCTGCGGTTACATCCTGACAGAATTATCTTATGACTTCACCCCTTGACATCATCTTTGGGGGTGTTTCCCACTTTGACCTTGGGGTTTCCAGCCCATACTCTATTTCTTTTTCCTTTTAAGTACCTGGCAACATGACATTTCTAAATGTTCTATTTATTTTAAATAAGGTTTGCACTCATGGTTATTGTAGCATTTTGACTGCTTATAATTTTCCTTTCATCTTAATGTTAAAAAGCCTGTTGTTGTATTCGGCTTTATCAAGTCTTAGGACATCAAAGCACTTCACAATACATTCAGGGATTTTACACTTTTAAAAAACATATTTCGAGGGCAATGCAATAATGCTTTTTTATTTTTGTTCATTCTGCTGTTAAGTTAAGCATACTTTTTTATTTTTATTAGAAGCTTAGCTAATTTTATTTTTCTTGTTAGTCTTATCAGTCCAGTTGTATTTAATTAAGTACTCTTTGTTTTAAGTACTCTTATCACCTCATCTAATTCCTTGCATGTATAAAACACTTAGGGCTGCAACTAACAATTTGCAAATCGATTAATCTGTTGATTATTTTTTCGATGAATCGATAAATAATCGGATAGCCAAAGGTTTCTTAAAGAAGATTGTTTATGTAATTGACCCACTTGAGGAGTTCTGCATAGAGGATATTGACAGATGAAAAAATTTGTCTAAAATGCAAAATATTTA
>NW_015150592.1:1126726-1145263 GCF_000732505.1 Cyprinodon variegatus
TAATATACAAGTTTCACTTTTTAAATGGAATTACTGAAATCAATCTACTTTTTCATGATATTCTAATTTTATGACCAGCACCTGTAGAACTGATGATGAGGACCAATTAGGAGAACACAGGTTATGATGCTTGACGGTGGAAGACAGGTACAGTGCAGTTAAAGAGTGAGAAAATGGAGCTTTTAATGGTACTAAGTAGTGTTGCAGATGAAGTTGTTCATATTCATAAAAGTGGCTATAAATTAAACACCTCAAGATATGAGGCAAGGAGAAAAAATACATGCTTTTAACAAATACCTTCATTAATTAAGCTTTTTAAAAAGGCAGGAATGCTTATTTTAAGTAAAAATTCCTAAAGAATAAATCATTTAGAGTTGATTATATTGATCATACAAAGCAATTTTAGTAAAACAGATATGGTGAACTTTAAATATATATATATGATGATGTGGCCGCCGGTGGAGTTTTCTCCAAGGGGGGGCTATAAATTCAAAATAGACGTATACCAAAAACCAAAAAAAAATAATGCAACAGTTTAATAATGGAGAAGCTATGAGTCAGCTATATATTTTTTAATGTATAAAAACTATTTATTTGAGAATGTGTGTTTTTAAGAGAAACTAGGCAAATTAACAAACACCTAGAAAAAGTACACGTTATATTATTTTCCGTGTGAATCCGAGATTTTTCATTCTTTTTTACCTTTTTTAAAAAGTGCTTTAAATCAGTCCTACCTGTCTTTATCCATGCTGGGTCAGATCCTGACATTTAAAAAAGGAGTCAGGCAGTCAAGATAGCGTAATAAAGCATTGGCCCCACTTAGCCAAGTTAGCTTCCAGCTTCTATGGTAAGTTTGCTTTAGGGGTTTCACTTAATTAAATTTTTCTTTTGCCATTTCTCTCTCTCTCTCTCTCAAATCGTCTCCAACTTCCACGACTCGACCTGTCAATCAGCCGCATCATGACAGTGACATCACTTTCTGTCAACTCAGGGGCACATTAGGGCGGCGCCCCGAGATCTCCTATCCTTTCACATTGCAGAAGAGCTTCTCCGTATGCACAAATTTTAACTAGACAATGGCCAAAAAAAAGATTAAATATTCATCTTGCACGTCTAAAAAATATATATATTTTGAAATATGTAAATTTCATAATAAAATTTTATTTGTTTTTTTTAATGTCTTAATCAAGGTCATTAGGTGGGTGGGGCGGCGCCCTAATGCCCTGTATTGACCAGCCGCCATTAGATGGTTAAAAATAACGCAATATATATTTTGCGATTTAAAATCTATCCAATTGACAATAACTGTCAAATTAATATTTTAAAATGTAGGTATTGACATTGCTGTACAGTAATTTTGTATATATATATATATATATATATATATATATATATATATATATATATATATTGCTTTCAGCACTTAAACATTTTCTCCAAGGTCAGATCAAAACATACATATCCTGGTTAAACCTTTGTGGCCTGCAGTGCGTTTCTTGGGGAAAAGGGAAATGTTAGTTATCTGGGGCAGAATGTGCTCCGAGTCCCACATTGCACTAAATATAGTGAACTACCTCCTCAGTTGTTGCATGTCTTAACAAAGAGAAAAGGTTATGCTACACCGAACTGGCAGCAGCTAGAGAATTAGGAGATAAGCCAGGGAATGTGCATATTAGGCATATTATGGCAAGTAATTACTGGTTAGCAAGATATTTTAAACACCGCTCGTTTACATATGGCTTAGTAGTCCAAAAAGTAGATTCTTATTATCTTTTTCTTCTCTGGGATAAACTAATGTGATTGTAAACATCGGACCCATATTCATCACATGGGTCTGATGTTTACATACAAACTCTGTAACTTTAACCTTTAGTTTTATCATTAATATACTTCTTTTTATTTTTTTTATCTGTTTGGATGTCTTTAAATAATGCTGCTTATCTTTCTAAGACATTGTTTTTTGTTTGGTTCTTATTTCTTAATCAAAAGGTTTCAGTTTTTGTGCCCTTTGTTGTTATAAGAACTGTGCTGAGGTTCCAGGCAGACATGAAACCGTGAATGTTCACTCTATGAAGAATAATGGGGGTAGTTCTTTCCACTACATCTCAGAATTACTGGCTCTAACGTCATCGCTGCAGAAGCATGACATACCATGTACTTTTATGTTTAATCAATATCTCACTGCTGTAGGTGGAGTTCACATGATGATAAGCTAATGATTCACAGTCAAGGCTTTTCATAGTAACTCATTGTTTATATTATCAGAAAAAGACAAGTTTTCTCTTGTATGAAGAGGAACTTTTTATCACATGAAGGGATAAATGTTTTTTTAATATGCTGAACAGATTGTATTAAACACTGACCGAATAAACAAATCATGCATTTTAAAACATTATCAAATTTTATATATAAGATATAACAAAACAGGAATTAATAACAGGAATAAAAGATGTGAAACAGTTGATATCCAATGTACAGAGATATAAACACCTTTCATATTATTTAAACAGTTCCGTCCGAGAGCAACTACAACCCTCAAATTACATTATGCGCAGATAATGGCACCAATTTCCTTCCAGCAATCTGCTTTATTACATTAGAAACAGAGATCTATATCACAGCTAATATCCACTACATTGAAACACAGTCATTTGCTTTGACAGCAAGTCAATAATGCATATTATCGTGAATATTTCTAAGATGTCTCTCCCATTATGTTACAGAAGTTTTGTATGATGCCCTAGCTTTCACACTCATCACATCCTTACTTTCCAGAATAGATGATATTGCTCCGGCATGCAGCATAGCTAAATTAGTGCTACTTATGTGCAGGATTAATAACTTTATCAAGGGTTTATATTTTGAAACAGAACCACATAATGTGCATTCTGCATAGTTGTCCCCGTTAAACATTGTAAATAATTCCAGAACGGAGCATGCTTCAGCTCTGATATTAATTCTCTTGCAAATATCAGTGAGGTTCCGTTTAAGATGAACATTATCAATAAATCAGATGGTCAAATCTTAGTCAAATCAACCATTAATCAACAATTAATCATAAGACAATTATTGGTTTACACAGTAGACACCTGAAATGCTAAACCAGGGCTTTTAACAAGTTAGTTTTCTACCGAAGAAAATGGTAGTATCCTGCCACCCCTTGGAAACACATTCGTGCCTTTGTTGGGGTTGGCTTTGTGAACTGCTTCATAGCCACCACTTTTGCTTCCCCTGCTCGAACAAAACAACTTCTTCTACTTAGGTAGTTGCTGTTTTTTTTTAAACCAAGAGGCATTACTTTGTACAACTACAAACCAAAAACCAGATAAAGTTACTAAAATGGCTATATCAGGAGCTCTTCTGGCCAGAGGCACTTACCAATACCCTTTTAGAAGATCAAACTTGCTAACCAACCATGCAGACTCAACTCTGTCTATGCAGTTGTCTATCGTAGTGACATGGACGAGATCTTCTTTTAGCAATGCTGGTTACTTTCCGATAATTTCTCCATGTCTAAATCTAGAGTCAAACTTTTAACTCGAAGTCAGGGTGAAACACAATTTGAAACACAAAGTTCAGCTTTACCAGTTAAAACATATATTATACTTCTGTCATTAACTTTTTTTGTCTTCTTCTTTGATACTTCTTAACTTGATTGTTTAATGGGTTTTATGGGTCTCCCATATCTATGTAATGCTCTGTCAGATAGGTCTGTGTGGTAAACCAGAACTTGTTGCCAACTTATCATGTTTTTCACAATCTAAATGATCTACATCTGAAATGAGAAATATATATATTTATTTTTATCTGTATTATTTATTGAAAATGTACATTTGTGTATAAACTCTTTTGTAACAGCTGGTTAATTATAAGGCATAGGACATATTTAATCTGTGCTATTTCCTATCTGTGCGTGATAATCAGATTATTTCTGCACATCTAATATCAACTTCCTTCCTTGGGCTTTTTAACTGATAGAAGAAACAGAGTATGATTCATCAGTTGCATGACCCCAGCTTGTTTTCAGAACATTCCACCCCTTATATCTCCTTGGTGATTTGCCTTTCAGCACCCCGGGGCCTTGGGAGGAAATTAGCACAAGGCTGTATTATGACCTCAATGTTAAAGTCTGTCTTTTGGAGAGAATCAATGCTTTCTTGTCGGCTAATAAAACTATATCTTGTCTCCTCCAGAGCAACCCCCTGAACTTTCCTCTTAAAAAGTGTGCTGTGGTTGGCAATGGTGGTATCCTCAGGAACAGCAGGTGTGGGCAGGAGATTGACCAGGCTGACTTTATCATGCGGTGAGGATTTTTGGGGTCTGTGGGTTTGTGATTTTAATTTGAATGGGGACACAGCCCTTTGGGACACAATGGGATCATAAATGGAAGCAAGCAGTAACAGCAGAATGAGATGCCGATTGCCCTTAGTTACATTGTGCACTTTTCTTCCCTGTGAATACGTCTTTTATTTTTTTTTTAAAGAACCTTTCAAATGAGGCTTTGAAGATTTCCTGCATCATTAGTACACCCGGTGTACTTACTGCTGTATAATTCAACATAATTGCAACCATGCTTCAATTGGCTCTTTGGTAGCATGATGCCTGCAGTCGTTTTACATTTCATTGTGATTTTATGATAAAAAAAAATCCTAAAATGTTGCACAAAGTGCAGGTTTGAATGCCTGATCGGAATGAAGATATAAAAAGATGATGGAAGTAATGAAAATACTCATTAGCTTGCAAAGTACTTTCATCTGTTTCATCTGGAATAGAGTGTGGCATTCTCTTAATGCACTCTACATTTTACACATTTACACATTACCAGCTGTGCATAACTTCTACTTTAGATCAAAGCATGCATAAATATGGGATAATTGCAGCGACAAATATTGAGCAGTGCTAATCTTTGTGTAAATAACCATCAAGTAGCTGTCTGAATAGAATAGGGACTAAAAAACTAACCTGTGTTGGTATGATATAAGACATTTCTCATAGTGAGATTGAGATAACTATTTAAAATTAAAAATTAATGGAAGTTGTGTAAATGAAACTGTTACTTTCATGAGAAAAGGCCGAAAAACCCCTAATAATCAGCTGTAATTTGATTGATTAAAACAAACCTGTATGGACGAGGCACTATAAATTTAGCCTAGGGGCTCACATCTTCTTCAATATGGTCTTTATTAAATTTTGTAGCTACACATTTTAGCGACTTTTTATTAATGTGTTACTTCATGTTAATTAATATGCAATTAACACTCACAATGAGCCATTTTACTCTTTTAGATGTAACCTCCCACCACTCACGAAGAAATATATGGAAGACGTGGGAACAAAAACTCACCTGGTCACTGCCAACCCAAGCATCATTGAGAAAAGGTAAACCGTTTCAAAAACAGCAAATCAAACCGCTCATCAATAACTGGCTTAAATCCTGAGAATGTGAATGGGGATCCTTGTGTTCTGAGTGAATGAATGTAATTGGTTATTTTGTGAGATTAGATCTTAAAGAGTCTCTCAAATCAGAGGTAGAACATAAAGGCTGCATAAGGCTGAAATATGACAGGCCAAAAGTGATACACAACTTAACTGTATGGACAAAAAAATCTCCAGTTGCGTTAACATCATTGTCAAGAAACTTCATACTGGATTTGTTTTAGGATTTTTAAATTTTCTGAGAAATTAAGAGTCCAGATTAATCTAAAATGACCTAATTGATGGTTCTTGCACTTATGGTTCCACCCAAAATAATATCTATAAACTCTGGCCATGGTGGGTCCTACAAAACATTAGCCAATCTACTTCGTCTACTGTCACAAAAGATTGGCTAGTTCTTTGTTGAACAAAAATTTTGCGTACGTGCCCCCAGTATGTTATTTATGTAGGCTCCAAGTGCAACTCATACGCTGTTTGGCTAGCGGTCCACCATTACACCAAAGCATGAAGAAGTACTCCTATGCTTCTTTGCTGCTGCAACTTTTTTGGAGCTATTTGTTCACTCTTTTGTGTAAACTGGAGCATCAATGGCCGAAAAGAATTCGGACAAACCGAGCCAGAAAAGAAGGTACTACATACTAAGTATAAATAAAATATAGTAAGTTCTGTATTTTCTTAAATTATGAAACATGTACAGTGCTAACGTGGGGAGAGACTTCCTCTTTTTATGGAGATTTCCTGCTGACAAGGTGCATCCCAGCACTTTGCTGCCGGGTTTTTTGCTAGTTTGCTTCAAAAGTTTTCCTGCTGCAAAAAAACCCCAAAAAGACAAAGACTTTCTTCTTTGGTAACTTTTACCAAAAGGCTGATTTTGTAGCTTTATTAATTATTATGCAGCAAAGTAACCTCAGTACATTACCAGCACCGCTATTGTTAACATCATAACAAGACCTGCCTTATTTTAGATGTTATGCTGGATTCTCCTGTGACTTCCTCCATAAGTCCTTTCCATGAGCTGTTGGCGAAACCGTGCTAGGCCTGCCTGCCACTTAAATAAATCACTCCCATAAATTAAAGACTTTAATAAAGCATACAAATTGAAGAACTGTAAGACTCTTTTCTTTGATTTGTTATCCTGAGCTTGCATACTTTTAACTGATGTTGCAACTTCCTGATCGCTTAAAAAGCCTCTGTATGAGAAGCAAACAAATGCGAAATAATGGTCAGTCTGGAATACCGAGTTTTACTATACATACATAGTGATGTTACTCATTGCACTCATGTACTTAGAGCCAGTCTCCTTGTTCTTCCTCAGATTCCAGAACCTTCTGTGGTCCAGAAAATCCTTTGTGGATATTATGAAGGCGTATGGCTCCAGCTTCATCTATATGCCAGCATTTTCCATGAAACCAGGTACCGACCCGTCGCTACGGGCCTACTACGCCCTTGCAGACTCCTCCTCCAACCTCACAATGCTCTTTGCGAACCCAGATTTTCTGCACAGCGTGAGTAAATTCTGGAAATCCCGCGGTGTTCATGGCAAACGCCTCTCTACGGGGCTCTTCCTGGTCACCTTGGCTCTCGGACTGTGTGACGAGGTGACAGCTTATGGGTTTTGGCCATTCTCCGTTGACCTTCAAGAGAAACCCATCAGCCACCATTATTATGACAACATTCTTCCAGATAAATGGTTCCATGCCATGCCAGAGGAGTTTGTCAAGCTTTGGCAGCTACACAAAAGTGGCGCTTTACGCATGAGGGTAGGACACTGTCCTCCTCAACATTAAGGGAGTTAGAGGACTTGAAGGACTCACTTATTACAGCAAGGTAATGGTCATCAGAAAGTCTTGATAGCAAAAAAATCGGCCACTTGTCAGAATAAAGGTATTATTTTTGCATATTTACTTTGGAGTTGCCTGCATCGCACCCATGCTGAGAAGACTTTCCCTGCTTTTCTCGGGTTTAATACTCAAATATCATAAGAATGTCTATTCCCTGACCAACACACAAGCAAGAATTTGCATACATTCCCAAAACTTGTCAGACATCTGCCCTTGTTTATGGAGCAGTGTGTGTGAATGTTTGTGTGTTTCAGTGGGAAACCTCAGCTGTGTAAGGGGGATGAGGGATGGACTTTCCCTTTGACCAACACATGTGGTAGCTGGATCAGATCCCCATCCCAGTTTCTAATGTAAGAAGAATGAAGAAGCAAAATACCACAAGGGAATAATAATATACACTGAGAGAAAATGGTTTCACGAAAGCTAGCAACTTGACTCAAGTGCAATTTTTTGAGGCATGGTGGTGAAAACATGTTTTCAGTGATATGATTTTGATAATGTCAAACAGGCATGAACTACATGCCTGTTTGACAATATCTTTGGTCTGAAATACAGTTCTAGTACAAGACAAGAGTTGTTCAAACTCTATCCCTTAGAATGTTTATCCAAGTTGCATTTTTAACCTTTGATCTAAAAGGGGAAATCTGTCGTTGTACTTCATGTTTTTGTTTGCCAAATGTGAATTTAGTTCTTTGGGGTTTTAAAGTGAATTCTGTTGCTAGTTCAAGACTACGAAAATAATCTACCAAAATCAATGTGAACAAATGGGTATCTAAGCTTTGACTTGAATCTAATAATTTTTTTACTTTTTGGTACAACACAAAGAGTTTAGGATCACAACTTAACCCACTTCTGCAGAGAATCTGCTGGAAGTAATCTCTTAGTAGCTGGACTGTACTTGTCAAGTGCCAAGCCTGGGGAAACAGTGGACTCTTTGATACACTCCGGACCAGTCCTCAGGCTACTTGTGCTCTGAAATGAGGAGACGCGGATATAAAAAGAGGCAATGAAAGACAAAGAGGACTCTATGACACAAAGTGGGCTTTTAGTCAGTGTTGCTTGCCCATTTAAATGTAAGATATCTTTTTGAGGACAGGTGAGACTTTTTCCCTGTACTTTTCTTTTGATATGATTCAGTATTGTTTTGTTTATTTTATTTTTTGGCTTTTTTTGTATCAGGAAAAGCATTACATTTGAAGCCAACACTTTTTAGATGTTTTTTTTTGTACTTGAAAGCTCTGCAGATGGGGAAACATTGTTTATTTGAGGGTGATTTGTTTTTCAGTAAAGAGTCATGTCATATATGTTATTGTGCCATACTTTTAATGGTGCAACCCTGAAAAACTGCATGAGGAATGCAGATTGTGAACTATAGTCATCTCTACTAGAGGTACCAAACATGTTTTGTAAGTTAGTGATTTATGTTCTTATCCATTCTGTCTGTAAAGCTGAATAAGGTCCAGTGCCTTTTAGATTATTCTAAAGAAGAATTCCTTTTATGTTTTTTCACTAATGTTAGTAGTGGGATTTAGTCAGGAACACCTGTTTTTCAGTCTTCAAAGCTTTAGATTTAAGCAAGTTAGCAACATTTTTGAGGGTAGCTACATCCTGCCCTTAAACTTTATAGAAATTTTTTTATTTTGTCAACATGCTGCTGCCGCATAAAAGGCTACATATTACCATGCATTGTCTTTTGCGTAGCCAGTTCTCAATAGGAATATTTATTTCATCATCCAATGTCTAGTCAGGCACACAACCAAAGATTGCCAAAAACATATGTTACATTGTGACATTTAGACACAATAAAATTACATTCAGAGAAGAAATTGTGACATCAAGATCTTGAGTTTTTGTCCATGCAAAACTGGTATTTTTTGAAATAATTACTTATTGGCTCAACTTTTTATCTATAACTGATTCCAACTCACTCTTACAAGAACAATATATTATACACTTCATTGTCGAGTTTAAGCCTAAAACATGATGATATTTATTCTTTAGGCATTGTCCCACAAAATGCATCACTGCGAAAACTATCTAGAAATAACTCAACAGGGATGTCATTGGCTGAAATTAAGACTTATATCTCCAAAACAACACCAGCACATATGATCATTGTAACAGCAGACGTACACTGGCTAACATACTAACAAAAAAGTCGAAGAGAGTGCGTTATTTCAAACAATAACTTATATTGATAAGGTTAAAAACAAAAGCTTTGCTTTCCGAAACCAGCGTTAGAGCCAACTTTTCCATGAGAGCATCGTGGCAATAAGCGTGACCTTTGTTGACTGTACCTCAAGTGGTAAATGTTCTCAAACCGATAAAAAAACAAACATAAATTGACATGTGCATTGGGGTGCACAGCAGTGTAAACTAAGTCTTATACAACAAACCATGTTATCTACTCAGAAAAATCAAGTTCATATAACTTAGTAAAGTAAAGTTTAAAAACTAGTATAGATTAAGTCAAATGCACTATTCATCTTTAGTCAGGACATTAAGAGAAAATGACTTTAGATTTTATTTTTTTTGCAGTGATCAAGCTGTCATTGGATAAAACTTTATATAATACATTTCCTTGAACATAATTTTGATTTTGGCAGATTACACAGTGTTATCTGCCGCTTCCTGTTAAACTGAAATGCAACAACTACACTCACCGGCCACTTTATTAGGTACACCTGTCCAACTGCTCGTTAACACTTAATTTCTAAGCAGCCAATCACATGGCGGCAACTCAGTGCATTTAGGCATGTAGACATGGTCAAGACAATCCCCTGCAGTTCAAACCGAGCATCAGTATGGGGAAGAAAGGTGATTTGAGTGACTTTGAACGTGGCATGATTGTTGGTGCCAGAAGGGCTGGTCTGAGTATTTCAGAAACTGCTGATCTACTGGAATTTTCACGCACAACCATCTCTAGGGTTTACAGAGAATGGTCCGAAAAAGAAAAAACATCCAGTGAGCGGCAGTTCTGTGGGCGGAAATGCCTTGTTGATGCCAGAGGTCAGAGGAGAATGGCCAGACTGGTTCGAGCTGATAGAAGGGCAACAGTGACTCAAATAACCACCCGTTACAACCAAGATGGGCAGAAGAGCATCTCTGAACGCACAGTACTTCGAACTTTGAGACAGATGGGCTACAGCAGCAGAAGACCACACCGGGTGCCACTCCTTTCAGCTAAGAACAGGAAATTGAGGCTACAATTTGCACAAGCTCATCGAAATTGGACAATAGAAGATTGGAAAAACGTAGCCTGGTCTGATGAGTCTCGATTTCTGCTGCGACATTTGGATGGTGGGGTCAGAATTTGGCGTCTACAACATGAAAGCATGGATCCATCCTGCCTTGTATCAACGGTTCAGGGTGGTGGTGGTGGTGTCATGGTGTGGGGAATATTTTCTTGGCACTCTTTGGGCCCCTTGGTAACAATTGAGCATCGTTGCAACGCCACAGCCTACCTGAGTATTGTTGCTGACCATGTCCATCCCTTTATGACCACAATGTACCCAACTTCTGATGGCTACTTTCAGCAGGATAATGCGCCATGTCATAAAGCTGGAATCATCTCAGACTGGTTTCTTGAACATGACAATGAGTTCACTGTACTCAAATGGCCTCCACAGTCACCAGATCTCAATCCAATAGAGCATCTTTGGGATGTGGTGGAACGGAAGATTCGCATCATGGATGTGCAGCCGACAAATCTGCGGCAACTGTGTGATGCCATCATGTCAATATGGACCAAACTCCCTGAGGAATGCTTCCAGCACCTTGTTGAATCTATGCCACGAAGAATTGAGGCTGTTCTGAAGGCAAAAGGGGGTCCAACCGTTACTAGCATGGGGTACCTAATAAAGTGGCCGGTGAGTGTATATAACCAATAGAGCTCAGTCACAGTAGTGAGGAATAAAATAGAATTCTTTTTTAATTTAAAGGATAATGTGTATCTAATGTTGAGCATGTGTGTCTGATTTTCTTTAATGTGGAGTTGAAAACTGCATATTTTGTGCACATTTTACTTTTATTGTGAATCATACAAAGTTAGGTCAAACTATGAAGTTCCTAAACAAACAAAAAAAATGATTTACTGCTATTCATTCCTGTATGATTGTTTATTTGCACCTTGATTTGTAGTCTTCTTCCCAGTATTGTGAACGAATGATTTGATGGTGACAATTAAGCATGATAAATTTAAATATGTATGTGCATTTTGTTCTTACATTTTTATCTGTTTTTACTTTCTTCTACATGGCAGTGAAAGTCAGCCTTGGAAGTTGAAAATAACGTCTACAAGCCAAATGTCTTTTTTAAAAGTGAAACGAAAATGTGTTATCAATTTTGGTCATGTGGAAATGCTGCAATTTAGTATCAGATCTGTGGTGATCATATGTTAAAATAGTAAATTATTAAATGTGCTTTATTGCTCATCTGCACTGTTTAATCCTAGCAAGTGTATTTTGGGTTATTTTGAATACTAATATTTTTTAGCCGATTTTGGTGTATTTCAACTATGGAAAACATATTTTACTATTTAAAAAAAAAAGGGATGAGCATTGGTATTCCCCTCATCTTTAATTGAGTTGATGTTTTACATAGTTGAAAGAAATGCTTGAGATACTAACATAATTGTTTTAGACTTTTAGAAAATGTATTCTTCAGTTGTTGTGCTAGTTGACTGTTAAACATAAAAATGTCCTCTTCACATGAACAACTCCAGCTCGCTAAGAACAATAAAAAAAAAAATAAAAAAGATGTTTCCTCTGCATTAAACTATCCATTTGGGATCAGTGGGCTGTTGAGTGCATTTTAGCTAAAGGACTCGCTCTCTAACTACAAGGCCTACCCTCCCCCAATGTTTCTGGTTTCTGGATACGGGAGACTCCTGTTGATCAAGACACTTATTTCTGTTTGAAAGCCAGACATTTTATCCGGCTGATGAGCATTTTTCGACAAGCTATGTTTGTAGTTTCTCTAAAAGTAATTATATCAGACTATAACGGGACCGGCTTACATCCACCAAGGGAAATGTTTGTAACCCCAGCCTCTTATCCACTAAAGTTTTTTCCTAACCTGGCAGTTGAATGGAAACAATCTAGGATGGCTGCCGTTCAGTCTGTCCATGAAAAGGAGAGACATTTAGTACAATACTTTGAGCAGATTGAGTGACGTGCCAGCTAGTACTCGCCTTCCATAATACGCTTTCAGCCAATCATAACAGCGAATCGTGGCATTTCAGACTTAAAAGCTTTTGGAACTTGGCCGTCCATGAGAGCTACCAAAGGACATACACACACAAAAATCTTTCCCATCTACAAATGCACAAAGTACTTCTCTTTGCTCCTTTCTTAAATGAGAAATCGTTGCTATTCTAGCTAAAAACCGAGTCAACATTCCATGTTTGTAAGGCCCTTGCAAGGCTCAAACTAACTGTTGTCATTCCTACATGTCCCGCCCCAAAAAAATACTGCAGGCATATCATTGGTCCAACCCACTGGGCGTTGCAAGAAAACGTATTAGCAGGAGTCTTTTAAGATTTGTTGTGAGACTGAAAACTCTCGGATCTTGCGGCAATCCAACTTTTGCGCAAGGTTAGTAATTTCCTGTCCCTCAATGGGATTATGTGGGCACAGAAGCTGGATGGATATTAATTTAAATAAGACTTGGTAGCAGCAACAGTATTAAAGCTTATGGTAATATAGAGGTTTCACAGTTTTTTGTGTTGTTTTGAGCAAAGGACATACCTTTGAAGGAACCTACTTAGTTTTTTTTTAGCTACGCTAAACTAACAATTTACCTAGACTAAACTAACAAGCTCTAGCTTTACATCTTGTGATGAGGAATCTTTTCTGTATTTAATTTGAAAGTTTCAAACTAACTGATTTTTTAAATTAGGAAAACAAAATTGAAAATGTCAGGCGGGAAATCATGATGCAAAAATAACAGGCCTTTAAAGCTACAATCACAGTGTAGGAATAATTTTTTCAGTTTGCCAATTTTGTGCACCTAAACCATTAATGCAATTGTCTTTATTCTGATTAAAACATAATAACAGGTGGTGTTAGCTGTGTAGTATATCAAGTATCAAATGGTATGTATTATTCTTAAGCATTGATAACGTTCCCGGAACATGTATCATTCAACGCATACACCTCGAAATTGTTCGCAAAGCTACTTAACAGTGACTTGCTCTTAAATAAACTGTTAAAGCAATTGTTACTGTAAATTAACAAACGGACTAACCACTGTATGGTCAGCATGCTAATAAGTAGCACTGTAGTAAAGTGCAAGTAGTATCTGTCATACTCATGAATTTACCTACCTTCATTACTAACATTTTAACTCCATAATTTTTTCTTGTAAATGTCAATTATTTGCCTTGACTTGGACATAGAGCACTGAAAAAGGAAGGAAAATAACCTATTTTTACCACTTTGACTTCACCCACCTTGTTCTGTTTGATGTTAGCAAGTCTTAGCATGCCTAAAATAAAAGAAAAATGATTTAGTTTGGAATTGACTGTTTCAATTGTATGTTCCATCTAGATTTATTTTTCAGAAAGAATCTACAAAAAAAGGAGGCAAAAAAAAAACCAAAAACAAATAATGAACCACATCTAATCATGTATAATTACACTGGATTCTAATAATTCCAACAATTGAATCTGAAATACTCACACGAAGAGAAAAGACAATTAGAAGACATTTATTTCTACAATTACTTGCTCTTTGGCGCTCAGACCTCGGCAGGAAACATAGCGCTTAACTTTTATGGATATGCATGAACATTAGCAAAGAAATGAGCTGTAATTATTCCTTTGTTCCTAGTTATGCTTCCTTAGATGTTCGGGAATTCAGCTCATGTGAAGAATCCACTGAGAAGGAGATATGCTTCCGTATGGGTACTTTAATCGCCCACATAGTTATTGCAGTGGCCTCAACAGGAGATTTTAAGTATTCAGGAAAATTCACTCTGCTTACCACAGCCAAGTCTGCATTTTATATCCATTAATGTTTGAAGATCAGACAGCTCTGGCTCTGGTCTCTCCTGCTCATTGCTCAACCTTTTCTGCATGTGCTTCAGTCCAAAACCCTTTTTTGGCACTACTATCTTAGAGCTACAGTGGTGTCTGCAGCATTAAGATTACAAAACATACCAAACGAATGAAACAGATTTTAATTGAAAATCCATACAGCTTGTTTGCTTATTTTAGATCCTATAGCACTCATTGAGAAAAAGTTTTAGTAAATTTAGAAATTCATCTTGGTCGTATACTTGTCATATAAGTGTCATATAAATCATGAACTGCCAGTACTGTATTAATAACCAGAGCAGCTGTGTTTATTTCTAAATTAATCTTATCAAAAACTCACAGTAAAAAAAGATTTATTATAAACATGCAGTTATAATATTCAATGGATTTTGACTTTTTTCATTTAAAATCATCTTTTGTTGCCAATATGGAACACTGCTTGGAGTGAGTTTTGAATGCGTAGGGTCATGCTATGCTGGAAGCAGAAACTCACTGTAAACACTATTTTGGATTTTCAGATCACCTCCCAGGAGTCCCTAATGAAAGACTGGAGTACTGAGTGGTAGTTTGGCTGAATCTGGCTTCCATGTGCTTATTTATAACAAGACTAAGGCTTTTCTCATCCCTTTAATTATAGCTGTGAATATTCAGCGTTATGGCAACGAAAGTTTTGATTAAAACCAACTGGTGAGAATCTACCTGGGTTTCCATCATAGGCAAACTACTTACTGGGATCAATCTAGTATGTTAGTAGGAAAAAAATTTGTTCTTTCTTTTGCATGATCCTACAATTCAGAAACTTAAATACAATGTTTTAGTAATATATCCCTTGATATAGTACTGTAACACAAAGTTGTGTGAATCTGTGTATTGGAAGGAAAAAGATAATGTTTTCCAGTTTTGGTGTAAGTAAAATCTGAAAAGTGCAATTACTTTAATTGAACCCACTACATTATCTAGAGCAGACATCCCCAAACTCGGTTTCCCTGCTTTAGCACAGCTGATTATCATGATTGCAGTAGAGCAGAAGCCTGTTAATCAGGAGCAAGGAAACCATCTTAAACCTGCAGGACAGTGGCCCTCGAGAACCGAGTTTGGGGATGCCTGATCTAGAGAATTACATCTTTTCCAATTTTTCTTTGCAAAATTGCTTAATCTCTGTGAATTGTGAGGTGTAGTGCCAGATAAAAAGCCATCCAGTCATATCTTTGGCTTCAAGTTAAAGCTCATTTGTTCTCCAAAGTAAAACTCATTTCCTGTTAATATCCTCTAAAAAGTTTTCTTCCATGATTTCTTCCCATCTGCTACCAGCCTTATCAACCATACCCAGAGACCCCTTGATACTGACATTGCCTCTCCCTCCCCCGTTCAGGACCTAGAAGCTACATTAATGTAGGATCTCCATACCTCCTGCATTACATTAACGCACAGTCTACTGTATATAGTATATGGTATGTGGCCATATACTGTATATTGTATATAGTATATTATATGTTTTATATTGTATATAGGTACGTATTCTGTATATACGGTATATTGAATTTGTTGGCACAGTCAACACCAAGTCAAATTCCTTTGAAGTGCAAATTTACTTGGCAATAAATCTGATTCTGATTTCCTTGAAAGTAGACACATTCAATTTCTCATCAGAAAATTATCCCCAAAGCATGGCCCTGCCATCCTTATCTTAATAGTAGGCACATAATCTTAGAGTTATGAGTTGATAGTTACCCACAACAGCAAAACTTTCCTTTTTATTGAATCTGGTCAGAGCATTTTCTTTCCCACTAAGGCTGTATTCCTGATATGACTTGAGAGAAACCAAAAAAATGAAATGATTTTGGGTTTCTTTCCGCGATATTGACACTTCCCCGTAATGACCATATTTGTGGGTTGGATAACTATTTGTCGACAGATATGTATGAATCTTTGCTATATTACTCGACGATCACAGAAAACCCAATCAATTACACTCAAAGAGGTGTGGAGATTTCTGAAAGCCATTAGAACTCTAATAGAAAATCTCTATATAAGTTGATCTCAAATTAATCTCATAGTTAAAACACCCTGTTCAATCTTTGAGTCACAATCATAAAGTGGTGTGCCAGTAATAAGAAAGTGTCTTAACATGCTAGGTGGGCCACTGTCAGGGATTAACATCTCTATTTGTCTAAAAGACTTTTTGTGTGACCAACTGAAGTTTATGACTTTAACTGATAGATAGAGATGTTGCTCTTTTATGGGAATCCCACATATACACGTCCCATCATGTTTGTTTTCAGCACCACCCACTATGCAGATGCATGTTATTGCCTCAGTATTGCAAGTAGCATTTATCTCATTGCAAATTACAAAATATTTTAGATAAAATTTTAACACAGATAGCCATTATCAATTTCATTTGGGAGTAATGTATTTACTCAGTTTAAAGTCTTGTCCACCGGATCAAAGTTGTCCCGCTCAGATGAATGAATATAGTTCAAAGCAAGATTAAGACAGTGAAGGCTGCTGTCATAAACTGGAAGGGAAGCCAGATTCATTAAACCTTGAGCTGACGAAATTGAAACCTCCAAGCTCAATAAAACCCTCTGAATAGACAATTGTCTTCTGGAGAGATGTTCAACATGTTTTAAAGCCTTCAAATACTCAATCCCAAGTACTTAGGGACGTTTTCTATGGCTTCACTGAAACTGTTTAAATACTCATTAAACAATATTAAAAATAATAAGCGGTTGTTCATATTTCTGGTTTTAAAAAAAACAGAAACATTTTTGCAATAAAAAAATAATTACATTCTAAAATAATCAGGATCTATGTTATTCTTACTGATTGTTAGTGTATGTAAACTTTCAGAAGAGCAGCAAAACTTTATTCTTATACCCTTCAAAGGCACGGTGGCCTTGCCTAAGCTCTCTATTTATTCTAAAAGCTCAAAGGTATACAATACATGAGGGATGCAAACAACCCCACAGGGAGAGTTTGGAATAAGTTAATGAAAACATGTTTCCCTATTGGGCTTTAGTGTCACTTCTCATTATCTTCTCTCAGCATGAACAGCTTGGATATGAGGCTGCACTCTTAAAATCTGTAGGATTTGCCTATCTTATTTAACACCACCCTCAATGCTAATGCTATTCACAAAGATCTGGATGAGTGGAGGCTATAACCTGTCTAAAGTTACTTTTAATCGTCTAAGCCAGTCTGTTCTTTTCAACACAAACACAAAATATATTTAAATTAATTTATTTGTGGATTATCCTTTGAAGCAACAATAACTCTAACTTTTATATAGCTGCCTTATGTGATCGAGACTGGATATCACGGGAATGATAACAGCAGAAGATCATTAACTTAGACTTAGACTTCCTTTATTGTCATTGCACAAAGAAACACAAGGTAAATCTTGACAACAAAATGTCGGTTATTGGCTACCAGTGTAATAGAGCTAAGATCTTATTCCTGCACAATAAATATGTTTTCTATAACTAAGAGCTAGCTATATACAGGGTAAAGAAGTATATTTATACATAAATATTGCACTGAGTTATTGCAAAAAGAAACATTAAGTTGAAGACAAAACTAGACTAAGGTGCGTGTATTGTCCATGTCCATGGGGGGGTTGTTGGGGGGGATGAGTGTTATGTGGCGTTAAGAAGTCTGATGGCCAGGGGGAAGAAACTGTTCAGTAGTCTGGTCCTTCTGCAGAAGATGCTGCGGAACCTTCTGCCGGACGCCAGGGGGGAAAACAGTCCATGGTTGGGGTGGTTGGGGTCGGTGAGGATCTGGGGAGCGCCTGTCCGTGATGTTCTTGATGCAGGGGAGCGGCGCCCCCGTGATCTTCTCCCCTGTCCTCAACACCCTCTGTAGAGACTTCCAGTCAGAGGCCCTGCAGCTCCTAGACCAGATGGAGATGTAGCTGGTCAGAAGGCTCTCGATGGTCCCTCTGTAGAAGGTCTGAAGGATGGGGGGGTGGTAGGGATGCTCACTTCATCCGACACAGGAAGTGCAGGCGCTGCTGGCCCTTCTTCATCAGTGAGAAGATGTGGGGTGACCAGCTGAGGTTGTCAGTGATGTGCACCCCTAGGAACTTGGTGCTGCTGACGACCTCCACAGCTGAGTCGTTGATGAGAGGAGGGGTGTGTGGGTGGGTCTGGATTTCCTGAAGTCGATGATAATCTCCTTGGTCTTTTTGACGTTCAGGATCAGGTTGTTCCCTCTGCACCA
>NW_015150592.1:1146308-1154074 GCF_000732505.1 Cyprinodon variegatus
TTCTATTGCGCCACACGTCTATCGATCGATATATATCGTTATTGAATTATCGCCCAGCCCTACTCAGGATACAGCCCTGGGGGGTGCCGGTGTTCAGGGTGATGACATCGGAGGTGTTGTTCCCCACTCTGACAGCCTGGGTTCTGTCAGTGAGGAAGTCCAGCAGCCAGTTGCAGAGGGGGGTGTTTATTAAGCAGGTGGAACAGCTGTAGTATGCTTCTATTCCTCATAACTACAGATTCAACTCAGTAGGAGGGTAAGCTTATTGTTTTTGCTGTGCCTTTTTGAACTGCATCATTATGACGACTGAGGGTTTTATTTATTTGACACAAAAATATGGAAAACATGAGCAGAGAAGAGCTAACCTCTGTTTTCTTTTTTGTCCTTTTGTTTTTCCCTCATCCACACCATTTTTCATCTCAATTCAATCTATAATGCAGTGTACAACCAAGCCAAAAAGAGGGAGGGGGGTTAAAACCCTGAGGGATGCTTTCCAACAGATGAAAAGTAATTCAGGAATGGACCATCTGGCTTGAAGTAGAGATGCTTTTCCTCTACAATGAGTTGAGTCAGTAAAGGTGACAGAAATCCAATGTAAGATCAATAAAGTTGAGTTTTTTTATTCATTTATTTTTTTCATTTATTTTTCTGCGGGCAGTGATTCATTTAATATGCTGATACCTAATTGCGCCTGCCAAACAGAATTACATAATGTTGTGGGCAACCTTCCAATGATGGTACGCCTGTGGCTATAACGCCTGTAAGTAATTGAGGCCTATGAGTCATCTACTCTTTATTATGTCGATGGTTTCAAAAATAAAAGCAGCAAAACAGCAAATGTCCCAGGCAAAATAATGCCGTACAGTTTTTTATAAAAAAAAAAAAAAAAGTAGATTTAGGGGTTAATAGTACTAGCATCTACTAGTAATAGATAATCTACTAGTAATAGTTAATAGTAGAAATAAAACGCATTTGTATATCAAACCATGTCAGGTGAGTCTTTAAAAAATCCACAAAAACTTGTAGAAGTTTCATACCACAAGTAGTTTTTAAACCTAGAAAGATTTGTGTGCTCATCAGCCTAGTCTTCAGCCTGAGCATGCTCCTCCACAGAGTCCCCATGCTGTGGAAGACGTCCTGCCTCGTTCCTGTGCCAAGGACGTTGCGCCCTAACGACCCTCAGGACTACAGACCGGCAGCACTGACGTCCCATATTGTGAAGACCTTTGAGAGGCTAGCCCTGGAGCAGCTAAGGCCCTTGGTCAGGCCCTTCACTGATCCACTACAGTTCGCCTACCAGCCCCGCCTGGGAGTTGAGGACAGCATCATCTTCCTGCTGAATAGTCTACAATCATCTGGACAAGCTGGCGAGCACAGTGAGAATCATGTTCTTTGATTTCTCCAGTGCCTTCAACACCATCCACCCGGCTCTACTAGGTGAGAAGATGACTGCGATGCAGGTGGAGGCCCCCATTGTGTCCTGGATTGTTGATTACCTGACGGGCAGACCACAGTATGTACGCCTACAAACCTGTGTGTCTGACAGGGTGGTCAGCAACACTGGGGCGCCTCAGGGGACTGTCCTCTCCCCCTTCCTTTTCACCCTTTTCCCCTCAGACTGCAACTATTGCTCTGAGTCGTGCCACCTTCAGAAGTTTTCTGATGACTCAGCAATTGTTGGCTGAATTGAGAAGGGTGAGGAGAGTGAACACAGGACCGTGGTGGGCAACTTTGTCACTTGGAGTGAGCTGAACCACGTACAGTTCAACGTGACAAAGACTAAGGAGCTAATAGTGGATCTGAGGAGGACAACAACACCTGTGACCCCTGTTTCCAACCAGGGAGTTCCTGTTGACACTGTGGAGGAGTATAAGTACCTGGGAGTGTACTTTAACAATAAGTTGGACTTGACTAGAAACACTGAGGCGGTCTACAAAAAGGGCCAAAGCCGACTATTCTTCCTGAGGAGGCTGAAGTCCTTTAACATCTGTGGGGCGATGCTGAGGATGTTTTATGGGTCTGTTGTTGCTAGCACGCTTTTCTTCACTGTCACATGCTGGGGCAGTAGGTTGAGGGTCGCTGAAAACAACAGACTGAACAAACTGATCAGGAGGGCAGTAGGGGAGCAGCTGGACACTCTGACCACCGTGGCAGAGAGGAGGATGCTGTCCAAGTTTCAGTCCATCTTAGACAATAACTCACATCCTCTCCATGACACACTGGTCCAGCAGATGAGCTCCCTCAGCAGAAGACTCCTCCTACCCAGATGCACCACAGAGCGCCACAGGAAATCATTCCTACCTGTGGTCATCCATATAATCATTTTGTTCAATTGGAATCCTTTGTCTGTATTTATAAAGTGTGTTTATGCTTCTGGGAATCCTGAGCATTTGTGAAAGCTGTATATGCATTTATTTCTATGGAGATTCTTTGAGCTCCAAAAAGTACACTGGAACGATGCAAAAAGTATATACAAGACTGTAATAACTAACATAAAAATGTGTGTGGGACCAATAGGTTTACTGAAATATAAGCTGAATATATTGTTTGACATAGAGAATGGGAAGAGCTGAATAAACTGTTTTCTTTCAAATACATTAGAGAAAAAATCCCTTCAAAAACAATACTGCATGTTATATTTTTGACAAGAACTAAGGATTAACAATGCAGGCAGGCATGACCATTTATAGGAAAGAACATTTTATATAATAAATAATTATTCCCTGTGATTATCTGTAAAAACATTATTCAGAGACAACTTAAAGTT
Organism: Cyprinodon variegatus; assembly: GCF_000732505.1. Taxonomy (NCBI): domain Eukaryota; kingdom Metazoa; phylum Chordata; class Actinopteri; order Cyprinodontiformes; family Cyprinodontidae; genus Cyprinodon; species Cyprinodon variegatus. Next base: position 1,149,076 of record NW_015150592.1, read on the forward strand.
GTCCTTTTAAAAGATTCTCTCACCTGCAGGATCCCTACAGCTCTTCCTCAGACACCATTAGGCTTCTTGGCTGTTCCTTTTTTTTCTTTTTCTGGAACACTGAAAATCATTTAATATAATATAATATAATTCATATAATTTACTTATGATACAGTTATATTTCTGAATTGTAATAGCGTGTTACAAACAATCAAAAAAATAGTTGTAAGGGAAAGTTAAAAAAGATCAACAAATCTGATTTTTTTATGTCTTTTTTTATCCATCTCAATGTGTTTCCAATAAAAGTCAAGTTCCAAATGAGCAGCCACTGTGCTTCACATGGAAACAGTCCTTCTGGGATTGAGGTAGAGTTCAGGAAAAGTGGCCGAAGCCAAATCTCATTTAGATCAATCAGGCAGCCTGCTCTTTCCCTACCAAACCTGATTTATCTTCCATTAAATATATCTACGTTAGCTTTAAGGGCTTTGTGCTGCTTATGTAAGGATCCATCAATCCATCTTCTCCTGCTCATTCAATCAGGGTCGGGGGCAGTGCTTATGCCCAGCAGTCTATGGACAAAAAGCAGGGTACACGCTGGACATTTATATACTAAAAATTGTGTGCCTGGAAAAATAATACTTGTTTTACTGATTAAATAAAAAATGCCTAAACTCTGCTTTTTTACTGAGTAAAATTGGGACAGCTCTCATTCTATTTCATAATTATAGTTTTTAGGCCATGATCAAATCAGTGCTTCTTTTTATGGTGTGAAGTTGGTTTAATTGTAGTGCAGCACTGCTTTTTAATGATACTTCAGTTTCTGGAAAGTATTTGAAATGTCAAAACTATTAAGTTGTTGTTTGTTTGTTTTTTATGTTTTTTTTTTTTTAACATAGACCTAACAAGAAGTTATTTATCCACATAAAGTCTTGTGAGTGTAAACTAGTGGATCATGCACAGGTCCTTCTAACTGGATGCATATTGGTAAATCTTGGTCTGGGTGACTTCATCATTGTTGCGCAAAGTTTTTTTTTTTCTGACCTTTTACCGGTTGTGGAATTTTCCACCAAATCAAACTAAGGCAGATATTTTAGTCAGGGTTCATTTGTTTTGGTCATGTGTAATTTTCATTTCTCTGAGATAGCAGAGAATGTTGCATTGGTCTTATGACAGCCCTTAAGCTTTCCCACAATAAATCATATCAACTACTTACAATTCATGCACCATTTTTTTATTACTTTTTATATTTGAAACCAACGATAAAAATACAACTTGGTCAGTGCCTATGCAAATTTCCTGTCATCTGGTCATTGCAACCACAAAACCAGCTTAAATCAGAGGCAACTAGACTTTCACTTTGTTTTTCTGAGGATGTTGTGACACTAATCCAGCATTCTTTATTCATTCTGTCGGCTCACAATCGAGCAGTCGTTAATTGTGAAGTGCTGGTTTTCTTAAGCAGCAGTTAAACCCATCATCCCAAGTACATTCCAAGTCAGATGCAAATTGAAGACCCACCCACTGTTCACCTGGGGTGCTGTCGTGCTGTTATGTTTCCTATATATATGGTTCATATTGTTTGGGTGAGCTTGTATAACATTTTTGGGATGAGTTTCAGGACGAAAATTTAGATAGCTGGAGGCAACGCAATCGTCACCCTTTGTTCCGTGATCTCTTTATTCTTTTAACAAAGATGGCTTCCTGAACCCCTCTTTTAAATAATTTGTGCTTTCTGTCCAAAATCTTAACATTTTGGTCATCAAAGTTGTGTATTTTACTCTTCAGGTCCAAGTGTACTATTAAATCTTACCCAGAGCTGCTAGGTCTTCTGCACTATCTCACATATTTTTGTAGTTGTTGTTTGGTTTCTCCAATATAAGAGTTCGAACAGACCTTACTATCAGCCATCCCCAAAGACATGTCAGTAAACCGAGTACACGTCCTCCCCACCCCATCCTGCCGGCGAGCCAATGGATCTCAGTGCAGGCCAGGGACCACGACAAACACCAGTCCTCAAAGCGGGCACCACATCAGTCCAGAACCAAGGCCCAACCCCCAATAGGAACCCCACCCATCATATTATATTAAAAAAGTGTGTCGATTGTTTTTTTTTTTTTTTTTTTTATGGCCTGTATTTATATATAGCAATTTTAAGTCAGGAGACTTTACCAATGCGCTTTACACTACAATCAGTCATACAGTACACACATTCATGTTCACACTCACATACTGATGGTGGCAGATTACAATGTAGCCACAGCCGCCCTGGAACTCACTAAAAGAAGCGAGGCTGCCGTACATTGGTGCCACTGGGCCCTCTGACTTTATAAGATAAGATTTTGTTGTACAGTTTTCTATTCAGACTTGTCTTTATTATAGGGGTGTAAGGGTTTGGTTTCATTTGTATTAATATCAGCGCTATTTCCCTTTTTTTTCATTTAGTTTTTTTTAATTGTTCTGACCTTCATGCATGAAATTCTTTGGTTTTAGTATCCTAATGTATTATTTGTGTTTGCTGTACTTTGGAGTTATTTCCTTTTAAATCTATTAAATATTTCCCCAAGGTTTCTTTGCATCTTAGGTAAAGTTCTTCTGAGTTAAATAGTCCGCCCTCTTAAGCTTATCTTCCTTCTCGCTGTCTCAGCTGCTCCTAATTCCGGTTAAATGCGCTGTTCCTCTCATTGCCCCATTATGTACTCTCAGTGGTTGTTAGTACTCATGCTGGATTCTTCAATTACTTCTATAGACTTCATTCTACTGCCAATTTTTTTCAACTCTGCCCCTTTTTCTGCCTATAGCCAGCTCTGGGTGGATTTACTGTTAGTAACCTCCATATTCTTTATTTAACCTTCAACGTGATCGTGTCTGCATTTGGGCCTGACTGGATGTGAAACTGTTGAATTTCTATATTAGTTATTTAAGTGTTAGACACTCATACTTGTCAGTCCCTACTGGTAATGTTTTTGATTGTACAATGATAAACATGGTTCTAAATTTGATCAGCTTTTGAGCTTGTTTCTCTGCAGTTCATGCCACAAAACTCTTCTCTGATCCTTTGAATCACTGTTGTTCATCATGGAGTTATTGACAGAGAAGTCTAAACTCCCACACATTTCCGTTTCTTAAGCTGGAAAGGGAAGCAGATTTAAGTCTAGCAAATAATGGAAAATGTGGGTTGAAACATGAGTAGGCAGGAAAGCCAGGAGGGGGGTCTTCAACAGACGAATGAAGAGCTTTGTACATGATTTAATCATTTCAACTCCCTTCTTATTCCCCCTCTTATCAGACCATCTTATGTAGGAGAAGCAGCAGGAATAAGAATACACACATGTCTGTGGGTGTTTGTACAGAAGTGCCTGTCTTGTGAGTGCCAGCCAGGTCTGCTTCAGTATATTTATAGTTCTCATTAGCCACATCCTGCTGGAGCCAAGGTCACAGCCGAGTGAGTGGGAACTGTAAGGGAGAGACATTATTTCTCACATAGGCAAACACACACTCTCCACTTTGCATTGCAGATATAGGGGCTGCTGAATAAAGCCATTGCAGATACAGGAAACAATATGTACAGTACAACAAAATACATTAGTTGGAAAATAACTCTTAAATTATCATTATTGCATGCATATTTAAAAGCCGCTTGGGATTTTCACAAATACACATTTTCCAAGCTCATCATCTGTCAGCAGGTCTTTTTGATAAATGGAAGCACAGAGTGGTGCAGCAGGTGGCCCGTGGGTGTGCAGACTGGAGCCACTCAATACCATACCCCAAGGGGTAAAATAAATTGTATGCAACTGGTAAGGGGTGAAACTACAGAGAGGTTGTAAAGTCTGTTTTCTCCAAAGAACCTGTTACAACATGGGGCTGCCGAGAAATACCAATATAGGGCTGACAAAAAAATGCCAACAGGGATATATCATCAGCCACATGTTGCAATAGGTTTTCTAAAGAACCTGTATGTTACAGTGAGCAAAATACCACAAAATTTTAGCAACATCATCTATTTCAACAATAAGCTCTTAATTTTTCAATTAATTGTCTTTTGAAATCTAAATGTTACATGAACTCAGGTTTTCGCCTGGTCTATTAAATCTTAAATTTTAAGGCCTGATTAAAAGAGCTGATAAGCTGAAAAAATTTGAAAAAGTAAAAAAAAACCTTTAACAGGTAAAACAAACAGTTGTAATGGTAAAGGCATATTTTGAATCTGGAGTCTTTGAACTTGAGACCTCAATCTCTGCCAAGTCTTACCTACACATTCCAACTGCCGCTTCATCTATATCTACCTCTGTCAATCTTCTCCTTCTCTCCAGGCCTCCTCAACAGCCATCAGCATCCAAATCACTTCTTTATAAGCCATCTTATCAGGGTCAGGTTCCTGCTTCCAAACAACTGCATCCTATCTTGGCCCCTTCACTGCCCTGGTCTACCTCCTACTCTATTCAGACCCCTTCCTCCTTCACCTTCCAATCCTTCACCAGTGTCCATGCCCCAGAGGAAAGACATATCTATTATCATAAATCTGCCCTTACTGTCAGCATTAGAAATTCTCAGGTCTATTTCTTCTGCTGGGGTCTGAGGATGAAAACCATTTATGTTTATTCACGTGAACAAACTCTAATTGTGTCTCTGTGAGTCTCTCCAGATTGAAAGCATAGTTTAATGTATTCCTCCATAGAGGAAATTTGTCTCATCTGCAAAAAGCTGAATGTGAGAAGAAGGATAAAACTTAACCAATTATTTATATTTTTTCTTGACTATATAAACTCCAGTTTACCAACTTCAAATATAAACATGCAATTTCTTAAGAGGTCTTGAACACCCACCAATGAACCATTTCATTATGCCAGTTGCCATGGTGATTGATGAAAACACCTACCTTATTCTCCCAGACTAGATATAATTTCTCAAAAATGATTCATTCATAATTGCATTAGGCTTCTGGAGTGTACAGAGTCAGAACTACTGTAGTCTGTAATATCTGGGTGGTGGGGTAATACCATCCGGATGGATGGATGGG
>NW_015150592.1:1154232-1163395 GCF_000732505.1 Cyprinodon variegatus
TCTCCTCCAGCTGCTATGGGGGGACCCAGAGGCGACACCAGGCCAGCTCAGAGACATAGTACCTCCAGCATGTCTTGGGCCTTCCATGAAGACTCCTCCCAATAGGACATGCCTGGAACACCTCCCAATGGAGGCGACCAGGAGGCATCCGGAAAAGACAGTAATTCTACTTTGTACGACATTTCAGAAATTACAAGATGGATTGTCCAAGAAATGCAGAGAAAGATATGGATCTCATCTTGTTTTTTGTTCAACTCTTTATGGTAAAAAAACAAAAAAAGAGTAACTTTAAAGAAAATTTTTTAAAAGCACTGTGAGATTCCTTAAAGTGTATTGAACTTACAAGGCATGTTTTATGAACCCCTGATGATAGTCCATTAGATGAAAATATAAGTGATAGATTTGTCAGAGCTTTTTATAGCTCCACAGAAACAACCCTGCTAATCCATAATCCAAAAGGTAATTTACAAAATGAGGCATGCATAGATTGTTGATTGAACAAAAATTTAAAATAATTTAAACACATTATTGGTGGCAAGGTCATCGAAAAAAAAGAAGTTAAATCAAGAGGAATCTAACTTGACCTGATGCAAGTCATTTAAGACATTGAGGCTCACAATCCATCCATCCATTTTCTGTCACGCTTATCCCTGCTAGGGTTGCAATGAGTGCTGGTGCCTTTCTCCCGCTGTCAATGGGCAAGAGGTGCGGTACACCCGATCTATCATGGGGCAAGACCATTATTGTTGCACACATTTACACCTAACAGTGAGAGAAACCAATCAACCTAATAGTCATGTTTTTGGACTTTGGGAGGAAGCAGGAGTACCCAGAGAGAACCCACACATGCACAGGGAGAACATGCAAACTCCATGCAGGAAACTCCATGCAAACTCCTGGGCTGGGAATTGAACCTGAAATCTTCCTGCTTCAAGGCAGCAGTGCAAACCAATTTACCACTGTGCAGACCGCATTGAAGCTCACCTTCATAATATGGATCGTATTCGGAAGAAGAGGAGTGTTCTGGAGATTTTATCTAGAAAGTTAATTGACTTGATTGGTTTAAATGATGTAATTTCAATAATGGCCCACAATGGGGAAATGCACCATCTGCATTTTGACCCATGCCCTTGGGGAGCAGTAGGCTGCCATTGTGTGATGCCCAGGGAGCAGTGTGGGGTTTAGGGTTTTGCTCAGGAACCAGAGTGCAGGCTGTGGGGATCGAACCGAGTACTTGCAACTTTCTCAGAGCACAGGTGCACTGCTCTAACCCACTAGGCCAACACTACCAAGATGATTTTTTATTATGAGTTTCTTTGATCGACTCTATTGTTACAATAAATTTTATAATAATTATGTGAATACATGAATGTATAATATTGCTGCTTATTGCTGTTATCAAGTTGAACTTAGTGGGATAATAAAACTATTATTTATAGTGTTCAAATGGTTGGAGTGGGTGGCTTTTGTTTGCATTTTTCCATATATCTTTAAGTGCTGTTGTACATGTTGTATACGCCTAACTCCACTACCTAAATAATAAAAACCTCACTAGTTCCTGAATTGCAGCCAGCTTTGTTTCTTGTCCCTCATTACTGAACAAACTGATGCCTCTGACTTCAGTAAACAAGTTTGTCCAGACACACCTGGATCAATCCATTTACCAGTGGTGAAAGATAAGAATCAAAGGTGTTGGCTGAAGTTCAGGAAGTACTGGTGTTGAGCACGTAGCCCACATCGCACTGGTTTAACCAGTCAAAAGTACCATTCCTCTTATCTCCACTGCAAAAAATTTAATCTTAAGTAATTTTTTCTTAAAAAAGGTGCATTTTGTCTTGAATTGAGGAGGTACGGTAAGTGAGACATTTTGCCAATGGAACAAAACAATTTACATTTAAAATAAGAAAAAACATTTGCATTGTCTTATTTCAAGTGCATATTGTCTAATTATCTTATTTTAAGAGTAAACACACTCATTCCATTGGCAGATCATCTTGTTTACCTACTGAAATTAAGGGTAAATACACTTAATTTAAGAAAATTTTACTTATTTCTAGATCGTTTTTGCAGTGTCTGATTGATCTTTTTTGTAAGTTTTTGTGATTGGTTGATTTATGTTTTTGGTCTGTGGTGGTTTACACATATTATTTGAACACAATTTGTGTGGTGTTTGTAATAACCCTAATGTAGGCCACAAACTGAAACACATTCATCAGCTAATAAAATTGGTTTTAAATAGATATTGCTGTATAACTTCACCAGATTTGAACTTCATCATGTGCCATGAAGTTATTGAGTGTATGAGAGAAACATTTGGATATCTGTAGCTCTAAACACAGCTTTGACCCAAATAAATCAGGTTTCTGCAAACCAGAAGTACTTCCAAGTGAAAGTTTTAGATTTTTTCCCCTGAAATAATTATTGATAAAAGTCAATATATGGCAAACTGATCATCAACTACTACCAATCAACTTTAGATGCTAAAACTGAAATAAAAGGTGATCCAGCTTTTAAGCTTATGTTTTTAATCAAGCAGTTGTTTTGTTACCTTAGAAAAAGCAGGCTGCTCTTGCTGAAACAGCAAAAGTCAGCAGGAAAGGGAAGACATGTTTTTCCTTTCAAACAAACTGTGTATACTGAAGACCATGAACCTAAAGGAGAATCATAGTGGTGAAAATTGTTTGCAAAATGCGTAACAATGATAGCCATTACTCATTATTCAGACTCTGTACTGTGATATATATAATTAGGAATGTTTCTAAAATAAACAGTATGAAACATTTGATAACTATATAATCTGTTTTTCTTTTCTTTTTTTTGTTGTTCTTTTTGAGGTAACAGTGTTTGATAGAAACTGATTTATAATGTACTGTATGATAGTGTTCTGCCTCCATAGCACTACCCACCAAAGAGGAAACACAGATGGTCCTAGTTCCTGTAATTAATACTCACACAACGCAAAACAAAAAATAAACAAGGAAACTGACCATTTACAGGCATCCTGTACACAAGGCATTAAATGTTCCTATTGTTACTACTTACTTAGTGACTATTATATGATTTGGTCTCCTAAAGATGTTTCATGTTCTTTATTCATGAAAACAATTCCCTACAGTAGCTTCAATCAATGGTTTTGGTCATTTTCAGTGCAAAGTTCTCATCATTTCTGTCCATCGGACAGTTTCAATTGAGAATGTGCAGCTTTTTATACCTCTGTAATGTTGTTAAATGGTTTGGCACAACACACTGCTTCCTGCTGTTTTGAAAATCCAGATGGGGCCACTGTATAACAAAACTGCTGACTCATGCATTCAAACTCCTTCACTGTTTAGTTGGCGATTTAAAAGCCTTTGACTTGATATTTAGAAATATTTCCTGTTAACATTTGTTATCTCCACTTCAAATCATTTACAATTTAAACATTAACTTTATTGTTTACTTTTGCAATCTTAAATCAGTTGCATTTAAAGGCAACTTGTCAATGTCTTTTTTTTTCTTTGATAATTACATTTTCTTAAAAATGGTATGTATTAAAACATGGAGTTCACACAGCAGCATAATCATAGTCATGCATTCCATTGTACAGTGTTTAAAACACTGTAACCGCCATGATCTCAAATCATGCAACATGATGCCTCTCGTGTTGCATGATTTAAGATCAAGCGAGATAAGAGAAAAAAAGTTTATTGTATTTTGTTGTAAATGTTCATGCATGCAGGCAGAAAAAAAACTGGCCACAGGCAGATCAAGGGAAGATCCGCCAACAGACGATGACTTAACCGAGTGGATGCATGCTCTGAGGAGATTGGAGGCAGGAAGAAACATTCCAGGATGTGACCAAAATCTGCAGCTGCTAAAAATCCAGTGAGAGAAGACAGGCACAGGCAGTGTACTCTGACTCTCGAGCACCGTCTCCATTCCTTAACCACTCTTAGTATGCAAATGTTTTCCTTTTAAATGTTTTGACACTCTGGTTGGCAGTTGCTGTGCAGACACTATTTGTCGTTTTGGTCAGTCCTTTTCACAGTGCTTTTAATGCTCTGTTTCAGGCTATGCTCCAAAAACATAAGCTGAATATATGTTTTAGAAATAAATTACAGACAGAAATCTATATGACTTAAGTGGTTTCATCTCTTCAGCACTGTGAGCTATTTTAAGATTTCCCTTTTTTTCTAACAGATGTCAAGCTGAAGCAGAACTGGACACTTGTAACATGGAAATAACAAAACACAGAACAGAGTGACTGAGGAGAAGCAGTGGGAGGTTCCTGAGAAGATAAAGTTTAGACACTTGCTTTGTGGTGTCCTTAAACAGGCTGTACCTAAAAGAAAAACATAATATCAGTGGGACCAAGGTCAAACACCTATGATGGATAAAACAATCAAGACTACTTATACAGGACTGTCTTCTTGTTATCTCATCTAAAAAATATATATTGCTTTTAAATCATATTCTTTTCCAGAGAGCAAAAACATGTCAAACTTCCTGAAAAAATGACTAATCAGGTGTCCTAAGTTTTCACATGACTAAGTATCTCCGTCACACTTGCTTCCTCTAGTCGATTTTTCTGCTACCTCATGCATTCCTTAGTGATAAGTTTTGCTCCCGATCAATCACAGTATGTTGCTCGTTCTTTCTGTGGAGTTTCCGGTTTCTTTACATGACGAGTTTAAAGTCCTTAACTTTTTTTTTTTTTTTAGAAATCTTTTATTATGACTCATTTTGACAGTGACCAACAGGCAACATCCTGTTCCACAGTCTTGTAACTACAGTAACATCCAAGTTGCCCTGTTGTGCCTGTTTCCCCACTGGAAAGATCAGTCTTCTACTTTGTGCCAAGCTTTCCCATGAAGATCATTCTAAGAGATAAACAGGCATCTAATATTTACCCATTTTAGCATGAGGATGAAATGAAAAGTAGCTCAAAAAATAAATAGTACAATAATTAAGTACAAGTAAAAATACAAGAAAAGCACAATAACAAAATACAAAGCAAGCAATTCATGGATATAGATTTTTAACCAATTAGAAAATAGGGTTCAAGTTAGCATGATGGAGGGAGGTAATAGTTGGTTAATTATCAGAGGGATAAAATCTCACAATCTTCATTAAATATACTAACTAATGACCAATTGGCTTTTTGCCCACCTCTGAATCTGATACAAGACAAGCTGTAGAACAGTCTCCAGATGTTCCAGCTTCTCCCTCCAAACTTGTTTTATGCTATTATAAAGTTGATTTAGTCCAGGACCTAAAATAGAGTCTAAAAAAATGGTTTCAGGAAGAAAAAGGAGGAGCGTATCATTAGTTTTACTGCAGAAGTATGTAAATATGGCAGCTTCTTGTAAAATCCTGACAATTTGCACGACATTTGTATGTTTTTTTTTGTTCTGGGTAAATTTGGAGCCCTGTTATTTTTTCCTCTGAGCTACAACAAGAAGAGGAACAAAATTGAAAGTTACACAGAAGGACCTGATTTTTATTATAATCTGCAGATTCAATACTGCGGAGACTGTTGGAGAAATTAGATCTGACCTATGGATCCTGAGAGTCGTCTTTCACTTCTGTCCCTCAGAGTCAAGCTTATTTCCCCTTTTAAAACAAAGTTGTGTGTCTTTTGGCAGACCGTATCACATAGGCTGCATTTATAGTTCCATAACTATAAACAAAAAAGTTCCCAGGATTAAATCAAGAGGTATGATGCAAAAGCAGAAGTAACCTATCTTAGTTTACGATACTTGCCTTTAATCAAATCACTCAGAGAAGAGCAAACAATCCCTTCATTCATTTCCACCAATGGCCAAGATTGCATATATGTTATTATTAATATTACATTTTGTTTAACCACGAAAAAAAATGACAGTACATAGAAAACATATCAAGTAAAACAATGACAGATAATTGAAGCCATTTCAAATTCTTTCATTTTCAGCTCGAAAGCCTTTTAAGACACTGCCTCCTCATATGGAGGAGGCAGTGTCATCAAATATTTTAAATATAACTATATTTCACTGCCTTCCCATATTTTCCTGTCACACTAAAGCTACATAATTATTAAATAAAAATTAAATTTAAATTTGCCTTTTTAACAATTTCCCATGCAAACACAAAGAACACTTATGCAAATGTCTGAAAATATCCAAATACACCATCTCCATAGATGCCCCTGAGTGAAACATATGCCCTCAAGAGATTCTGGATCTGAACACAATAGGGGCTCTCTTTGGGCTACAATCAGCCTTTGAAATCATATATGTCACTAGGGTAGTCTGCCATCTAGTGGTTGATGAGCATATTCTCTCAGACTCCTTTAGTTTCATTTTTTAGGGGATTTCTTAGGGGGTCATGTGTTAACTATAACATACAAATCAACATTAATTAAAGCTCTTTTAGTTAAGTTAAGAAGTTTGCTCGAAATATGTTTTATTTTGGGATTTGGTTCAACACAAATAAAGAAACTTCTTTTTAAATTAAACATAAAATAATAGAACATGTACCTAATCTATGGTCACATGGAAATGTATTTCTATAATTAAGAAATGCTTTAAATGATCCATCATAAAGAGAAGAATTACATTAGCCCATCTATTTAAAAGGTGACAGTGCAGTGAACTCACTAGTTGCATGTCTAAGGTCTTAGGTGAGCAAACACAATGTTAAATCTAAGCAAACTTCAGCACTACATTTTAGGGATCCATTTAAATTACTCTAATTGTACATTTCAAATAGACTATTAATCAGATACCAAGTATATACAGGACCAGTATCCCTGTTATCATGACCCATTCCAATACTTTAACATATCATCAAAGTTCTAACCTTTTGGCTGTTTTTTGTGTTTTTTTATTTTGTTGAAAAGACAATGTTTGGACAAAGATCATAGGTGTTTATAATATCCAAATGCGTGTCTCTGTTTTAGCCCTTCTTCAACCTCAACAGCCAGGATAGCTGTATTACTTTCATGGAAAAATCAATTCTGATCATAGACGAGTGGAAGGCTCATCTAAAGTAAATGTACTCTATTGTTAAATGACTATGGAACAAACACAGTGTGGGAAAAAAGTTACCAAGGAAACACATTACAACTAATCAGGAACTACTGAAGAGTTACCAAGGGAACAAAACGTAACCAATCAGTAACCAAAATGCAACTAACCAAGAACTAATGGGTAACTAGGTAAATAAGCACTTGTGTCATAATAAGGTGAGTGTTTCTCAGTAAGTACTGGTTAGCTACCCATCAGTTCCGGATCAATTCCCTAGGTGTTCTTTAGCAATTAATCATGTTGTATGCATTTTATTGTATGTAAACGATTACCAAATTGTAAACCCAATTTCATTTATACAGCACTTGAAAACAGAAATTAAAGTTCTGTATAAAAAAATACAAAAAGGAAAATTAAAGAAATCAATAATTAAGTCAATATGAATTTGAAAAAAAAAATACAATTATCTTAAATATTACATATCACTTTACTAAGTATCAAAAAAGTGAGAAAAATCTGTGTTTTTGCAGATATATATAAATAACAGCTTGAGAAGTGTTTGCTGAAGATGTTTTCAAAAGAGGAGTTATTCGTTTAACTTTTGCAGGTAGAAAAGGGAAAAAGAAAACAAAGAAGTTGTGCAATCTTATCTTCATCCAATAGATGGCAGCATTAAAACATGGTTGTTGGGCGCATCATCAGCAGGAGGATAAAGATCATCTTCCTGCACCTCTTGCCTGGAGTGTTAACCAACAGCCATAGCGCTCTAACTTAAGCTCATTCATGGTTCTCTGACCTCCCATACTCTTTTTCTCAGGTATAATAGTGAGTCCATGCTTCCATCTCAGCCTCATTTCTGGTTCCTCCTCAAACCCTCATTAAATCAAGAATCTTATGGCAGCTTCTCAGTTCCTACCTGCTGCAATCCTGCTGCGACCAAACCCTGCTCATCCTCCACCATACTCCTATCAAGAGCGATCCTTAGGAAATCACTGGACAAAAACCTCAAGATCAGCCATTGCAATGGATCTCCATTATCACTCAAATCTGTTGCTTTCTGGAAAGTTCCACATACCTCTGGCATGTCCTAAAACATTAAGACCTCACCTATTCCTCCATAACGGATCTCAACTTCTCTGCATTTAGCCCTGTTACCATCAGTCTCCTGTCTCATTCATCATAATTTTAACAAATCATCTCTCCATAGAAACTGCTGTTTCAATTTGTCCCAGTTTCTACGTCCAAGATTACTAACTTCAACATCTCTTCAAATAAACTCCTTAAACCAGTATTGCCTAATGAGTATGATCTACATGTGGGATTAAAACTTTGGCTAAAACTATTACAAGAAGATGAGCATTTGAAATTAGAAATTGGAATAGTAATAAGATGCTGGGTAAGGGAATCAAATAAGTATTATTAGTGCAGCCAAAGATGACCCCTACAAATAAAGGTAACACAGAACGACTCTTCCCTGATGGAGAGGAATGAGGTACAACAAATGAAACTTGAGTATGGGGCTTATATAAACCTTGCTAAGACACAGCATTTTGGTCCCAGTAGACAGAATGAAGGGAACCACAGAAGGGGCTGTCACATCCAAACAATAAAACTCTACAAATGTGTTTGGTGAAGATCAGCTGTCCACAGCACAAATGTCACTCATGAGCAATCCTTTAAATAAAGCTCCGGAGGTTGCTATACCCTTGGTGGAGTGATCTCTCACTCCTTGAGGCATAGTGAGATCCCCACGGCTAGAGAACTGGCCTCTGCAATCAATTCAATTCAGTTTATTTCTATAGCGCCAATTCACAACACATGTCATCTCAAGGCACTTTACAGTTCACCAGATACAGTCAAATTGATTAAAAGTTTTCTATGATCATACAGTCAAATTGATTAAAAGTTTTCTATATTAGGAAAACCAGTTGATTGTATCGATTCATTGACTGGGATGCAATCCCTCACACTAAGCATGTTTGTAGCGACAGTGGAGAGCAAAAACTCCCTTTTAACAGGAAGAAACCTCCAGCAGAACCAGGCTCAGTGTGAGCGGCCATCTGCTGAGGCCGACTGGGGTTCAAGGAGACAGAAGCAGAACAGACATATCTTAAAATTTTTTACTTCACGGATGGATGGATGGATGGATGGATGGATGGATGGATGGATGGATGGAT
>NW_015150592.1:1163718-1184269 GCF_000732505.1 Cyprinodon variegatus
AGATATGCACTGAGTGCTGAGTGATAGCAGTCAAAAAACCACTCCAATTGATATCAAGGTCCATCATCATGCCGGGATGTTTTGGAATTGTTGAAATTGTCTACTAAAAAACATGCATAGTTTTTCTATCTTTAAAAATGCTTTTTCTCTAGTACTTTATCAGCCATTTCTCACAGCAGGAGGCCCAGTGACAGTTGGGACACTGTTAGATATCAGCTACAGATGGTGAACATTTCATACAACTATATTTTTAAAAACCTAGACTGTTAGTACATGCTAAATGTGTTTCAACCTTTGAGCTAAGGAACACAATTCAACAGGACATTTCCCCTGAAAGGCACAGTATTCAGTAACTTAGTGTTCATCATGACAATACAAGATAGTGTCTCATCTACTAAAAGGCTACTACTGTAGTTTCAGACACTGAGAACTGGCGAACTGATTTAAAATTGATCTCTTACACAGTAAAATTAATTTCATTTCCTCAAGGCACACCTGACAACCTTCTATGTGCAAACTGCTTGAAAGTAAATGGTTTAAAGAGAGGTTAACATCTGCTTTTTTTAAATTCTAAGTTCAAAACTGGGCTGGGGAATATAAAACTCGTCTCTTTATTAAGGTGACATAAATAATCATCTAAATAGCTTTAATAACTCCAACCAATAAATAACCCTACTTATTTTTTTCAATAATATTTTCAAAAATTCTATAATTTTTCCATGTCGGTCATAGTGCTCTTCTGCTTCCTCTTTTAAAAAGCACATTATTCCATCAATGGCTATTTTGGGTCTTTTGGCTGTGGTGCTGATGGAGCGAGTGAAGACGATGCTGATGAGGAAGATGCTGTAGTTTCTCCTAATGGCCCTAGGAAAGGGGTCGCTTAGTCTCTGAGGGGTTCTGGGACCAATCAGGGAGTACAACCGGACATGCATGATGTAGATATATTCACTACAGTGGGTAACGTTGGAAAACCTATGGTGCAACCATGTTTCTGTTGCTAAAGGTTGACACTTTAGTTTAAATATACGGTCAATAGGATGATTTCCTGAAGATTCGTCAGGTTTCACTTGTGAAATGACTTGTGGTCACTATCTCTGATGTAGGAATGCAGGTGAAGAGTGAGGTAGCATAGAGAGAAACAATGGCTTCACCTGCTGCCAGTCTCAAATAGCAGACTTTGGAGATAAAGTCTGTGGTTTGTGGTTTGGAGGGTTTCCAACTAATGGAGCAGAAATGTTTGCAAGATATTTTCTAATGTTGTGTGTAACCAAGTTTATGCTGCCGACAATTATGTATTTTTAAAAGACCCTATATGCATGGTATGGCCTCATTGTAGTCAGTTGGGTTCAGTGCACCTGTACTGAATTGTATCTAATATATGTATCTAATTCTGCTATGCTTTCCTGTTGGTGATGTTAAAAGTGGATGAGAAATTCCCCATGTTATCCACAAGGAGGCAGTAGCAGATAACATAAGACAAAAGTGAAGCAGTTCAACTAAAGTTGACTCCACAGTAAGAGGTGTTGATTATTGCTGGTCCACATTTAGATCATGCCACACGACATTTGTTTGACGAAAGGGCACATTGCGACACATGTTTCATATTAAGTCTCATGACAGGCAGCTCAGATTACAGGTTGGCTAACTGTGTGAGACTGAAATATTGGTTCTAAAACAATCCTCATATAAACTCCTGGATGTTCCTCAACAGATAAGTTAATGGAAATCAGATATAAGAAGGGTTTAAATGAAGGAAACTATTTAGGTGACTGCTGTAGAGGTTCTAAGACAGCGTTGCAATTATTTTGACTTTTTCTGATGCTGCTGAGCCTGGTGGCTTGGAGAAAGGCGTCTGTTGTGTGAAGTGATGCATTCAACAAGGTCGTGGGTTGAGGCTGTCAGTCTAAAACAGCTCTCTGGGGTCCAACTGCTGAGTGTGATGGTCAACAATTACACCTGGAGGGGGTTCCTGTGTGTCTATGGAGGCAGCAAATGGACAGAGCTGCTTCTGGCAGATTGATGTGGGCTGCAAGCAGCATCAGTCTAGTTGTGACTGGCAGAATGCTGTGAACAGCTTCTCCTGATAGCTTTGTTTTGCTCATGTTAGGCCTGGGGTTTTGAAAATATCAGGTGACAAGGTCAGAAGAAACTCTTGTAGGAGTTTGTCATGTTGAAGAACCCTTCAAATGCCTTCAGGCATTCACAGTGTTAAGGGAAAGCAATAAGGAAGCTTTGCCACGCACATCTTCCTACTGGTGGTCGTTCTTAGCTGTAATTAACCTGAAAGTTCAGCAGTTTGCCCACGCTAAGAGGGATCATCAGGGATTTCATCCCCCTTCAAACGAGAGGGGACTAGTCATGGGTTGGGGTTTAGCTTTGGATGCAATCTCCTTTTAATTGGAAGTGTTGAACTAGTTTGCAAATTAAAGTGTTTACGCATCTTTGGAGTTTTGAGCCCCACTCTAAACGAGAAAATGCACGGATAAATGTCAGCTAACAACATGCAGGGAGGGAATTAGGGGGTAATCTTCATCCGCCAGTTCGTCTCTACACCCAACACAGCGGCGAATATGACACGGAAGAGGGTCTAGTCTTATGTTTTGCTGTGAGCCACAGGATCCATCTGAGAAATCAGATTAGGAAAGTTCTCTGTGTGTGAAAGCAGCGAAAGAAGCAGGAATTTTAGGCTCCCATGAGAAGGAATTCTGGCTTTGGTCATTTTGCTGAGAGAAGTGACTCAAGTATAAACATTTCAAGATTTTTTTTCCTACTGGAGGCTAAAACTTGAAAGAATTTTCCAACTGGAATGTGGGAACTTGTGGAGCGGGTTGAGTAATGGTGACTGATTTGCATCCTTGCGTTTTAAACAAAGCAGCAAGAGGCATTACACCTCAGGGTTAAACAGAACAATTTGAATAACCTTAGAGTAGACAGACTTTTTTCACTGTAGAATGCAAACTCGTATTGGGAACAAAATGTAAATACAAATAATAGTTATTTAGAGAGAAACAAAAAGTATAAAATGTTCCCTACTACAGTAGGTGGCAGCACAGGCTGGAACATGCAAGTCTGCTTAAAAGGAAAAAAGGAAATCATTTCCACAGATATTTTACAGCCTATTTTCCATCTCATATGAGTCTGATGATTTCATGCCGCTAAATTAAAAATAGGCACAGGCCTATGAAGAACACCAAAGGAGACATGGACTGTTTTATGTAAGACTTGACTGCTTTCATAAGCTGCTGAGTCACATAGACAAAAAATAAATCACAGAAGAAATCAGGACCTTTTTTTGTACTAAAAAATGATAAACGGGATACAGTCTACAGAAATACAAACCGGAGGATCTGTGTGAAAAAACTCATAATGTTTTTACAACATTAATGTTTCAAGGATACAATTTAATAAAAGTATTACCGGTATATCAAGAAGGTGGTATTAACACTGTTTTGTTTAGGTTTTTATCTCATCTGTTATTTCAGGCTTTTATAAAAGATTTTATTTCCTTTGTCCTTTATAGAACAATGAAAATTATTCATGGAGCTTCTGCTGTATTTATTTTTACATGATTGCTAAAAATAAGGATTTGCTAAGACCTTTCCTTAAGATTGAATTTAAATAATTAAATAGCTCTTAAAAGCTAGATTTAATACCATAAAAAAGTTAATAACAAATGAAAACAATTATAAAATTCGAAAGAAAAAAATATATGTTTCGTATATCATTTGAATGAAATAAAGATTTTAATATTTATGTTATTTTGAGAAAATTAACTTAGAGATCATGAAAAAAAGGAAACCTGTTTAAAAAATATTACTTCAAATTTAAAGAGTATACACTTTTTTGTTGGATTAAAGATTAACAAAAAAAGTTAAATACATTTCAGAAATGTCTTTAAATGAAGACATTTTCCATAATTTTAAAATGTTAATGTGATAAAATGATTAAATGTAATTGTAAACTATAAATTTAGATTAAAAATATATATATTTCACTCTTTAATATGTCTGCCTCCATTAGGATCGATAAAAATAAAACAAATAATGGGACTAAGGAGATTTTGGAATACTAGACACCAAGCTCTGAAACATGGATTACAGTTTGTATCCCTGATTAAAAAAAATGAAATCTCAATTATTAGTTTGTTCGTTGAGAAAAACACATTGAAATCATTTCAGTATAAAAGGAGAGGTGAGGGGAGATATGTGCTCTCTGAAAGTTTTCTTTACAATAAAAGGACAGGAAGGATGCCAAGGGCGCATTCAGGTGGTCATGGTAACCTTCGAGTGACCATAGAGTCACATGCATGGCCCCATTCACCAGCTTTAGCACTTTGCAGATTATTACATATGAATACCCACCTTTATTTTGAAGTTTAGATTGTTTCTTTATAATCCCTATCACATATAGGAGCCATCAGACTAAGACATGGTTTATTTTGAGTTTTTTTTTTTTTTTTGTTCTATGGAAAAACAATTAGTATTTATTTTTAATTACAGTGTGAATTTTTGTGTCTCTTTAGTAATTACTTAAACAAAACAGCAATACTAAACTGAAAAATATATTAGCACCAGCGACCTGAAATGGCCAATCACAACTATTTTAGACTGCAGCGCAACAAAAAAGAACATGTGCTAAGCTATTTGGGTAGATTATATATTTTATTCTCTGAAATGCTTTATCCATTTTTATCTTTCATAACCAGATAAAAAAAATATATGATAAAATAAAAAACAATCAACTAATTATTGGCAGGTATATTTTACACATTTCTGAACCTTTAACATAATTTGAGTTTCGTTGTGAACTCAGAAGCCCATGTTATGTTAACCTCTGTACAGCAGAAGTTTATCTTTAAGTTGAGCTTAACCTTTGCAGGCAGCTAATGGTTAATCAAACATGCTTCATGTCAGTCAGTGTCCTTGTCCCTCTCCAATTGGACTTTTCCTTGTTTATTCTTCAACTTTCACTATCTAAGGTCTGGGTTTGTGTTTATCTATTCCAGCTATAGCCAATGGTTGTCATGTGATCATTGTTCCACTGATCAGCTTCAACAGTATGAGTTCAAAGGTTGCGCTCCAGTTGTTTGAAATCAAACCACAATAATTTGGGTTAAAATCTTCTCTTAAAAAGCAATTCATCATTTGCACTGATGTTTCTAGTTTTCTCATCTTGCAGGATTTGACATCAGATAGTAAATCGGTAGGAGACCCACTTTTTGCTTTTGAATTTGGATTGTGACCTAAAAAGAAATATACTGTCCAGTGCACTGGGCAGACACAGGCATGCACTCACACAGACAGAGAAATGGGGCAAGGAGAAGGCAGAACTGAAGGTATCCATGTGCGCCTTTTGGGAACGAACCCCTCTGCAGTATGGGCTCATTAGTCAAAATGATCTGAGGCGAGGAATTGAGGGCTGTTTGAACCGCATCTATTTCCATCCCCTGTTCCCCACTTTGCTGCTCTCTTAGGAGACTAAGCAGTTAATGGGAGATGACCCAGTAGTTTCCGGGAGCTGAACAGGTAGGGAGTGAATACAACATAGACACTCTGTCCAGAGGTGGAATGTGCCAAACACAGCGGCAGGAATCTAACTGTGTCAAGGGCATGAAGAGAGAGCCAGGAAGGGAGACATAACCTGCTTTAGTAATACAGCAATTACACAAGCACACACACTCTCCCAAAGGTAAACACTCTTTTCTCTGTTCATCTACACCACAAGAAGAATCCTAACTTAGTTCAGTTTTCCAAATCTCATCGAAGTAACTGAATTGGTTGATCTAACAAATTTGTGTTCCCACATTTGGAAAGTTTGAATAATCTTTTAAAATGTCAGGGCTGCGTTTTATGTGTGGCATGAGCTGCTGGCTTGTCACATCAGAGGTAACATAAGGGAAACTAAAGACAGCTGAACGGCTTTTATAGACTCTATCAAGTCCTGAATACAAATAAGTCTGAAGGACCATAACGAGGCTTTTGGAACTCAAAATGTTAAACATGTCATTCTGTTTTCAGAAGTAAGTTATTCTTCTTAACAATTGGATGTTATTCTAGTTGTGGCCTGTTGCCATGTTAGAGATTATCCTAACATCATTATCTTGTCTTTTGTTGTTTTTAAGACCTTTTATTAAGATGCTTTGATTGCTTAAAGTAAAAAAAAATATTTTTAGAGAGATCTTTTAATTAAAGCAAGTAAAAAGGGATACAAAATCTCAAAAAAAATATATATATATAAAAAACAACCAATTAAAAAAAGCTGTTTAAACGGTGACATAATGGCATCTGCAGAGTAAGCTAACTGTAGCTCAAATGGAAAACATCTCCTTAGCCTCGGTGTCACAGACTGGTGAGTCACTGAGTAAAACTGACAACAAAGCACAACATTGTGCACTGTGTGTATTGTCTACGGTGTGTATAATCTCTTTGTCTTTCCTGAATGGAAACATTCGCCGTGCCCTTGCTGTTGTTTGCTCCTTTTTGTCATTTTCATAAAAAAGGAGGACAATGGCATGCGTCTGTGTTTCTGTGTCTTCCTGATCCTGGTTCGACCGGAGGTGTCTGCTTGTTGCAAAGGAGTCATTTCTTTCCAGTGTCACCACATGCTTGCACAGCATGAGACATTGCTGCCAAGTAAGCATGAATGCAGACTAAACTTTAATGAGTCGCTGTATATGAGAAGTATATTAGTGGTTAAAAATATATATATATATCCCAAAGTTGTTCTGTCAGGTTAAAGTCAGCGCTCTGGGCAGACCGATCTTATGGATTCTTTCTTTTAGTACAACAACAAACTGTTGTTTATTGTTGTTTATTTGTATTTTCTAGTCTTTTTCTTGGTAATCAGACAATTAGGGCAGATCAGACTGTTAGAGCCAAAATCTTTATAACTAGTGACTGCCTTTAAACAGCTCATTATTGGTTCTTCCTGTTAGCCCTTCTTATTGGCATCATTAAACCAAGTCTATGCTGTTAAAGTTAAGCCTTTTTTTCTGTTGAGACGGTTCCAAATGATCAGGCAAGTTATTCTGCAAAACTGCTTTATATTACAAATCAAATGTTATACTACTTACCTTCCTTTTACTTCTGACAATAATGTTAAAGTAGAACAGAGCTGATCTTTGTTGTGATTTATCAAACTGTTTTTGTTAGGGTGGCTGAAGCCACATTTAGTCACATAATTAGAAGCCAGGACAAAAACAATCATAAATAACAAGAAAAGCCGGTACCTTAATGGTTTTATTTCCTATTAGTTTCTGGACTGTGGCTCCCATGCAGTTGCATTCTTTATTTTTAATGACAATACTTTGTTTTCTACTGCGGAGCAGGAAAATTGGTGTCAAACAAAAATACTTTCATCTCTCTGACCACTGGATCAGCCACATTTTTCAGTGAATCTTTTAATTAGTTTGAGCGGTGCAGTGACAGCGACACACAGGCTCACTAAGCGCTGTCACTGCAGAGGAGGTGCAGCTGTGTCTTTGTCAGATTATTGTTGATGGCAGCAGAATGTAAACAACAGATGGTTGCTTTAGCACCTGAACAACATGTCAGCTCCAACCATTCAGCTCTCGTTCCAAGCCCGTAGATACAGCTCCTCTCTGGTCAGCAGCATAATCTGTTAGAACATCACTTTAGCTTTTTATGTGGAATCCTTATTATATGATCACTGAAACAGGTTTGAAAATGTCTTCTCATTTATCTGTGTGATATGTACTTAAAATAACAAAGGCTGTTTGTTTTCTAAAGATACTGGTTGATTTGCCCATTCCAACTTATTAGTTTCCAGTATTTTGGGCTCACTTTTATCTGGAAGCGAGCATCCACAAGTCATGTGAAGATCAAACATGATTTCGTCATGCAGCAATGGTCCAAAGCATACAAGGTCCCACTCTTTAAGTATTCAAAGCAAAGGAAACCAAGCGTGTCTGGTTGGCCTAGTCAAAGTCTGATCTCATATTTGACTCAGGCGCTCTGTTCATTTTTGAAAAAACAAAAACATCAAACAAGCTAAAATTTGCAAAGACTGGTGGAACTGTAATGCATTGCCGCATTCACAAACAGTACACAATCGGTTGTAATGGAGACTACGCGGAAGTTCAACTGAAGAAACTCATTGTTCTCCTACATCCACCTGCGACACAGCCAATCAGCTTTGAACCACACCTCCACGAAGGCATCCAAAGTTCATATTAAAAGGCCACCGATCCGCTCTTGTCTGCTCCTGAGCGCAGGCGGGATGCGCTGTATGACTTACTTCAGATGACACAGTTTCAACCCACCTCCGGCCCCTCCTCCACCTTCCTACCTAAGGCTTCATCAGAGTGTCATTCCTCCCGGATTCTTTTTGTGTTCCCTGTCTCATCTCAACCGGTCCGGCAGAAGACCGCCATGTTGAGCCTGGTTCTGCCAGAGGTTTCTTCCCAATGGGAAGTTTTTCCTCTCCACTGTTGCTTCATGCTTGCTCATCATGGACAGGTTCTCTCAACCTGTGTTATCCAAAATGGACTTTCATCTTCCAGGTCCCTGAGTGAAGCTCTAGTATCAGCTCACGCAGTCTACGGGATCTCCCCATAAAGCTCAGCAGACCGTCTCGCTAACCAGCAGTCTGCAGACTGACCACCTTCATCTATCGCCACTTCACCACCAGTTTCAGGCCTGGGGGGGAAACAGCCCTGTAAATTACTCCTGTTCATACATATCTATCAAAATTCAGCGCTATGCTTTCTGCCAAGGTCTGAGCGCCAAAGACAATGTAATTGTATTAATAAAGTTCGTCTAATTGTCTTTTCTCTTCATGGGAGTTTTTCAGATTGAAAAATGTTCACCTTTACATGAACTCAAGGCTATCTAATCTAATTCAGCTTTTGTCATGATTCTGCAGTTTGGGATAATAATCTGTTTTGTTTTTGTGCTGTGGATTAGTCTGCAAGGCCAAAGCTTTTAAGAGAGAAAAAAAATAATTTCCACCAAAACCATTTTGCTGAGATATGTGGAGAACCTCAGATGAAAAAAAACTCTTGTTTTAGGAAGGTATTTGAGTTGATTCCTCCTGCCAGCAGGAGCTCGTTTTGTTTTTATTTCACTCTGACTTTGTTGTGTGCCTGGATAGAAATGAGGAGTATTAAGCTTGAGTCAATACGGAGCTGTGAGTTTTGGCAGCAGCTAAATAAGATGCAGGGAGATCAATATGATTAGAGAGCCAGGGACGACATAAGGCTGCCACCCCTCCCACCCATCACCTGCGATGGGGCACGGTGCCTGTCAGCTATTTGTCACGCAGTCCACACAGAGACACAGTGTTCTTCTCTCACCACATCACTCTGTCACTGCCAACACCACTGAATTTTGAGTCACATACAGAGCGTAGATACAGGGAGATGTCTTTCCAAAATTTTAACTTAAGGGCAAATGTCGTCAATGTCACCTGTGATCAATAAATCTTCATAAATCCATAAGTCAAACAATAAGCATGCACAAAAAAAAAACATTAATGGTAGATCAGAGCCTTTATTTTCATATTTTTTTATTTACATTTTTATAAATTTATTCCTGACATCCTAAAATCATTATGCAAACTCTTTATACCAAAAGAGATCTTTGACACAATACAATACTGTGTAAATATATGTATGCACAAGCACACATATACCTGTACAAACATAACAATAACTCATAACAAATGAATCTGCTAACATCTCTGATAGGGGGTAGGAAGACGGAAAACTTTTCCTCGAAGAGGAAATCTAAACAATTGATCATACCTATTATGTCTTGCAAGTGCAAGGGGGAAAAGATGAGTTAGCGTATAAAAAAAGGTTGGAAATTGATTTGTAAATTCTCTGTGGTAAAGAATGACTCACACCATCTTGCCACCTCAGATGATGTGTGAGAGAAAAAAAAACAGCCAAGTAACAGAATAACAGTTTAACAAGCAATGCATCTGCACTTTGTGAATGAAGAAGCACCAGCAGGATCTAAAGAGTTTATGCAAACACTTAAATAATTGGTCCGTTTATACATTTTCTGTCTATTTATGAACTAGTGTATATCATGAGTAAACTGTCTTTATTTTTCTTTCAAAAATACAGCATAATGTTTGGATCAAAATGCATCTGGTTTTATTTTGAGAGTTTTTGGGGCAGATCTTCTTCACAGTCATTCATCATTGTGTCTGCAACTGGAGCACCCTGCTACAATTAATACATCATGCAGTATGTTTGACTGACAAGATATGCAGAAAACAAAGATAAATAGCTGAGTTCTATACATTTATGCATAAAATCTAATAAAATGTTTTAGCGTTTTCTTTGCTAAACAGGACTGTGCCCTCAGGTATCCATTGGTTTGACACTGAAAAATATAATGCAACTTTTGGCATTTACTTAATCATTTTTGGTTACTAGTTACAATTATTCTATGTCCTACCCTGCTAACATGAAACAATTGTGTAAAAGTAACTGAATATGATTAAGTAAATACCAAAAATGGTTATTTTTTTCAGTGATGGTGCTACTGTGACATCTGTGCACCGAACAACCACAACAGTTACAAGTTAAGATAAAATGGCATCGTGTAAGTACAAAATTCAATCTCCACACTGAAATTTGTCCTCTTTCGAGTTGTCCTCTCGACTTGTCCAGATGTAAGTGGACACATCCTAGTGAGGTTGACTAGTCAACTTTTTGATGCCCTAGTAAATATTGAATATGAAGGGCCCCAGAAAGGGGCCTTTAGTAACATGGTACTGTATGTGAATTTTCTGGTCTCTGAAATAAAGTGCGCCACCAGAGAAGCCGACCCAGTTTTCCAGATGCTCAAAAAAAATCAAGTGTTCACCTGTGTAAAACACTGCAGTGACGTCCAATAATACCAGCACTCTGGTTCTTTCACAGTCTGATTTTAATTTAAACATAACTTTTTCAACAATATTACTGACAAAGGGGAGGTTTGACATAGGCATGTAATTCTGCAGGCTCAGCTCAAACCTTTCGAAGCTGTTTAACAAGCAGGAAGACGTTATCTAAATTTACATTAAGGACTTATGTTCAAATGTAGGGAATAGAAAGTTTACTTTTATGCAGATGTCAATATTTGCCAATCCTTAGCTCAATCATTAGCAAGTGAATTTTGTATTTTTCATCGGAAAATAAACTCATACTCACTTCTGATATATTTAATATGTCTGGTTCCTCAAATAAAAAAACAAGAAAAAGGGAATTCTGTTACAGCTAAAGTAAATATTCATCTTATTTGACAGTTGTTAGCTTACAAATGTCTTGGATTGTATAAGAATGCCTGTCTTAAAATTATACACCTATTCAATGTGTAATGAAGGTTTTAAAGGATAAAGGCAGTTTAACCTTTTTTAAGTTCATTTTCTTTTGGGTGAGATAAATAACTGACCTGGAGCTAAGCAATACATTTCTGCAAACCGGGTGTTTCAATAATATATTTCATAATTTTTGCCAATAGAATGTATTAATAATTGTTGTTTGCAATCTTAATGCCAAAATAATCAAGTTAAAACTATTGGGGGTGAGGTAGGAGCAATTAAGAGTCTGATTATGGTTAAAAGTTAAATTCATAATGTTTTAACATGTATGCCCTGACTTAACAAGGCTTGGACTACTTTATAGACAGAGGTTTAGCTTTTTCTGTTATCTGCTCTAGAAAAGGTTTTTAGTCTGGTGTATGCATAAATAAAAAGTCACTTTTTCTTTGAAAATAGAAAAAAAATAACACAAGCTGAAAATGACAATCAGTTCCCCTCCTAGCCTGCTTTTGTTGTTAAATAATTACAGTCCATTTTAGAAAATAAAATGAATTGAAAAGTTGTAATTATGAAATGTCAAATACAGTATATTTGCGTTGTAACTATCCCTTCATCATACCATTCTTTATACATGGTAAAATATTTTTGATCACCATCAGAACCGTATGTATTTGCTTTAGTTTGTTTTGTTTTGTTTCTTTTCCAACAGTTAACTATTATCACAAAAAACAATAAGAATCGATAAACTAATGTCTATTATTATATTGTTCTCACTAGTCATCAGTTATAGCAAGAAGTCAAGTCCTTAAATCCAGTGCTTAGAGCCTTCTATAACTGAGTTACAAATAAGAAGATTTTCTTTTTCCCAGTATTTTGTTCCGTTTGAAGGAAGCAGGAATAACTAACCAAACTGCTGTCTCAAATGCTGCACAGAGGTATTAAAATGCTGCAAATCTTGTTGCCTTATTACTTTAAAACTGCTTACTTCAAAGATAACATTTGCATTTTATTGGATAGAAGTTCAACATATAATCCTGAAACAATATAAGTAGCCAGTAAAAGAAACATATGCAAATGATAGATTTGACATGTCTTACTAAGCAGCACTTGAATCTGCACTGCAGTGAACACGTGATGAAAAGCGTACCTTATTGCAGTTGCAACAATCTTAAAAGATATTTGAACAGTTTGCAACACAAGGCTGTGATGCTTTAGGAGGCATTTAGACAGCTTTTAGAGGTGTGTGGAAAATCTGACAATTTTCAACACCTTGTTCCTGCAGCAGAGATCTTATACACCTCACTCTCAGCGATGTTAACAACACAATTTGCATTAGCATATTAGAAAACCTTTACATAGTTTACTGATTCCCAACTTAATGTTGGAATTTAAGTCAGCAATAATTGGATCGTTTAGCTCAGATTTAATTGAGCTTTAGTTCTGCTGTTTTAATGCTTCCTTTACAGCCCAGCGTCACAGTCGTCACTCTCTTTTTCTTTCACATCCTACAAGTCTGTTTCCCTTGACAACCATATCCACTGTTCACAACTGTGCAGATGAGGTGGAGCTCAGGGACAAACAGAAGATAATAAACAGCCAACCTCCTCACCCAGACTTGTGTTTGTCTATGCGAAGTGGAGGGGGGTCAAGGCAAGAGTTTAATTGAATCTCACAAATCTGTTATTTTAAAAAATATTTTTGATGAAGGCCGTTTTATAAATTAACTGCATTGCAGATCAGGACAAATGTAACTCTGATTTAAGCCTTCCACTCACTCTGAAATGGACAGAACTGCAAATAGATTGACATTTTCCTTCTCCCTGCACATTCATTCCTACACTCTGGATGAATCTATTCCTGTAGCGTCTGCAAGCAAAAGTCATTTCTGGTTCGTCAGCACAAATATAAAATCCACCGCCAGCCACACAAACTGTGCTTTTTTTTCTATCCTTCCCACCCCAAACTTCCATTTCCAAGCAGAACAAACAGTCCTTTCTTTCTCTCCTTCCATCCATTTTTTCCCTCATTCATCCGTCAGTGTAATTGCCCTCTCTCCAGAAATAGAAAGGAGCTGCCACAGACTGTCAAAGAGCCAGTGGTTAAAGTGTCCTTTAGAAGACAATTCAAACACTCAGGAAGTGAAACTTGGTTCTGAATAGTTTTTCACACCTCAACTGTGTCTGTACAGTGGTATAGAATTATAGCAAAGTTTCAGTTATTTTCACACAAAAAAAATACTTCTATTCTGAGCATCAATTCCATATTGATAATCCTGTTTGTCCAAAACAATGATCTTCATTTTACCCAAATTACATATTATTTGGTTTACATTTTTGTACTTTAAAAACATTTACGCTTTTTTTTTTTTGAATATGTTACTTTTAATAACAATAGATTTTACTTCGTATTTTACAGTCTTTTATTTTTTGTATCTTTTGTTCTCATGTTTTCATGTGAACCTGCATGCTTCCATTTTGCCTTTCGCTTTGCTGCTACTTCTGATGATATTTACTGCGTTAGATTAGAGTTTATAGTATTTTTGCTCAATACAGAAGATTAGCGGGCTGTCAAAGAGCAATTCCAAAAGATATAGAGCAATTACCAAGAACATAACAAAAAAACAATGTGTGTTATGAGCTCCCTGAATCAAAGCTGTCAATACACAATAAATGTTCTTTTGGACTTGCCTTCAAAAGAAAAGTTCTGAGAGAAGTTTGTGAAGATTGAAAGAGGAGCTGTTAAAGAAAAAAAAATCTCTATTTTTCTGTGTCTCAAAAGCCTCAGGCTGATTTAGAGTAGAGTGGCTGTTTTCAGTTCATGACTTATGAGGCATGTCAAATCAAGAATGCATTTAAGGACAATGACAACGGAGAATTCAATCTTTTTTGTTTTTTTTCGCATGAGCTCAAGTCTACCTTTGGAGAGCAAAGGTGAGCAGGCGGCACCTGACAGACCTGCTGTCTATAAAGCTGATCAATGTCATTTAATGTCTGGGTGCCATTTCTATGTGGTGCTGCAGAGCCTTCTAGAGCTAATTCTTGTTCATTCCATGTTTAAGGATTGTTAACTGTCTTTATTTCCTCAGAGGAAACCTGACTTGTTAAAGCATACACTGTGCAATTTTTTTCGATCATTGCACGCAACTACAGCTCACACTTAATGATGAAACCGCAGGGCTTCGACCTACAGTGTGAGTTCACAGCTCACGATGCATGTTCTTACACTATGTGACCCGACGCTCTGATGCGAACTACCTGCTTACACTGTACGTCTAAAAACCACGTGGGACTTAGCTCCGCAGAGAGATGGTGCTACTTGGAATGGTCTATCCGGAAGCCAAAGAGGAATATGAAGCTCACTAGAGTGAACTGCGCTGCCTTCGCAATTTGTTCAATTTTGTGCTGAAAGCCCTAAAAAGAAAAGGCGACGACGTATTTGAACAAAGACATGGCTGACCAAATGTAGTTACTACGGTCCGTCAATTTTACAGAAAGAACTCCATTTTACTCGCACGCCCTGCCATGTTTCAGCGTTTTTACTGAGAGGAAGAAGAAGAATCCTTGTTTGCGCACTGAGCGATTTGCCCAGGATGGCCGAATGGATTTCAAACATGTTTGATTTTCTCCCGAACCTTAGGATTACTGATGAGGAGGTGGTTGTGAGAGGCTAAGCGCTCCCTGTTACCCCCTGTACACCACACGACGCACAATCAGGCTGAAAGTCTGCCCGATCAAAAAATTCTTGCATGACTGAAGAGTCGGCCCAAAAAGGGCAAAAAAGCACAGCGTATGGCTGGATTAAGTACTCCTCAGCACCTCCTACATCCGTTCAATGTTTTCATGTCCATTCTCCAATGCTTAGCAACAACATCCACTCTCTCTATATATTTTTATTTTATTAAATCTATTTGAGTGTTTTAAATGTGATATTTGAGTGTTTGAAATATGAACGTCCATATGTAGGTGACTCTAGATAAGAATAGGCTTAATCTTTTTGAAGGTTTGTTGAATTTTTATTTTGAATTTGGGGGTTTTGAAATTTACCCACTGTTGTTTCTTATCCAAGACCAGTTGGGACTAAGATGTCTAGATATCCCTCTCTCCATTGACACTCAGAAATATAGTCTCTACCATATATTGGTTCAGCTATGGACTGTTCTTACAGCATGGCATTCTAGCTGAACAAAACCACCCAGCTGAGTTAAGACTGTCAAGTTTTAAAAGAACCAAACAGATTGTTTTCTTACATTTTCCGTAAACATTTTTCACTGTCGCATCATCTGTGCCATGGGTTGCAAGTACCAATTACTAAATAAATCATTGAATTATTTTTGAAATAATAATCGGACAGCAAATGTTTAATCAAAGATACTTTCTCACATAATTTAAACCAGTTGAAACAAACTTTTCCACTAGAGGAGTTCTGGATAAAAGATACTGACACAAAAAAGTTTTTTTTTTTTGACTTAAATGTTTATTTAGTGTTTATATATTTCTTTACAATGTTGGTATAATTACTGCGCTAAGTGGGCTCCTCTGTCATCTAAAGGTATGTTTTGGAGTCTCTTTACACTGGTTAATGATTAATCAATAACTAAATTAGTTGACTAATATTTTTATACCCGTAGTCTGATTATCAACATGTATTCAATAATGGACTC
The DNA here is from genome assembly GCF_000732505.1 of Cyprinodon variegatus. Taxonomy (NCBI): domain Eukaryota; kingdom Metazoa; phylum Chordata; class Actinopteri; order Cyprinodontiformes; family Cyprinodontidae; genus Cyprinodon; species Cyprinodon variegatus. The sequence continues at coordinate 1,179,653 of NW_015150592.1, forward strand.
AACTTTCTTCAGCATTTAGTCTGTAAAATATGTGTTATCTTAATGTAAATGTTAGCTGCTGCAACTACACCTCCTTTGTCAGAAGTAGCACTAAAAATATTTTCTGATCTCTCTGATCTGCTGCTATGCCTCACTTTAGCACTCCTCCCCTCTCTGCTATTGCATCACTCAGTTTTCCTTACAGCCGCTGAAAAGGGAGCGAGCGTAAGATGAGATTTTCTTTCTATGCTTTTAACTCTTTTTGTTCATCATATATGACTGCAGGGTAGAGGTAGTAACACAGTGCTCTCACGTGTTGCATAAGCTTGTATTTGTGAAGGGAGGAAGCCGTCACCATCACCCTCTCTGTAAAGTGTCTCATCTCTGTCATTAGCCAATCTTAGGAGTCTGCCTCTCTGTCAGCCTTGCTGCTAAAATGCTAATAAGCCCGGCACACTGCAATTACAAAAAAATAAATAAATAAACATACACACACCAGTACAGATATACACACATCGTTTGTTGTCACCCATTAGGGGGCATTGCAGCCCCCATGTTGCCGACTTTGCTCTGAGTTATCGTATTAGTTGAAGACATTTCATTAGTCTAATTAAAATCTAAATGAGAACATTTACCTAGGATGTTAAAGAGATGAGAGATAAGGAAAAGGAGGGAGGGAACTTAATTAGGAAAATAAAACTTGAACAAAAAACATTTATTCCCCTTCTGATTAGGTTTTAATTTGGCACTGTCATAACATTAACATTTGATTTTATTTAAAAGGTATAAGTCACCTAGACAAACTAAGTTCTTCAATATGTGCTCTCTGACAAACGCATATATTCAAACAAAATATGATGAACTCAGATCCAACACTTTTGTATCTTGGACACCTTTCATGTCAAAGAGTGAAACAGAGAGACAAATCACATGTGACACAAGGCCTCTTCTGTTCTGGCATCAAACCGGGGACGTCACAGCCACATGATAGGCGCCTTCAGCCAGTGCAGCCACCCACACAGGGATTAATGTTGGAAAAGCGTGATGTGGCAACACAAAAAATGGAGTTCAAAGTGGGGAAAGATGATCACAGCCTCTAACAGCTCAATACTAAGGAGGACATTGAATAAAGACTTTAAACTGATCAAATGAAGCCAGGGAAGTGAAAGGATAGTTTACATCATTTTCCCAGAAAGGCATTATCAAGATAAGAAGCTGATGTTGGACAAGAAGATCTGGTTCTCCCACCCTGCTCTAATACATGCAAAGGACCTGGGATCAGAACTGTATAAAGACCAGTCAAGTCTCTCCATAGAAAACAAGCTCTTCCATTTCCCAATACACAGTTGTGTTTCCTCAGGCCCATTATTAATGCTCCTTTTGAATCAAATAAAAACATTTGACATTATTTCATGCAAAATGTAGCATTTTTCGTTTTTTTCTAGAGGTTCTCAGGGTTTCAAGGGTAGAAAAGTTTTATTCAATCTCAATAGCTACATCATTTCTACAATTTACTAGCAACTGCGTGGATTTACACTCTAACAAAAAAGCATGTCTAAATTTCTCCTCATGAAAAACCTTAATATTAACAAAAAATTGAGGTTATGATCTTGGGATAGAGGAGAAGCTTTAACCGGACATCCAGTAAAAAGGGAGACAGTTTTTTGGGTTATATAGAAAACTAGGAAGGGCATTATCTTTTCATACAGACCACATATATATATAAACAATTTAACAAGCCCATTAGAATTCAAATGGCCTTTTAGCTGCAAAGCTGTTAGCAGAGGCTACTGCTGGCTCTGATCACGATTCACACTTTAAACAGAGGATGAGTTGAGATATAAGCTCTGGAGCAGTGCTTTCATTTGCTTAGGGGTGTCAATAAATGTGTCAGAGCACAGCAGTTGATTAGTCATGTTATTCATTTTAAGCTGAGTAAAAAAGAAAAAGCCTTCTTTAGAGCACATATCCAGCCTTTTATCAGCCGCTTACTACTTTGCATAGGTTTTGTGTGAATGTTGTACTATTTTTAAGATTTTTTTTAGCGTCCAAAAGTATGTGACATGTACAGAATTTGATTCAATACTAATAAAGACAATCAAATAAGCCTAAAAGTTAAACTCATTTATTTATTTTTTTGCCATTGGGTTTCACCATTATTGTTTAAGCTGTGATAAAAAGACAAGAGAAAGGATCTGAATAATATACTGTGTCAAATACAGATTATTGACTTTGCATTCCTGATTTCAAAATCTGTTCTTCGACATTATGATGTGTGTCCCTCTTTGTTCTGCATATATAAAGTAAAATAACATCTTTTATTCTGCTTGAACTACTATTTGTTATCTGGTATGCTGGCCATTTTTTTTAACCGCATCTTGGTAGCCTATGCAAGACTATTTTTTAAATAAGACCCAAGCATGTTGTGTTAAACCCTTTGATAAACCTCCTTCTCATTTTAACCCAGACCTGGAGCTGACTTTTTGCAGAACTGGGTTATCTACTCAGCCGTTTTCTGGGAGGATTTCTTCTATTTTGGTTTGCCTGAAGCTGAAGGCAAAGCTTTTGTGCTTCAAATATTTGCAAAGTTGATTTTTTTTTTCTTTTTCAAATAATAAGTTTAAATATTACTTCAGAAAAAAAGGTTTTTATAATCCCCTTATGTGATCCAATGAAATCTTGGATTTGTTTTATTTCCCCATCTACCCACAGTTTTCACCTGCTATGAGCTCTATATGCATGGTACAGACCTAGAAAAGCTCCACATAATGCTGCACCTTATGTTGTCTCATTAAGGTTGTTATTTTCACTTTACTGCATGAAATCTGGTTCAAAAGCTTTTCATTCCTACATCTCTTTTTGCGTATGTGATTCAAACCTCATTGTTCTTATTTGTAATGCCCTACAAGTTTGCGCACTGTAATCCTTTTTAATCACAAAAAGTGGTTAGCTTTGTACAGGAAGGTTAATGGTTCCATTTATGCTGATTAATCTCCAGGTCTCATGAAAATATTACACTGAATAATTCCTGCTTTGCAGAACAGCATGAAAATGGTTACTTTTTTAAGCATTTCTTATTGAAAATGTTGATCCTGGTATACATGGACACAGGGTTGTCAGGAGCGTCCAGTCAGGCATTGGTGCTGTTCCGTGGGAGACAGAGGGACAAAATAACCCTCCTAGCATGCAGTTGCCAGGTAGAGCTCTGCAGGGATTTCATTTTCAGTGTGTGTGCATGTGTGTATTTTGAAGAAATTACTGAGGGAGGTTGTGCATGGCAAAATGGTTTTGTTGACTGTGTGGAAAATCAGTGACATGTCTCCTTCTCCCCCTGCTTATGCCATGCCTAGAGGCAAGCCACATGCCTCACATGGTGGCGCTCTGACTCAATATCTTTGACACTCGGTCCTCTTCTCACCTGATTACCTCCTCTCTCATCCACTTGTGTTTCATCTACCGCTATCTCCAATGTCCTCTTGTGCCTCTCTCTGTTTTCGCTCCTGTGTTGACAGAGGCTGAATGGCACACCATCTGCCGTGGGCATGCTGCTGCGATGTACTTCACGAGAGGAAATGTTCTATCAGCTTTGCCTCCTCCATGCATTGGTTGTGACCTGGCATGGCTGCATAAATCCAGGCACACGCATTTATATCTAAAAGTGTGAACCTACGGGTTCAAGCAAGACAGACATTTTAACGTGAACCCTGAGTATAATGAATTTCATTATAATTTAAACAGATAGAGGGGGGTGGATGAGGAAAAAAAAAAAAAGCCAGAGTGATAGTTGTATAATTCTGTCTAAGCTGGAAGCCTCAGCCCCACAGTCGGAACATGTAGGCTTGTCTCTTCTAGTTCCAGAGAGCGCAGTGAAATGCCCCGTGGAGGAGATGCTTGGGCAGCAACCAATGGAAAATCATTGTGAACTGAATTCACAGCCTGTGTCACAAGCGTGGGATTTTTAATAAGGGTATGCAAATCATGAGAGATGTAGAAGATTTGGGCTCCTTGGTATGGTCAGTCAAAAAAAAAAACAACCCAAAAACAACAACAACCATAGATTTGCCATAAAGTACACCTAGAACACTAACACATAGCAGCTATTTTTAGCTACTGTCGAACAAGATTTGTAACCAGTGCCTGTGCTTGTACAGAGCATAAAGGAACTTGATTATGGTTCAGAACTTGGGAAAGTTTTTTTCTTCTTTTTTTTTGCTTTTAGAAATTACAGTTGACTATTACAAACTTTGCTCAATTATATTTGTCACTACCCGATCCGTAGCGGTAGCAGAATACCTACCATCAGCTCATTTGCGCATGCGCACCCAGATGTACATCTGGGTCACCCTAGATTTTACTTTGCAAAAAAGACCTAAATTAAGTTTTTCCCTCCCTAAAAATAGTAAATGTACTAAACTATACTGAGTTGAAGGTTAATAATGTATTTCCTGAGAAAATTAATTAATTTAAATACTTTTTTTTATCACTCGTCTGTGCAAGAAATTGGATCCTATGCTACTTCCGGGAGCTACATTTTTTCGGCTTTGATTTAAACATAAATCTAGACTTGTTGAGTTTTATGTTTTCCTTTCATGTTAACATTATGGTATATATATATATATATATATATATATATATATA
>NW_015150592.1:1186549-1331108 GCF_000732505.1 Cyprinodon variegatus
ATCTATCTATCTATCTATCTATCTATACACAAGCAGAAAAATATGTAAGTTCATAAAAATCAGGACACCAACTTTAAAAAAGATAGAGAATTAGTGCATTTCTGTTTTTTTTTATTTTAGCTCTGTACGACACACTAACGCACTGAGGCACAGAAATATTGACATGTGTGTCTTTCAAAGCAAACCTCATTACTGTGAACATTGCTATTGAACAGTGACCATTAAGCATAATCAATCCCAGAGCTGTAACTGATCTGTCCCCCTGCAGTGCAGCAACCAGACATGAAGACATTCTCAGGAAGATTTGTCTTTAATTACAGAGATTTTAAAGCTCAGCTAAAATATCCATTGACACAAACTACACACTGTATTTTTATGGTTCAGTAAAGTAAGGACTGTCTGGTTTGCAATGCATTCTATGGTATTATGGTAATGATCACTGTTATCCTGTTTGATGATGGAGACTGTCAACAAGAAATTATATCCAGGCATGCCTCTGTAACCAATAGGCTTACAAAAGATTGATGTTCTGAAACTGACTTGTACTGCTGAATGGCTAAAGTCATTTTATCTACATTTTCACATGCCCAGGCCAAGCAAATATGAAGTAAGAAAAGGGAAATACAGTATACTGCAGGTTGTATTCTTTTATCAGTGTTACACAACCTACTCTAACATCTTCAGATGTCCTACTGTAAGATACATTGAGTGCGTAATGACCAAAACAACATTTATTATACCAATATATTTATCATGCTTCTTTCAATATTTATTCTAACAATTTCCTACCAAAAAAGTAACTACTGTATATCTACTTTCATAAAAACACAGTTTGCTCAAACTCTGATTCAGAGAACCAATTGTTGCTGGAAATCAGTATGGCAAAATTGTAAGGTAATTTCCAGACAGAAGCCTTTTACTCTTCAACAAATTGATTATTCAGTGTTTAAAAATCTATTCAGGAGCAGAGAAACATGGACACAAAAGCAGAGTGAGACAAATCTAATTTAGTGCATTCAAAAAGGCCATGAAGAACTGAACACAATTGTTTATTCTGAAAGGTTACCAGGAGAAATGTGGTTGTCTCTAAAAAACACAAGACTTTAAACAAATGACACCAGCTGAGAACAGATGAGTGCCAAGCTGTTTGAGTATGAAAGTTAAACCAGATTAGGAGAAAGCCGAACCAAACATATAAACTCAGACACCTCTCATCAGCTGTAAGGCATGGTGGTGGGAAGGCAAAGATTTCAATAAAAATTTCAAAGGCACGGAACTTTGGTAACGGATAGGCTAGCTCTTTTTGTGTACCAAAGTATTTGAAATTCAAAGGTGATACCATTTGTCTTACAGCGTTCCACCAACTTAGCCATGAAACTAAACATTGATGCCAAGCAACGTCAGTCCCAGCTATGGTCCAGATTCTAAGCTAATTAAAAAACAGGTTAGATGTCAGATCTATGTCTGCAAACTCTAAAATTCTGCAGTGGTTCCAAAGTTCGGGGCATTCGCACCAGGGGGTGGGGTTCCATATTATTGCAGAAGTGGCATGGCAGAAACAATTTTTAATGCATTTAATTCATTAATTAATATAATCAATTAATTCATTTAAACAAATTTGATGAGTGATGAATTCCTTTGCACAGCAAAAAAAATATATATATTAAAACAATTACACTTAAATGTGGCGGTTTTGTTATTTAAAGGAGTTGGTTTAGTTGTTTATTCTATGGCAATATGTAATGTATTGCTGTTTTTCTTTTTTTCAGCAGTTGGAAAGGTAAATTGAGAGATATTCATGAAAAAAAAATTTTATATTTAAGGAAGTTTTTCTCCTTATTTTTGCTTTTCATGATCTTATATTTCAACATAAGATTTACAGTACATAAATGAAAAAAGAACCCCTGATATTAATATAACTTAAAGCATACTATTTTTTAAGTAAAATTTAAAATTTTACCACCATTTGAAAATATGTACATATTGTTTATTTTGCAGTAAAACTGATTTTTTGTATGTGTTATTGTTGTTTTTTTGTATTTTTTTTTTTTGTCAAATTGACAGATGTAATTGCATCATTACACCTACAGTTAATGGAAAATTATAATAATAAAAGCATAAAAAACAAATACCCCAGGAATGAGTAAATAAAATAAATGGGGGAAGTGAAAACTTTTTTCTTAACATAATGAGGGTCCATAAGAAAATGGTTGGGAACCACTGACATGTACTTGTTATGGTTCTCCTCTTTTGGGACTTTGAGTTTTTAGTTTTCCGTTTTCCCTATCTAAGTAATTCTATTTTGTTGATCTTTGTGTTATTTTCCATTTTGTGTTATATTTAAGGCAGTCTTTAGTTACTCTCTGTTGCCCCCTTGTGCTTGTCTCCTCTACCCTACCTCCCTTCTAGTCACTTCCATCCACACCTGCTCTATATCATCTGATTACCCCAGTCTTTGTTCTCCCATCTATACTCTCCCTGTGCAGTTCTTCAGTGCTGGTTCCTTGCTGTGGTTTGGTTGCTCCCTCATCTTTGGCTCCCCATGTGAGTTTTCCCTGAAGTTTGCTGGTTTTTTGGATGTTTGCCTCACTTTCCTCATTAAACCTACAAGAACTCACCTCTGCAATTGGCTCCACAAACAACCTCACCCTCTATGTTGACAGTACTATTTTATTTATTGTGGTGAAATCCCTCCTGTAACTGTTAACTTCACACAGAAAAGATAACAGCGTTGGTGATTTGTGTGTTATTAAAATTTCCTATTGACTGAGAAAATTATGCTGGAGATATAGGTGATGCTTTAAAGTTTGTGTCTTCTATATGCAAGTCAAAATCATTGAATTGTCCCTAATTCATTTTCAGCAGAGTCCATAAAGTACACACAACAAACACTCTCAAGAATATGAAGAAGAAATCAGAAAAACATAATTTGGTAAAATGATTTTTTTTTTATTTTTCCCTAAATTGGTTTTGCTGCATTTCAAATTCCTCTGAAAAAAGAAAAACTTAAAAACCGTCTTTTTCCTATTAGCTTTCTTTTGGGAACTTTACACTATCAGTTTAGAAGCCTAAAAATAATTTTGTTAAATTCCATTTTTATTTTTCTTCTCTAGTTTTACAAAGTCATGATGAAAAATAACAAATCCCAGCTTTCGCTTCCCATTCAGGATCCATTTTGAATTGAAAAAAGCTTCCTGGATGGGAAGCGAAACATCTTCAAACTTGGAAACAAAGTCCAGCGTTATTCCACTAAAACCAGCGAATGAATGTTAACTAAGTATAGTTTGGACATTTTATTCTTTTTACCTTTGCTTATATGTACAAAATCACTCGTTAAGAGAAATCCGGTCTGCCTAATGTGTATATGTTAGTTAAAAGATGAGAACGGGTGGCAGCAGTAGGTTGCTTATATGTAAACAAACAGAACTTATTTTTATTTGAGCTAAAATAGGCCTGTGTAATTAACCGAGCTGCAGGTGCAACAGCATGAACACTATTATATATCTATTCTATGTTGTTTTTAGGATCTGGTTACCCAAAGGTGAGAGCGGGCCAAAAGAGATGAGAGAATCAGTGGAGAGGTTTCAGGTGAGTGCAGCAAGGTTTCAATTATGGGGGCTGTAAGTGAGCTAAATTTGGGCCGATATGCTTTTCACATCTTCTTATGGAATACCACATTTGTTTGAAAAGTAGCTTTTATCATACAAGTGCCTCTTCATCTACAGGACTGCAGTGAACTGTGGACCTGTAAATTTGCATGGAATAATATTTTAGAACCAAATTCTGAGCTTTTATCAGTTTAAGGCAAGCTTGGAAGCTTTTAATAAACCTTAAATGTATCTGCAGTTTTCTTCAAATGTTTTGCTCCCTAGTCTTTTATCTGCTCAGAAAAGCTGTTGCATTTGCATTTTTACTCTAATCCTCTAAAAGTTTGTGGTCTTTATAGGAATGTTTCATAGCAAGGGAATGTTTTACCAAAATTGTGAATAAATATTAAGTAAAATTAGTTTAGAAGAACAGTAAATGAAAAAAGGGTGATTTAATAAACTTTTCCATGACTGTATGAGATCATTTGTACCTTGTAGAACCGTACATCTATTCTCCTGTTTTTTATTTTGTTAGATTTATGTGCTGACGATTGGTTCACTGTGTTCTTTTTCATCTGATGATATATTTATTTTGGACTAAAGCAAGTTTATTCCTAAACAGGGATTTATTTAATGTTGAGTTTTGGGAATAAAACAGATATTTTGCAATCAAAGCATTTCATGTCTGTTACATAAGAGTGAGAATTGAAGCAAAAATAATATGTTTTGCTATTTTTCTAATAACATGCTTGCTTTGATTAGAAGGATTTTAGTGCCTCTTGGAAATGCTGTAACAATGCATAATCATTAGTCAGAATTTTTTTCCAAAAATCATACAATACCAAGTATCCACATATTTGTAGAAAATATGTATTTTTTTTTCTACCTTAATGTTTTTAATCATGGCTGTTGCAGGAAAGGATCAGTGGTAAAATCTTTAAAAACATTTATATAGAACGTGTAATCACACAAAGAAAAAATATTCAGTGTTAAAGTTATGCAAAATATTTGTTCTTTTTTCATTTTTTGTAGAAAAAGCAGACGGATAAGTCGTCCAACTATCAACCTGAGACTATCTTCCCTCTACTGACAATCTTTCTAGAGGGAGGAGAGATTGCTGAAGTGGCAATAAAACAGACATTACTGCCTGTAGTTATAAATTACTTAACTACTCAGCTTGTAACACATTTTCTTGAGGTTTTTTGAGAACGGAGAGAGCTTAAGTTTTATAATACAGAGTTTACACTGTGATTATTTGTTGTCCCGAATGAAAGAAGAGGCTTGTTAGAATCTCGATGATGAGTCTTAGGTTGTAGTTCTGAATCTTATGCTCTTACATTGCACTATGATGTGGGGTCTAGGATGGCTGATTTTTAAGGTTTTGCCACCAAAGATGACCTGCAATGATTATCTGCCAGGGTCTGATATTTAGACTGATGATGTCACAATGTAACAGTTGCTACTTCCATCTATTGATCAGCCAATAGATATTCAGCTTCTGTAGGAGATGCAGCAATTTAAGTTTGGATAGGACAATTAATGCAAGGCTAATGATTCCCAGGATATTTTATAATCCATTGAAGAGAAAATGTGAAAAAATCTGAACCAGAATATGAAATAGTGAGTATTCTAATAAATATCAAGCTACATTGGCTTGGTTTTGACAAGAGGAGTAAACATGACTCAATTGGTCTGAACAGTGCTGCCCATAAAAATATGATGTGTACTATGAGTAAATCAGCATGCAAAATGGCTCTCTTCTGCTGACTTATGACTCCATCCAAAAATCTTTTTCCAGGTTTGTTTCAATTTCTCTAGTCGCACAGATAGATGTGATATAGTGATCTGTCGCACGCTGATAAAGTTGCTTATTGTCATAGATTGTAAGCAATTTAGTAGTAACTGGTGAGCATGCAATGTGCACACAGAGAATTTGATGTTGTACCAGAGATTATCAATTCCATATTGCACGTTGTGATGGGGAATAGTCTTCTAAGATTAATTTGGCACAGTATAAGAATGTCTTGAACCCAGCGCTTTAGCAGCACTCTGCTCAGTTCTTTAACATATAGGACTGTAGGTACATCCCTTCACAGTGAGGTTTGATGATTTGTTTGTTCAAAGGTGGTTTTCCACATAGCTTGGATGTAAATAGTAATTATTTGACCTATTATTTCGATTTTTATTAGCCCCAGCAAGTTTGTTTATACTCATATGTCCAAAATCAGTTCATATTTTCTTTGCTTTCTTTTTAAAACGGGCAAGATGGTAATTTTTGATTCTACAAAATCAGTAGTCAGGATCAATTCAAAGACTCCTGTGTGACTCTCCCCAGTTTGAGATGCGTCTTGAACCTTACCAAGTCATTTTCACATCATCTAGTCCTTGTGGGGGGGTTGGTGTTTTGCAGAAACAATCAATTTATGTCCCTTGGAACCATATTTTCGTATGTAATCTGAACAACTCTTTACAACAGATTGTTACTTCAGCCTCCGGTTGATTTGAACTGAGCATCCATAGTGCACCCTGATAAACAAGCTGTGACTGGTAGAATTACTCTCCTCTCTGGACTACATTGAGTGGAAAGGAGAGCTGTGTTTCTCAACACAGACTGGACACTGCAGCTGCCAATACAGTCTCTTTCTACCCATTGTCATATTTTGTTGACATTTTCTCTAGAACTTTTTCTCAGATGCAAATGTTGGGTTATTTTACCATTAAAGAATAACCTAGATCATATTGTAATCAATGCAAGCTGAAAGCCTTTAAGAAGTTAAAGCCACCTCCCAGAGCATGTGACTAAGAAAAATGCGACTTTCAAGAATAACCAGATTTGTTTTGTGAATGCTCCTAAATTGATGTGTTATGCTGCCATCTACATGTTGTAGGAATTATTTACACAATTTACTGCATACCATGCCCAGCCCTCACCCCCTGAATGTTCCCTTGTCCACCTGACTCCACCTCCTTAAGGTGCGTTTTTACAATATAAGGGCAAAAGTAAGGCTTCAGAAAAGGGGGAAGTCTTTCTATAAAGAAGTTGATCATTTTACCGTTTGCTTTCTTTCTCTTTTATCAACAGACCAACACATGCATACCAACATCCTTTGGGAGTCAGTTCTAAGTTTGGATGCCGCTAAGTCTTGGCAGGAAACCCTACACCTCTCATTGTCCCCAGGACCCATGCACGTCAGATATGACATTTGAAGATGGTGCATTAAGAGGGTAGATGATCTCAGTGCAGATATCAGTTGTGTCTCTTTTTGTATGTAGATTGTGTTTGTGAATTGAAAGTTGACTGCTTTCACTGAGTGTGAAAATAAACATTCAAGGCGTGAGACAAGGGGCGCTGCAGGGTTGTGGGGAAAAATGAATGGGAGTACCTTGAAGTGAACTCACACTTGGTGATGGTCTAGGACAAGCTTGGGTTGCTGCTGGGAAGTGAGAAAATAATCCAAAATAACCATTGGTTGATGTTCCCTGCTGCAGCTGCTAGACTGTCGCCAGGTGATGTCACTTTAGATCTACCTTTGTTGAACAAATACTCTGAGGTGACATTGACATTTGTTAAATCCTTGAGGTTCAAACTGTTTTAATTCAACAATGTAATGAGAAAATGTTTTTTGGTTTTTTTTGCAGATTAATATTTAGATCAAAATTGATGGATTTAACTACCCTTCTATTGCAAATGCCTCAATACAAATGAAAGAATAAGAGTTTAGTAAAAACACCTCTGACCTTTTATTCACAATGTCAAAATGTATAATCATACAAACTGTTATGTTGCAATATATGACATTGGATCAGCACCCTGTCTGCCTTCAGCTAAGCCGCTAAAGCAGTGCTATTCCAGTGTGACTCTTCCTGATTCCTGTTTCCATCTGATCTCAGGAGCAAATAATGTCTCAGTTTCATTGATAGTGTTAAGTTTACATACATTCAGTAAAACATAAATGTCACTTTTTGGAATTTTAATACCTTACATTGTTTCATGCAGTAGCTGAGTGGCTTTGGGGGTCTAAGCCTAGGATGCTTTTTTTTTTTTTTCAAAAGCACTTTTTTTGAGTCAATTTTTTATCTCAGTTGGAGGTGGAGCAGGTATGTAAGAAATCAGACTGTCAAACAATCTAAGGTCTATCTCAGGGGTAACCAATTAAAAATCAGTGGGGTCCGAATAAAGAAAATCAACAACCAGTAAAGGTCCAGAGACATTTTTAATTGTAGTCCGTTACTTTAAATGGCATTTAACACTGAAATAAAATGCAGGTGTTTATGCATCCATGTTATACATTGAATTTTTAAATGAAAATATAAGAAAAGGAATGTTTTCCCATTTTAAAATCTAAATTGTTTTTGAAGTAGAGATTAACAATGTTTCAGTTTGGTATATAGACAATTTCCAGACTCCCTTTTGTTTTTATAAAACACCTGAACTGACTGTTTTCTTTCTTTTTTTTTCTCTTTTTATGGCTTTATGAGGTTTAAAACCTGGGTTTTAATGGTGAAAAAGTCATTCTCAAGCACATATCAAGGTGCATAATTTCAGCCTTGATTGATATTTATTTTTGATTATGTTCATGGTGGAGAATCCTGCTTCACAGCAGTAGGTTGAGCCAAACATGTTCAAAAAGTGCAGGGTCATCTTTGAGCACACCATTTCGCTTTTCTGTCACCAGTTCATCGCAGTTCTTCCAGCAGTCCGCGCTTTCTCTGCTCTCTTTTTTTCAGTCTTCTCCTTCTTTCCCATCACCCGTCTTGCCATAGGTTTGCTTGCTGTGTCTAAAAGTGTCTAGCAGCAGCAGCAGACAGACTGACACAGCTCATTGGCTTATTTGTATCACATGCAGCCTGGTGGTGGACGCTACAAATGGCTTTACCATACAAACAGGAGAAGTGGCGCAAGTGACGTTTAGAGACCCGTCTGACAACATGCAGTGATTTCTAAATGTTTTCAATCAGGTTGGGTCCGGATTAGTCAGCAGGTGGGTCCAAATCCAGATCCTGGTCCACAAATCCGTGACCTCTGTATCTGGTTGGTACTGGTCAACCGAAAAGTGGAAACAAACCGGTCATGCCCCTACGCACTTTATTACATTATTGGTAATTCTTGCTAACTATGGTGCTTGGTTGCATCCATGTTATGCAGGACTGCAGATGTTGATTCCAGCATGAATGTTTTTAGTGCTAGAAAATGACAATATGACGTAGCTAAGTTTTATTCCACACTTGACTAGATTAGCATTGGTTAATGAAAGGAATTCAGTAATGGGTTAAGCCCAGTTAATAATGAAACCCCAAAGCGGGAAATTTTATCCCCGTTAGTTTTCAAATGCTAGTATTGTATCTCTGTTTGTCTTTCTAACATTACACACTTTCCTAAAATGGATCCAGACCTTTTTTCCCCCTTAGTTTGTAAACACATATTTGAAATAAATGGTTAGAATAAATGTACTCTATCACTGTTGGCACAGAAAGCTTTGACATTACAAAAGTAATAAATTAGTAAATTATATAACAGAAAATCCATTTCCTGGAAGTTCACATAATTCTAATTACACTGCAAACACGATCTAGAAGTAATAATTTCTTTGAGTGTATTTACCCTTAATTTGAGTAGGTAAATAAGAGCTTTTGCCAATGGAATGAGTATTTATACTCTTGAAACATAACTAGATAAAATAGACTTGAAAAAAATAAGAATTTGCTCTTATTTTAAATGTAAATTGTCTTGTTCCAAAGTGCCTCACCTCCTCAATTTAAGAAAAAGTGCACTTATTTTAACAAAACATGACTTTAAATTTAAAACTCTAAAATTAAAATTTTCTTAAATAAGGTTTAAATGAGTAAATTGCTTTGACTGGTTCTGCTAAATATTTAATATCTTAGTTAACATGATTTATTTTTTTTATTCTCAAAATATTTATCTTTTAACTGAGGCAAGGTTATACTGTAGGCATATAATTTGCCAATTCCTCCATTTTTGCTTACTACTGATACAAAATGGTTAACTAATTTTTGTTTTTTGAAAAGGCACGTAAATCTATAGAAATTTGCTATGAAAAGCCTATTTTGACAAGTTTCAGTCCTTCACGCATTATTCATTTAAACAATAGACAGGCTGATGTTGTTGCTGGATGCCTTTTAGTCTAAAGTCACCATGAGGCCATCAGTGGGGGGCTGATGGTCCATATGAGTTCTCAGTGTGGTGCTGAAGCTAAAGACTGAGAGCCTAAATGAGTGTTTAGAGGTAAACACATACCGCACGTTGCTATTGATAGAAGCACCAGTACTCTAGACGCATGCTGAGCTGAACCAATCACTGCGAAAGGCTCTTATGTGTTCTTGTCTTTGTTTCCTTGATTGACAAAAACGATGCCCACATGTCATCTCCTGATGAATTTGTGTTTACTATCAAGCAAGACGGTTGCATCAAATATAATTTTCTAAATGATACCTCATCACATACCCAGGAGCGTGCAGCTGTCAGTCAGTGCCGTGCCATAGCACTTTGAGTGGTGCTGTTACCATGGTGACGGTGTCCTGATTTCAATGGATCTCTGCAGCAATTTCTTGCAGTACACTTTTACTATTTTTATTTTGTTGCTTGGTGTCAGATCTTCAGTTGCGTCAGCATTGATGTCAACAAATTGACCTGAAAAAATCGTTACAGTTTAATTGCAAGCATCTCTACAAATTTCGTCTGACTTTAAACTGGCTGTGAAAATGGATTTCACATTAATGTTTTTAGCAGGCAAAGGATTTACTTTTTAAGGCTATACAGCAATGTACATGTGTTCATAAAGTAGACATGTATATCATTTATTTAGAAACCATGGAGAGGAAGTAATTCAGTAATTAGGTTAAAAATACAAAAAATCCTCATCATATAAGAGAATAGTAAATATAGATACTGAGATATATAGAAAGATAGATCTAGATATAGTTTTAGTTAGTGATAACAGATGCCCTCCACCGATGGTTTCTGAAAATATGCTACAAACTGTCATTGCTGAAGAAGCTGGCCTTTAAAAGAGCTGTGTCCAAACAGAAAAATATGTTTTGTAAGTAAAATGTGCTGGAAAAGGTGCATAAGCAACAGGAATAACTGCAGCATAGATTAAGCAATATCCTAACAACTCCAAGATGCTCAAAGTCTGCCGTTTGAGATGCTGATACAGAATTTCACCAGCAAATTAAAGTCTCAAGTAGGAGCAGAGAGGAGAGTATAGTTTCAAAAGTCATTGATTTTTGGGACACACGTCATCTATTGTTGTTGTTCATTTAGTTTGCTTTATTGTTTCCAGAGTCAATAAAGCAACTTTATAAAGTTATGAATGCTCTCCTTTGCAGACAAACATTATGGAGATTGACTCGGCACCTTCCCACAATAGGAAAATGGAATCTCATTTCCCTCTTGGGAAATGAGATTCCAGGGGCTTCCTATATAAACTGTGTCTGCGCACAGAAAACATTCACAATGTTTACAGCAAAACCTGCGATGTATAAAAATGAGACTTGCATGAAAGGTGTTTTGGAATGTGTCTGGAATCAATTATATTTTTGACTTAAGAGAATTTTTAGCAGCCAAGGAAACTTTTTAAATGCATAATTTTACAAAAAGCATGGAAGTAATCAACATCTTCCCCAAACTCTTTGTCTTCATAATCGCCTTAGCCATAACTCCAGCCTGTTGCCTTTGCCTTTTTTTTTCACCACTCCCTTTCATTCCATCTAACTCTCCTTTAAGGTTTTGATATATTACATTGAAGGCAGCTTCTAAGACCATTAACTTTTTGAGCTTATCCTCCTAATGCATAGCGTGAATAACTTTCTACTGGTCAATTCTGAAGTCATAGGTCTTCATCTTTGTTTGGCTGGTCTTTGCTGATTAATAACAAGCTTAATTACTCCTCTCCTGCACAATATTCATATTTTCAGACTAATACATTTGAGATTTGTTATTGGTACCAAACTATGATGATGAAAATAAATTACTTGTAATAGTTAACACTAGTTAATGAATGAGTTTTACATTTTGAAATTAAAAACATTTTATTGATGAATTTATAAATTAAAGTTTTTCAATTGTATTTAACAGTTCTATCAACCATAACACCTTTAAAGGGGTGTTTTGTGTGTGTTGGCCTTCAGAATATCCACTTATTCTTCAGCCTGGATGACTGCATTGGCTGAAATACACAATGCATCACTAAATGTCCATCAATGAAAAGCTGATATCCGTCTTCCCTTTGCCTCAATTCTTTAGGTTATTTAAAAATGCAAACTGAAACATTGCAACGATTGTAGATTGAATAAGTTGTGTTATAGCTGCAGCTTGCCATAAAACATCCATAGAATGCATAACCAACGAATGCAGACTTTAAAAAAACATTTTACTTTACAATTTTCCAATGTGACATCTTTTATTCAAAGACACAAGCCACAAGGTTCTTTAGCACATCAGGAACAATATGTTGCAATACCAGTTATACTTAAATTGACTTTCAGCAACCCTATCATGCCACAGGTGGGATCAATTCTGTTTTCTAAAAATATCTGTACTTATGCTCCTGAAATCAAGTACCCTTTTTAATGACCAGGGAGCAGTAGTAGTAGAGGCCAGTAAAATAACTTTTTCAAATGGAAATGTAAAATAATAAAAGATAAATGACCAAATGTATTAGGTTTGGCAATTACTCCGTTCTCTATAACTTGAACAACATAAATTGGTTGAAATAAACTACTACTCCATGTTTAAGGTTTACAAACTAAATGGTAAGTCCTCCATCGCTGCAGATGACTTCTTTTTACATTGGAATCCCGTGGGTTCATGACAGAACAAAAATAATAGGCTCTCAGCTTTGTGGCTTAAAACTTAAATCTGAAACAACAGTTTTGTGTGAGCCAGCTTTCAACATCTGATGCTTTTTGCTCTCTTACATTGTTGTTGGCTTAATTAAATACCCAGTGCCTCTAGGAGATAAAATGCCTCTGTGAAGGAATTTTATTTTGTCTCTAAATGCATTCTTGTGTATGTGGATACAAACGTGATTGCACATAAGACACACATGCATGCACAGATGGATAAGTCTTGGAGGGTGCATGTGCTGTCTGGATGTTTTCCCCTGGGAGGGAATTTACACAAAAGAAAGTGGCTCTGGCTTTTTGAGAGACCCAAAACATGGCCTGCTTTGCAAAACTTTTCTCTTCACATATTATTTATAATCCAGGTCATTATCAGATCTGCAATGCACATAGTGTTGGCATGAGGCACATGTTTAAACACACAAAGCAGTGGCAGAGTAGAGAGCCTGTATTTGTACTAATCCTTTTTTAATGATGCTAAACATAGATCACAGTCACTGAAATGCTCTAAACAACTCAGAAACTACAAGAAAGGAAGGACATGCAGATTAAAGTTTGGCTACTCAAAAATCCACATCATATTTATTATGGACCATATTTCTAGCAAAGCTGTTTTTACAAAATAAAAAAATGTTTTTGGCACAGGCTTTTGCTTTTATTACTCCTCACCACTAACAACGCCTTCTCAAACGTCTGTCCATGCTTTAGACGCTTCCCTGGACCTACACACGTGAATGGGTCAATAGCACATGGCTGCAGAACCTGGTGACATTGCTGAGGATATAAATCTGCAATCTGAATCTTCTGCATTACAAAAGGAACTCATCAGGAGAATATTGGATCATATTCTTGCTAGATTTGAACAACCTTGTACTAAAGTTTCAGTGAAGATTCGAAAGTTCTTCCTGCTCACCAGACAGAACAGTTTCAGCCTTGGTTCCTCTCATCTGAAAATCGAATAGTTTTATTATTTTCTTGAAAGGCCTTGATACCTTAAAAAAAATGTAATATATATATCATATTTTTTATTTCCTATGTCATCAAAAGGGGACTTTTAATATATCAATACTCTATTATGGCTGACACAATGTAGGGAAGCCTGTTAAGCTGACATTAGTCCAGCAGGCAGTAATTGAAAGGTAGACACAAAAGGTCATCATTTAAAAACACTGGTTGTTTCAGAGGGCTTGTATCAAAGCTGAGTGGAAGAAAAATGTGGTAAATAGAAGGGCACAAGCAACAAAGATAACAGTCCCTTTGCATACCATTTCAAGTTTAAGGATGTAGATTTTGGCAGAAGATAAGACGGGCAAAGAATCAAAACTGCTGCAGGTCCAGTTTGTAGTTTTCCGTCGACTTTCATCTACTGCTGCTGATTCACTTTTATTCTGTCGTACTCTGTGCAGCTGCATATATACCTGTATACACATCAAGAAACAGATGTTTGCATTTGAACTGTTCACTATGAAAAAAAAACATTTCCTTAAAAACTCAACAGTTTATATAATTTGGTTTTACTAAACCTGAGATCACATCCATCTGTCAATATTTAATGCACTAAGATTTACCTAAGACTAAAGGCAAGATATTACTTTGTAAAAGCAAATCTGTAATAAGCTTAAAAGATTTTTGATCATGTAACCTTGAAACACCTCAGTGAAACAGGAGCATCTGAAGAGTACTTAGGACTGGCAGACTCTAACCCTGCCAAAGTTGCACTTCATGTTCATTTGCT
Organism: Cyprinodon variegatus; assembly: GCF_000732505.1. Taxonomy (NCBI): domain Eukaryota; kingdom Metazoa; phylum Chordata; class Actinopteri; order Cyprinodontiformes; family Cyprinodontidae; genus Cyprinodon; species Cyprinodon variegatus. The sequence goes on from NW_015150592.1 coordinate 1,200,737, forward strand.
CCATTTTCTTCACAGAACATCCAACAGGGGAGTTGTTCCACATTTTATTCTTAGCAGTTATTCTCTCCAGGCCACAGAAATGATGTTCTTGATGTGAGAATACCAAAGGTTCATGGTTCATCTGTCGCCTACACCGACTGCGGACCACCCACTATCTGTCCCCTACCTCTCTTCTTAATGTCAAAGGATGTCAAATTTCCTAATCCACACAATTGCATGGAGGTTTCACATGTACACTATAGCCATACATCTCGGCAAAACTGGGCCATTCACTGAGAAATAACACGTACAACTGCCCCTGCTGAGTCTGTCTTACACAAACTCATGGACTCATTCACACTTGATTCACCCCATGATGTGTGCTGCAGGTGTGTGAAGTGAGTCCATGCCAGGAAAGCTCCCGCATCCATCGATTGCTCCGATCTATTTCTCTTTCTAGCTCATCCCCACTACAGAGTTCACCGCTATTTCCTTTGGTGTCATGGTGACATGTAAAGACACATGCAGCGTCACCATCATTGTGTGTTCTTGATGGATTATCAGTCCTGAAATAGATCAACCTCTTTGCTTTTTCCCTTCCTGTTGCATCTCACTTCTTATTTATCTTTAATACTTATCTTTTCATTCTCTGTCAGTTTTGCTTCTAAATGGGATGGATTAAACTACCATTGGAGGAGGTTGTCTGTAATAGTGAATTACTTTTTTTTTTATCATGGGTCTCAAAAGGTCTCCTGTCTTAAAACATCATAAAGAGCTTATGAGGACACATTTGATCCTTGCTTTCCAAATAAATCTGTTCTTTTAGATTCTAAAGTGCATATATGTGTGTTTAAATTGATGGATAGAAAGTGCTCAAAATATCACCTAAAATGACATCTGTCTATTTTCTTCTGTAGGGGTTTTCATTTTTTTTTTTTTTTTTTTTTTATGTAACACACTGTTTTATCTTAAACAAATTTCAATGTCAAACATAACCTGAAAAAAGCAGCTATCCAAATCAATTATTTCTTATTAGAAAAAAATCGAACCCCTCTTCCAGAAAAGCATGCTGCTATGATTAAAGTTGTACAATCTTAATTTATTTAGATTATGTATTTACACAATTTTAATATGGATATCTACAAAAGTGGAAGACACTGAAGTTATACTTCTAACTGAAGCTTGGGTACAACATGCCTATATGTAATCTATTTCAAGTTGTTCACCTTCTGATCTGTCTAAAGTGGGGCAGGGAAGAGAAAATAGACTATGCAGTAAAAGGATGAAGTGTCTCAGTCAAGAGATGTAGACGCTAAGAGGATGGGAACAGAGCTGAAACTAAAGTGTTTGGCATTCTGACAGTGGGTATTGTCAACAAGCAGACACCCCTCCCTTCCTACCAACAGTGAGCCCCAGGAAACTAATTACCAGCATGTCAGATCTTTAGCTAGCTACAGCCACTGCTGCAGCTAATGTGACACCCGGCCTTCATTGCAGAACAATGCTGCAGAAACGTTGCATCCTGGGAGCAAACACACTGTGAAGAAAAGCCTTGTCCATCACAGTCACTCAGACAGAATTCAGTTACAAAAAGAAATATTTAATTGAGTCAAAACCTTCACTCTGATCCTTTTTGTTTGTTCTTTAACAATGTCAGGATGTGTTGCATAATAAAGATGTTCTCATGTAACCCTGAAAATGGCAATTAATATGCTAGGTCTGCATTTTTTGTAATGGTTATGAAATTATATCAAATATTTAAATGTATAACTTTTTTTTTTTAATCCATTACCCATAAAAAGTGCATTTTAACAGATCAGGTATTATTTCTAAGGGTCCCTTCCCACTGGCTAAAGACCATCATCTGGAGTATCTAGATGTTTCTTATCATATGGCTGCAAGTTTAGAAAACCCAGATTCAGTTTGCATATAAGAGCCTCTACATTTTAAGTACCTGGTTCATGGTTTCATCTAATCCTTTCTGAATCCTGCAATCAAAATGGACTCTGTATTTTAGCTAAGAAGTTGTTTGATCATCTACTTATGTTCTAATACAAGGAGGACAATAGTATGTTTCTGCACAACAATTTTGGTATTACTACCAAAACTGATAGGGGCAGGTGTAGCACTTAATCTTGTGCTTCACCCGGCTTGATTATTTGTTGCGCTGACGACCTTGATGATTCCCTTGGATTTTCACAAATGACAAAGTGCAGTTTGGATATATGTATGCTTTTAATCAGTTGGAAGTGCAATTCCTCAGGAAGCACATTACATACTCATCTCTTTGTGCAAGGAACATGAGCATGATGCTACAGCTGAACTCTATGGACTGGTTGAGCTTCTTGTCCTTTTTTGTTGTTTCCAAAAAAGTGTTAGGACCTCTTTCACATTGCAGCTTTGATACCAGAAATGTTAGGATAAAGTAAGCTGCTCGGATCTCTGCCATCCAATTGCGGGCATGACGAGGTTTGGAGCCTTGGCATGAAGCCAGCACACCCACGCTTCCTTTAAACTCTCTGATAAAGCCACACAAGTATGCACAGCAACACGTCGTGAATAAGTTATCACTGTCACAACAAGTCTCCTCCATACCATTTCCAGGAACCCCATTATACCACTGCCACTACATGAAGCATATTAACTCACAGTAGAACTTTGCCTTAAGGCCAAAACATGACCTCCTATAGACTGTACACAGTCAATAGTAGTGGTTTACTTGAAAAAAAAAAAAATAAATAAATAAAAACAAATTCAGTGGGCATGGTCATTTTTTTTTTTCACCTTAAAAAAAGGTGGGGGTCAGGGGTGGTGTAATTCATGTAAATTCGTTATTAAATTAAGGCAGTGAAAATAAGACTTCTTAATCCTCTCAAATCATTTTGAACCAACTTTATATTTTCATAAATATTATCTCTATAGAGATTGTATTTTACAGAAGAGTTAACAATTTCAGCATTCTACAAAACCTAATCTATTTTTGGTTTCTCAGGGTCTCATAACAGTTTCCAAATACTATTGTAATCTTGTCTTTTGTCAACGATTTTTCCGGTTATTGCTTTCTGATTGTTAACCAACTTCTAAGCCAAGACTTGAACATTTTGAGAGAGGGTCCAACACACAATAAAAAGCAAGGCTGACATGCTTTTGTTTTACCTCTAGGGTCCTTCAGGTTGTGCTTACAATGTTTATCTGCCTAAACCCACGCTCACACTCATCTTTGGAGCTGACCAATGTGTTGACTGCTTGAAGGAGAGGATGCAGCTCTTCTGGTGCTTATGGTTTCACTTTCCCACCAAATTTGAGTTTGAACAAGTCAATGTATTCCCTCATCCCTATTCAAATGAGTCTGCCATCATCTAGTTTGGAAAAGGAATTCCTCTATTCTTTTTCGGCATAAAGAACCCCACTCTCATATGGCCAGTTATAGGGGTGCAGTACTTTGATGTTGTTCGGAAAGTTCTGCCATTCTTCTTTACTTCTGTTTACCAGGCAGGCAACTTCAGTGTACCTCAGATTATTTGTCAGTGGCACTCCTTTGAATAGCTTCAGATCTACTGCTGTGTGAGCCTCCTCTGTCCCTTGGTCCAGGTTGCTCTGCCATGGATTTAAACACATGGAAACCTGCTTCAGCATTTTAAAGTTTCACATTTCTAGCTTGAATGGAGAATTCAGAAAGCTCTTCTAATGCATCATGCATAGCTCCAAGCTTGTGCACAAAGATTGTTGGAAAGGCGGTGTGCTAAACCTTTGAACATGCATCTCTGTGTTGAGGTTTGTTTACGATCAGCTAAGGCATCAGAAAAGGGCTTGTGTGATGCAGGGTACTGTTGCCATTCACCTACAGTATAATGTCCTAAAACTTGAAGCCACTCATCTTGTGCTAAGAATTCTACTTATGTTCAGACACTGCAACGCAAGTCATCACAACATTGTCTAAGCTCATGGAGGTTTTTAGCAGATGCATGGTAAAGACTTATACTTTGTCAAAGAACAACTGGAAAAATCATCCATCCCTGCAATTTACAAAATCTCTGACACTCAACTCGAGACGAGGGTTCATATAGTACCACAAGATATTGAGAAACTTCTGAAAAATATTGGCGGAACACCTGGATCCCTTTCAGGCATGCCCACGACAGAAGCTCCATCTGAAGCAAATGAAGGAAATGCTCCTTCATTATGAGTTTAGAGAAGGCATAAGGTGGCATGAAGGGTTATTCATCAGAGCTTCAGAGATTCCACTTGCATCGGTATCCAGGCAGCTTCAGTAGATAAAGGATTATGCTTGTGGTTGTTCCTCATCCCTGGGCATGCTCTAATGTAAATAACGAAAACTGATTATTTTTACACAGTTTTAGATTTATCTATCAGAACTAAAAATTTAGTTACACTCTTGTTTGCTTTTGTAACTATCTTCTTATTTCACCAGTGATGTGTTGACTGATTTCTGCCCAGGAATGGTCAGAGTGTAAAGTTCTACCCTTGTCTTGTCCAGTCAAGACTTGCAGATCGATATCGAAAGGCCTCGCCGAGTTCACAATCGTGTATACTGTGTAAAAAATTTGATCAGTGGATAAATAATCTCTCTGCATCTTAGAACTCAACTTTTCCCTTTTCTAGGGTCTTCTCTGCCACACTGATAGGCAGATATCTAATGTTTGTGTATTTTAATTTGAAGAGACAGCAGCTGTGTTGCTTTGGTTGCACCTGAGGCTGTCACTTTTACCTTAGACCACTCTTCGGCAACATGCATGGGGCTGCCTTCTGCATTTGGACTGAGTGCTTTTATCTTTTGGTAGGTTAGACAGCCAAGTTTTTTTGTGTTTGCATATTATCCATAAATACAGCATATTGTTCTCTTTAAACATGTTTAATATCCAGCAGGCCGCTATATCTTGGTTGTCACTGCTCTTTCTCTTTTCACATTGGTTACCAGATTCTGAGAATGTAATTTCTTGTGCACATTTTGGCCCTGCTGATACTTCCTCTATCTGTCATGCACCTACAAAAAAAAATAGGTATAGAAAAGAACAATTTTCCTAATTTCCACTGTTACATTTAGCTAAAGTAGGTGGCAGGCTTATGAATGAATGAAGAACTGTTTTAACTGAACTTGAAGAATAGTCAAACCTGTTCCTTCTCCTTCTGCTCCTGCCGTTCGTCATCTCTCTGCTGTTTCCTTGTTGTCACTGCCATTTCTCTTCTCACATTGTCAGATTTTGAGATGCATAATTCTTCAGCATATAGCTGTAGTTTGGTTTTGCTCCTTAAACCAGCCTCCACCCACAATTTGTGCTCAATAGGTTCTATGTACTACTCCATTACTTCCTGAAGGCCTTTGTTTCCTGTCTTTCATTAATGGGCGAACTGATTAATTCAGGTGTGTCTAGCCAATGTCTTTATGGTCACTGACATCCATTGTAACCTAGTGGTTTAAATCCCCTTTTTATGCTAATGAAGATAAATGAAAGATACTTCTTTTTCTTTTTTTTTTATAATGCTAACATCACTTATATCGATTTTCAGTTTACAGTTATTACGTTTCCCTTGATTAGGTTCCCTTGACAGATGCTTTCTGTCGATGAAAAGCTGACTTGACAACTGGTTTTGTTACCAATCTTTACTGTTTTATTTTAGGCCACAAAGGTCTGCATCTTGTGATAAAACCTGCTGTCACTGGTCAACTGTGGGTGGTGTCAGTTTAAAGTATATCATCTGTCAACACACAGGCTGCGCACACATGGACATCCCAAACACACAGGCCCTACCTCCCTGTATTCATTTTAACATTCAAGGCCAGGGGATAATTGTGTCACTGTGAGTAAGGTTTGGATATGTTTCTACTTATGGGTATAGGTGGGCTGAAACCCTGCCTTCAGGCATCATCAATGTGTGTTTGTAGTGTTGTGTTTTTTTTCTTTGCTGTGTATTATATGCTGTTGGCAGGAAAGAAGGTCTGGCACAAGGCAAGAGTGTTAGCAAGTCCAATAACCACCTGTGTCCCAGCATTTGTGCATACAATTATAGGAGAAAGGTACCTGTAAGCTTGTTGAATGGGGGCCCTTGTCACTGCACTAGCACTGGATGCTCTGAGGTGATTATGAAATCTTTTCTAGCTTTCCTGTAATTTGTCATCCTGGCCAAATGGCCTAGACCGTCAAGTTAAGAGTACTCAAGGGCCACACAATTTAAATTTAAAATAGTTCCTCAAGCATTTTTTCCTTTTTGTTTGCTTATTAACATGCTTAAAATAAAAAAATTGTCTACAATACTCCCACCTGTATGCGGTACTGGGGTACATCGTGCCTATCTCCAGCAGTCATTGGGAGAGAGGTGGGATACACCCTAGAGAAGGAGTTGAACCTTCTCAGGGCTACACAATGACACACAGGATGAACATCATGCACACAGACACACACACACTAATTCCTAAAGGCAATTTTGAGTAACCGATCATAATGGACATTTTGGACTATCATCTATGCATGCTCAAGAGAACATGGAATCTCAGGAAAAACCCAAGGCTGGGATCCGAACCCAGAATCCACAAGCTGGTGGCTTACTGGTATTGTATTACTTACAGAATTTGAATTTTTGCAATTTGAAAGATGTGCTAAATTTAAAAGGCTTTTTTCACATATATATATAGAACAATCATTTAATTGTTATTTCATGAGATAAGTGTTCCAATTGAAGTGGATGATGAATTGTGGTGACCAAAATCCAATATAGAATGCAGTGAAATATTGTGAGAGTGACCGACTTTCTATGAGAGCACTCTGTGGAACACCTGTTCCCTCTGTCTACAGAGGGCCATGATCTGTGTGGCCTCTGTTACAACATGAAACCCTCAGTAACGGAGAGGAATGATTGATATGAACATGAAGGTATTGTTAGGAGTCAGCATCAAAAGCTGCAGGCTGCATTTTGATTCCTCCTTTTTATAAAATCATACACTGCTGGACTGAGAACAGGAGCTAGTCTGGTTTTATTAATATTGAGCAGGATCAAACAATGTTGAAGATAAAAAAAGTGCAAATAAAAAATCCAGAAAGCTACTTTACATGAACATTAGTTGGCTTTATTTGACCTCACTTGAGAGCAGACATTAGAATTGCATTGTTTATAAAAGAAATTTTTATTTAATCTAAAATAGTGTTTGGATATGCAAGCACTCTTTATTTTCTGCTCAAACTCAATGTGAACTATTTCTTTAAAGCAAAATAATGTGTGGCTATAGGCTGATAAACATGATTACCAAATTGTTCTTTGGTAGGCTCTAAATATGGCTTTCGCAGTATCCTTTTATTCTCAGTAAGACCTGAATCGGTTTATGTGGGAATATGTTTTATATTTTTCTAATACATATTTTTATTGAAGGTTATTATAAAATTGAGTGGAATGTAGGAAAAATTAAGATGTAAAGGTGAAATGTAGACTTAAAAAATTTAGTTAAATGTAATATAAATACATTTTCTGGCTGGATACTTAAAATGACTAAAATTACAGTGTATCAGATCAGGTAAACATATTACGAACAGTTTTAAAGAAGGTTGGTTCCCTTAAACCTCAGAAATTCAGCTTGCTTTCTCCCTGTCTGTTCTTGCCAAAATGTACTTGACTGTGAGATCAAAAGACCCTTATGAGCCCTTTATAAAGAAAATTGTAGCAGCACATAGGTCTGCCTAATGACATTCACATCCTCCAAACCATGCAAGATTCAGCAAGATGCTAAAATGAGTCTCCAAAAGTCCAACTTTATTTTGCAGGATCTTGCTCCTGCAGTTGATGTGAGAGTGCATGCTTGGGTTCCCTCTGATTCATGAAACTGCGCACAGGTTTCTGTGCATCTTTCCTTAATATTTCTGTAGAATCTAGCGCAGCTGCACACTCCACTTGGACCATCCAGGTCCCTGCCTATTGTATAAATGAATATACAAAGTAGGAAAAAATACCCAAAAGGCCCCGGAATCGGTCCAAGAAAATGTTGTAACAGTGGTAAGCAGAGAATAAAAGATTTGGTGATCATGAAATACAGCTGTTGATGTCAGGCATAAAGAAAAGAGTAGAATTGTTTTCTGCAGTCTATTCATTTGTATGGTATTGGGAATCCTCTTCTAAATAAACAAATAAAGACATACATAAAACTACCTTTATAATAAGTGACACACCAAGTTTTTAAAATCTTCATATATTAACAGATACAGAGGAAACTGGAAATGAGAACTAACAGTGACATGGGATTAGAGGAACCAATATCTTGTCACCGTCTTGGTGCTGATGGCTGGCTTAATTGCTCACTCCATTTACCTGTCTAATTCTTGCTCATTACAGGTTTTCTAGCGTTCTATAGTGTTTCGGATTTCCTGATCTGCCTCTCATCCACTTAAAGTGCCTGTATCAATCTGAACGTTCTGCATGAGCTGTCTGTGGACTCCTGGAACCCTGCACAAGCCTGTTCTGATCTGATCTGTATCCCTGACTGGGATTCGGACTCCTGGACCCCTGAGCCTTCCCCTTCTGATCTCTTTCCCTGACCTGGCTCAGTCTTCCGCATTTTCTCCGGGGCTGCAGCATCTGGGACACGCTGGGCGACCCCACCGGCTGAATCCTACCTCGTTCTCTGACTCAAATGGAAAATCATCCGTCTGATTATCATGGTCACTAACCTGTGTTTCTCTCCAATAGAGCTTCAGTGACAGATGCTCTAGCCGCTGATGCCGCGGATCCACAGCCAGCTCTGGTTTTAATAAATGCTTTGAATTATCCCACTGTCTGTCTTGCTTTGAATACTGGGTACTTTTGTCCTGTGTCATGCCAAGTGCTGCTAGTTCCACCTGTTTGCTTCCTAAGACACATCTCTTTCATGCTGCCTCCTTGCTTTGATTATTCTCATATTTTAGCCAAAGCTACAGAAAGTTGGTATAATTAAACTTTTCAATTATTCTTTTGATGAAATACTTTTAAAACATTTCTATTTAATCACACCTGAGAGAAGTTCCTGTCTCCTTCAGCACAAGATGACTCCAAGCTTGTTATGAAAATTGCTGACAAAGAAATGAGAATTGAATGACTGTAAGTAAATGTTGAGGTCAACTGTGGTTATGGAAATGATTTAACCCTGCTTGTGTCTCAAAACAATGAGATAACCCCACCAGTAGTTTTAAACAATAACATGTTGGAGCAACATCTAACCAACACAACCAAGAAATAAGGTGCTGATTATAATGACGATCACCAGACCAGTAGCCATTTTTGAGAAACTCTTGGTGCAAAGTGAAAGAACAAACAATTTAACCCAGATCTTAGAACATGCCCAACAGGGAGAATGCCACATCTAGATGATAAAACCTGAAGTTAAATTGGAAAACCCATTTGTTTAGAACTCCCTTTTACTGTTATGTTTGAGGATTGACTGTTTTATTTGCTTTGCTACCTGATTTTAAGTTTTTATCTTGTTTTTGTTTTTATTTCCCTTCTGTTTTATTTTTTAATTGATATAAACACTTTGAATTGTCTTTGTAATCCCTTGTGCTATATAAATAAATATGCATTGCATAAATGAGCTGTATATACCTTTTATATTCAATAGGGCTGTTAAGGCACATTGATGACTGATTTATTTGCATTGTTAAATAGCTCCCACTGAAATGCTTTAGTTACATTGAGCCCCAAGATAATGAGAAATTAATCTGGCACCAGCAGCTCATGGTTTCTCCCGTCCTGGGGGAGATTGAGGTGCTTTCAGTATTTCAGTCCAACATTTAAATGTGACCAAAGAGATGTGTGTCGCTCATTTGTTTTTTGTTTGTGTTGGAGTTTTTAACATTTCCCTGATGTACAGATTTTTATTCGATGAAGTGGATCACAACATTCTGATGCTTGGATGGCCTAACTTTTAGGTTAACATTAAATTAGTTCAGGTTCTCCTCTGTTCCATTAGGAGGTGATTTATAAAACAGTTTTCTGTGGATATCCTGCTCCTTAGTTCTATTTTCACAATGATCAAGTCTGCTTCTGTTTTTCGGATAATACTGATAGTTTAGTCCATAAAACAGGAAGATAACTTCTTAATGCAAGGATCAAAATTGTTGCCTTGGGGTCAAAAGCTTGGAAGGTCTTTAGCTTTTTAACTCATTTGTTTAGATGTCAAAACAGTAATGCATGGTTTTGTGACAAGTTGTCTGTCCATTTGTATTTGTTTTGAATTCTAATATTTTGTTCAAGGATTTTAAATATGCTTTTACTTCAAGAAATTTGGTTAGTATCTGTTCTTTCAATATTGGTTAATAAATATGGTTGGCCTCTGCTTGGCCTTTTGGTTTGCATCTTTTATGGTGTCCCCATTACTCTGAAAAGCTTTAAAATAAAATCCCTAGCCAGTCTAAAACATCTAAAAAGCTGCGAAGTTACTAATGCTGCCCACGTTATCCCAACAATGGCCATGCCATGCTCTGAGGATAAGGAGGACAGCAGAAAATCAGAGTAAGATGCCAGGCACAGATTGCACCTGAGCCGACGCCGAGGCAGCAACCAGCCATGCCCAGCTCTGAAGCTAAGAGGGCAGCAGCAGGAGATAAGCACATGATGCCAAGCAGAGTACACCAGATCAGGGAAGAGGCAGTTGGAGGCCTTGGCCTTTGAAGCTGACGGCAGGGAGTCATGGGCAACAGTTGTAGAGGTAGTGTTGCTCAGGCATTGCCATAATGGCAACTGTTGCAAAGCTGCCGCTGTTTACGTTGTTTTGCTTTGCATAGTTAAGCACCTGAAAGTACTTCTAAATAGGGAAAACATGTAAAACAGTCACTCATGTCGCTGGAATCCTGTCCAGTGTGAAAACAACAAAAGGCTTTCAATAATCTGGCAATGCATAGACAGTAGAGAGCAGAATATACAGCGGCAAAATAAGTATTGAACACATTTCCATTTTCCCAGTAAATATATTTCTAGCTGTGCTATTGACAAGACATTTTTACCGATATTAGTAACAACTCATGTAATCCACAGATGCAAAGAAATCAAACCATACATGTTCAGAAATTAAGTGATGTGTAATTATGTTTAATGGCAACGGAATAAAGTATTGATCATGTGAAGATGGGGAGGTCCAAAAAGGACATGAAAAGCCAAGACAACACCCGATTTCTCTTATTAATTAATAAGCAATTCTGACCCTCGTCAGTGCAAATTAAGATCAGCTCCTTCAGTCCCGGACGATGATGGCCTACAAAAACGTGTCTCTGGTATATTTAATAACAAGTATGTAAAAAATGCAAATCCCTTTATTGTCCCACAATGGGGAGATTCACTCTCTGCATTTTAACCTATCACCTATGGGAGCAGTGGGCTGCCATTGTGTGGTGCCAAGGGAGCAGTGTAGGGGTTAGGGGTCATGCTCAGGAACCAAAAGTGGAGGCTGTGGGGATCGAACCGGGTACTTGCAACCTTCTCAGAGCACAAAGGGAGGCAGGGGGGGGGGGGTATTGAGATATATATATTCTGTAATGCCCAGGAAACGTTCATTTAACTCAATGAATAGTGTATTTTACTAAAACATGATTTTGTACATTTTTGTTAATTACTTTTTACAGTTTTATGATATTTGAATTGCTAGTCTGAATTTATAGATTTCTTTAACGGGAGGCTATGTAAACTTTCAAGCACAACCGTACAGGTTTGGAAAGCTTGTTCACTATATCTGTTTATGTATTTTGTAAAATTAAACCTTTAGCGGATATAAGAATTTAACACATGTTGAATTTTGTTGTTGAATATACATCCTTGTTTCATTGTAGCTAGTGCTAAGAACTTATAGACTTTTTTAGGTATTGTAAGGAAAAAAAATCAATGCTGCTGAATACTTATAAACTTGCTATATAAACATGTTCAAAATAAAACCTAAAATCAAACAGACTAAACAAACTCCAATACGCAAATACAACCAAATGTGTTATGTAGTTTAAAAATGTTTTTTGTACACTTGTGAAAATGATGAAAATTGTGACAACCCCTAAGCCTTTTAGACGTAAAAAGAAGTGTCTCCTTTTACTTTTCAGGTAAAGGAAAAGTATGCCTACTAAAAAATAGCACTTTTTGACTGAAATAACAAGGTCAGATATGAGATAAGTCTTTACTTGTAAAAATGCTTGGACCTTTAAAACTAACTTATTAGATTTCCAGTCCTTTAAAAAAAAAAAAAAATCTTTTAAGCCGATTCTGCATTGATCCTGTAGCATGGAGGAAAAAATTACAACCAGCTACTTGAAGTAATGAGACTCATTTGAGTTTTCCGCCCCAGGCAGATCCCTGGATTTGACTATGAAAAGCTGACCTAAATATGACAGAAAAACACGTTTTTATGCTTGTCAAAACTTTATTTCTCTCATACTCTGTGGGTGGTGAGCCTCTCACATGTGATGAACTAATTTACAGTAGGTAAGAAGATGAAGACGAAGTGCGTCAGCAGTGATGATGCAGATGAATTCTATTGGATGATGGAGCCCAGGCTAACATCTAAGATGAAAACTGCAGCAGAGCACTAAAGAATTGTTATTTTTTGATTGAAAAGATATTGATGACCTTTCCAGCTCTACAAAGTATTGATTGGATCTTGAAACCAATTTTAGCCCAGATTGGAGACTAACAGTGCCCTTGTAATGTAATATGGAATGCATGTCCCTCATTTGTCATGCTAACCAGACTTATGAGTTAAATATAGAGTCTTCCGGTTTAGCAGAGCAGGGTTTTAACGGCTATTTTTAGCATTGAGGGCAGTACATGCAAGCTTTCTTTTGTCAAAACAGATACTGACTTTTAAGAAAATCTAAGCAGTTTCTACTACAATATAACAAGAACAAATTATTTACAGCTTATGAATCTACTTAAAGGTTGAATAGTTGAATGCAATAGATAAATTAGCTTTGAGGTCTTTTGTCACAAGATGTAGCTTTTGAAAAAGTCAACATAATGTCATCTCTTACCAGCAAATAACTCTGTATCCAGGTGTGTGAAATGTCATAGCCCAAACTAACATAACAAGACCAAAGCTCTCTAATTATAAGAATTCAAAATAAAATCTTGTAAACAAAAAAAAAACTGTCTGACAGTTTTATAGTGGGATAAATTGAAACATAGTATGCCTGTTTGCATTTTTTTCTTCTAAAGAGGTGTACTACTGTGGATTTTTTTTCACTAAGTACTAGAGATACATTGAAATTAAAATTCTAGGCCAAAAGAAGAAAACAGAAAACGAGGAAACAAAGGCCGAAAAATTTAACACTCGCAGAAATTTTTGTGTCAAATAGTAAAGAAATTGCACTTTTGGCTATGATGTGACAGTACTAACCCCAACTAAAATCAAAGCAGTTAATAAATTAAAAGTATCAAAATATGAACTTATCAATTACATTTTTTTGTTATGTCCATCTTGGCAGAATCACTGGGAAACTTTTTTTTTTTTCCTTTTCAAACGAGTCCACCACAAATAGAATGACCATGTTCAGTGTGGTCCAATGCTTTTTATTTACCTTTAGTTTTTTTTTCTATCAGTTTTGAGCAGGTCGATTGAAAGACGGGCATCTCTTTCTTCCTACTGAACTAACAAACCTTAAATAAAACTCAAAGTTTCAGACAGTTCTTTATTTGAGTTAGTCCTTCAATACAACTGGCTTTTTATCCGTTTTTATCTATACCAGTCATCTTTTTTATGCCATCCAATATTACTCTTTCATAGCTGCACATTTTTATATATTACATCTGTCAGGCTCAGAACAAAAGGACCCTGTATTCAAGGCAGAATATAGTTAGATTTATAAAATCCTTTATTGAAGATGGAACTGCAGAGAAAAGCATCAGCATCTAAGGCAGGAACCTCTGCAGGAGGAGAACACAGGTTAGGGACCATGTCTATTTGGAGGAGGGTAATAATGAACGTGTGAGTGACTAACCTGGTCTTAAAGTTCAGTCGAGTTTAGAGGAATAGGAAGGATCTAGCTGGTAGGCTGTAAAGGAGACATGGCGGGCGCCGCCCAGAGACTTTTTTTAGCTTACAATTATTAAAATCTACTACTGTAGTAAAGAACAAGATCCTGGATATATATGGCAGAAAAGAGCTTTCTCCGTAAGGTGGCTCAGCAAACCCTTAAGTATGGGAGAGGCTCGGAATATCCTGCACTCCAACAACAGAACTTTTTGCAACACAGTACTGTTTTAACTCCCCATCTAATGTTACTCATATTTAGACAATGCTAGACTGGCAGAGTGGCCACTCATTTTGCATTATATCTCGCATACAGGTGGTTTTATGCTGTCCAGCATTGCGTAAGCACAGTACTCACGTGACTACGCTTCTTCTGTAGGAGATATCACTGACCTCCTGTATCTTTAACCACTTGCTTGTCTTCTCTTCAAAGTCATGGTTAAACACGCATTATTTAAAGATTATAAATTAATTTCACATCTATGATGACCTTTTTTATAAAATTCAAAAATGAATCACTTGGTAAATAGAAATTTTACTCTTCCCCTTGATATTAGACCAACCCGTTGTCTTTCCCTCTCTCAAGATTCTTCATTCTGTTGTCTCTGTACATCTTAACAAATAAACGGCATGAACTTTGATTGAAAGTCTGACAAAAGTCAAACCACATCCAACAGATGTTACATGCTTAATTAAAATGTTGTCCTTACCACTAAATGATTGGACACTGCATGAGACTGACCTCATAAATGACAACAGCAGCACTTTAGTGTTATATTCCATGGAAAACTTAAAAATTCAAGTGTAATCTATAACTCCCAAGTTGCAGTATCATCTGTTTTATGATGCACCATCTAATTAGACGAATTAACATTGACCATCTTATGGGGGGGGCAAAAGAATCTTTAATGTCCTTGAGTTTGCTACAGTTTGTGTTGCTAAATTAACCATGATTAGATCAGAGATTTGGTTAGAACCTTTTTAGATCATCAAGCTCAAGGAGACGAGGCAGGGAGCTAATTCGAGACGCCTCCTGGTGTGCAGGACGATGGTGGGAGGCTTTCAAGGTCAGTTTAGATATATCAAATCAAAATGGAGTAAACTTCATTTTTGGGTTTGGAAAAACTTTGGGTCAAACACCAGTGCATCTGATTCAAAGGTGGTAATCAAGTTATCATGCATTCATTTGAAACTTCCCCCATTACGTGTCATTAAACATGGTAAATGTGATGCATCATTCATTTAGGTTTGCATTTTGTAGACAACATAATTGAGAAAAATCAGATTATGTCAGATCAACACAAAGGATTATATTGCTGGGTCAAATCTCAAGCCGGTTCGAGTAATCCATAACAGATTACATTTTAAAAGGAGCCACTATCATGGGCGTTTGGAACTGTGGTGGAGAGTGGAAACAGGTTGGAGATAAGGGCCCTGTCAGCAGGACTGCAGGAGAAGATGATAAAAATCGGTTCCTACTGTGCTCAGTTCTCACATCCACCTCCCACCCAGTGTGTGCATTTTCTTCACAATTATGATTGTAGAGGTGGGATACAGCAAACACTAGAGCAGTGGGAGCGATGGGGAAAGAGGGTGTGAGTATAAAAAAGGCAGATTTCATAGATGTTTTTATTTTAACTATTCTTCACATGTTTGATTATTGAGCAATAATTGAAATTTTTATTTTAACTAGGGCTACAACTTTTTTTTTTTTTTCTCCAAATAATCGATTAATAATCAAACAACCAAAGTTTACTTAAAGAAGATTCTTTTATTAAATGGTGAAACTAAAATGTTCCGGATTGAACATATTGACAGATGAAAAAGTTTTTTGGTTTTTTTTTATTAAATGCAATACAATTTCGATATAATTATTGCTCTAAGTGGGTTGCTCTGTCAGCTACAGTAGAGGCATGTTTTACAGTCTCTATACTTCATTTAACTATCAAGTGATTGCTAAAATAGTTGACAATCATTTCAATAATCGATTGATCACAATTGATCGTTTAATTGTTTCAGCCCTAATATTAACAGCATTACATTTAATATTTTTGAATATGTAAAGTTAAGACATACTTGAAAGTCACCAAAACTATTTAGAATAAATAAAGCAAAGAGAAAATGAAATTAAATAACAACCAGGTCATGTCTTAAAAACAGGCTGTGTTTTTAAATCATGCATTGATGAAATGTGTTAATAACACTTTTTTGCAGAAAGAGTAACATTCCACCTAACCATCAGTCAAAGAACAGCCCAATAGTGAAATGTTCATAATATATATTTAATTTTTCTACAGGGGCCAACAAAGATGGTCAGTTGACAGAAGGATGAAGCTCAATACAAGCAATCCTTGATGAAAACGTCTTTTCTGGCCTGGGTTGAAGTTTACCTTTGAGCAATTAAAAGGACATTATTTAGATCAGGCTATTTCTGTGATATCCTTCATATAATAGTTAGCATCATTTATCATTGCTCTTCTTTCTTTCTCTTTCCATTCACAATGTCCCTGCAACTTTTTGCGATAAGAACATTTAATCTATTAAGTAAAAGTAAAGGTATGGTAAAGTAAAACTACCCCTAAAGATTTTATTTTCAAAATATTACTGAGAAAAAGTTACTAGCAATGGTTACTACACACCTCTGCACATATTAAAATGTCTCTTTCAATTTTGATTTGCTGTACAGTAAAATGTTGTCAAAATTATCAACCTGATTAGATATGCTTATTAAAGCCAAAAAATACTTTGGCTTTAGTGTTTTTTTCTGGTTACTCATTTCTTGTACAACCAACAAAAAAGCATGTTTTTTTTTTATTATTTATTTAACAAAATCCTGCTTGTTGCCAAAGTGTGTTTTTTGCCCGTATAGCATCTCTTCTGTCTTGGTAACCTATTAGGATCCCCAAGAATGAGCTGAAGTGTTGCTGAGGAAACGGATGTCTGAGGTTCCCACAAAACCTGATGCCTGTGACCAGATCTAAGACCGCTGGAAATGTTATTCAGAAAATACAAAAAAGAAACCGATTCTGGCTCTTAATTTCTTTGTTATATCCAACATTTACTTTGGAATATTCCTAACTCACTGGAAAAGATCATATTTGCTGTGTCACCATTTGTTTTTTCTAAAGGATGGTCTTGTAACCACAGTTGTAGACTTCCCTATACTCTAAACCCATGATTTTCTTTTTACCCTGATGTTAACATTTTGACATTCACACAGTATTCACATGAGAAGTATATTGTTCCTCTGGAAGCAGCATTATATAATTTTGCAGCATTCTGGACACAGTTTCTGAAATGATGCTGCTGGAATGCAGCAGGAGAAAGCAAAGTGGGCTGCATGCCTGAATGCATTTGTAAGCTTGGTTATGCATACTGTGCATGCTCTGCAGTCATGTTGGTCTTTCTCATGAAATGTTAGTTTGCAAAGATTGTGGGCGGGCTGTGTGTTAATGTGGCTTTCATATTGGATTAAGCTCAGGCCAGACTGCCCCTTCAAGGATAATACATGCCCATCTCTTTCATACACACAAATATACAAATAATTTTTATACACACAGTGGAAGTCATTTGAGCACAGTTGCCGTAAGCTACAATTTAGAAAAGGCAGGCATTTAAATTTACATTTTTTATCCTTGGAGCTGTTGTGTCTGAGGAATTATCCCCTTGTAAAACTACTGAGGACAAATTACTGGAGCAGTACTCGGTCAAAGGAGACTTACTTGAAAATGGAGCATGGAGCAGCTAAACGTTTCAGGGAGGTGAACTGCCCAGAAGTACCTGATGTTTTGTAGTAAAGCGGAAAGAAATTATTTGGAGCTGCTGATCGGGCCTGCATTTAGTCTGACTTAAAGGAGGCCTCCAAGTAAAGTACCAGTTTAATGTGTAACTCATCCAATTGTCTGTGTATATTCTTGTTTTTAATACATTGTTGAGCCCATTTTCTGGAAATATAGCACGTTATGGGGATCAACTGTTCCTTGTCGGGCCCAGTGCCTCGACCACATGAGGGGAATTGCCCTTTTTCTTCCAGGGGTCATGTTTCGGATGAAGGTGTGGTTCAAGTTTAAATTGGGGTTAGGGTTAGCTATCCATAATAGGTTTAGGGTTAGGTTCACTGTTAGGTTGTAGAAATTTATGGAAGTCAATAGAGAGGCTTCCCCAAAGATATTGAGATAAGATTGTGTGTGATGCCATGTTTTTGGTAATCTGTGGGGACAATTTCCAAGAGATATTCTACATTTTCGCCATTTATAGGCATTTGTGGAAACCTACGACTGGTTCCCATAAGGAGAAGTTCTCTTCCTCGGGTTTGGGTAAGGTTTAGGGTTGCGTGTGTAGTAGACATGGTTAGGGTTTGGTTAAAGGTCCAGGGTAAGCCACGGGAATGAATGTGACATCAATGGACACCAGTGGAAAGTACCAGTGTCCTCCTCTTTTGTAAAATCTTATATTTTTGAATTACCTCTAATAGTATTGCAGTGCAAAGTTCCAAAGATCATCCTGGTTTTCTAATTTAACCTGCAGACCCAGATACTGAAGGCTAATTTGGTATAATGAAGAGAGGTTAAAATACTCAGTCAAATAAAAAGGCTACTTGCTGTAGAACCTGAATTAGTTATTAATCAGCTCTTGTTTTGGGCTGTATCATTAACAGAAGATCAAAATAGCTCCAGTTAAATGAGACAATGGGGGAGTATGGACTCAGTAGCCGGTGTCTATAAGGTTATAAAGGATCCAAGCTTAAAAAACAGACTTGTGGCATCATCAATTATGTTCTTGACAAGAACACAGGAAAGAACCGACTCGGAGAGAACGGGAGCATGCAGCATAAATATGGGTCAATTGGAACAGAAATATTCTCATCATGTTGCCACACGCTCGGCTTATCTGGAGCTACATTTCACCTCCTGTCATTAAAAGTCTCTAGATAACAATAAATATTTTTTTAATGGGGGGAATAATGATTAACTCAGTCAGGTTAACAGAAATCAAAGTAACATTTTGTCAAATAAAACAAAAAATCGCCATAAGAGCCATTGGTACTTCACACAAGGCTATGCCGAAAGAGGACAGCTGCAGGTGGGCTAACGTTAGTCCAGGCTGAAGTTGGACTCGGAGGTCCAATGGTTGCCACAGTCCTCTCAACATCAGAACTTTTGTTTTTAATTACACACTAAATAAGTAAATGGGCTTTGACACCTAAAAGTATAATCTTCTCACCTCAAATGATCTTAAAACGTACTTTTATAGAACAAAGGCAACAGAAAATAAAACTTTTAACTTAATACTCTCAGCTTTGAGAACGCTCCAATGGTAGCTGCTGCTGCCGCAGTGCATGCTGGGACATCTGTCAATCTCAAGAATGAAAAAGTGTGCTCTGATGCATGCTCAGTAAAGGAGGGGCGAGAACAACATCCGGTGACTTTATCTGTACTTTGTCTTCTGTTCTTGTGAATTGGAACAGTTCTAGGACTGATGCTGATGGTGTTTCACAAGCACATGAGAACACATATTGAGAAACGACATAAGCTGTTCAGCAGGACATTGTTGTATTTTCCAACCCAGTGGGTTTGTTAGTAGACTGTTAGGATGGTAAGTGCAAAGGGGGATTGCTAATCTTGTCCACATGTGGAATAATGTTCATTACTATTTACTATTGATGGACTATAGAATCACCTAGGCTACGTTCATACTGCAGGCCTTAATGCTCCATTCCAATTTTTTTGTGAAATCCGATTCTTTTGCATAGCCATTCACATTTCCAAATATATTGTGACTTGTATGTACTGCATACATACAACTTAGGTGTCCTGAATGCGCAGTAGAGGACACAAGACATCACAACTAGCGAGCATGCTCTGTGTTTACGGAAGTAAACATAGATGGTAGTGCTCTGTGCATCTACAGTAGCAATCATTCATTTTTTTTCCCCAACCAGATCAAGCGCATTAACAAAGCAATCTTTTCAAGAAGATCAAAAAGAAAGCCCGCGCTCCACTTTATTGCCTGCTATATTTGTTTCACTCCCTGCATTTGTGTCGCAAAATGCAGGGAGAACCTTTGTTGAGTATTAATGATGTACAGGTTAGATGAATGCTACCTGGCCATTCAGGTGCAGGTCCTGAAAAGCCAGGAAGAACTGATGTGTATTAGATTTAGGACCACATGGCCAACTGGCCTCAGTCGCATTAGAAAAAATCAGATCTGTGTTGTTAANTTGATGGACTATAGAATCACCTAGGCTACGTTCATACTGCAGGCCTTAATGCTCCATTCCAATTTTTTTGTGAAATCCGATTCTTTTGCATAGCCGTTCACATTTCCAAATATATTGTGATTTTGTATGTACTGCATACATACAACTTAGGTGTCCTGAATGCGCAGTAGAGGACACAAGACATCACAACTAGCGAGCGTGCTCTGTGTTTACGGAAGTAAACATAGATGGTAGTGCTGTGTGCATCTACAGTAGCAATCATTCTTTTTTTTTTTTCCAACCAGATCAAGCGCATTAACAAAGCAATCTTTTCAAGAAGATCAAAAAGAAAGACCGCGCTCCACTTTATTGCCCGCTATGTTTGTTTCACTCCCTGCATTTGTGTTGCAAAATGCAGGGAGAACCTTTGTTGAGTATTAATGATGTACAGGTTAGATGAATGCGACCTGGCCATTCAGGTGCAGGTCCTGAAAAGCCAGGAAGAACTGATGTGTATTAGATTTAGGACCACATGGCCAACTGGCCTCAGTCGCGTTAGAAAAAATCAGATCTGTGTTGTTAAGAAGGTCATGGAAAGATCGGATACAGGTCGCATATGAGCAAAAAAATCTGATTTGGATTACTCCAGGCTGCTGTGTGAATGTAGCCTAAGAAACTGGTGTTACCTGCTTACACCTCATGTTATGCTGTCTGCTAGACTATAGATGTGATGCATACCAATTCTAAAACCATTTATTGCAAATATTATCCACCTGTTCTCTCTCTCCACTATCCCTTCCATTTGTCTTCAGTAATCTATGAACCAGAGTTGAGACCAATATTTATGAGTGATATGCACTAGAATTTTAGAGTATCATCAAATTGATTTATGCAAGAGGTTGAGTAAACAAAACTCTACAAGCGTGGTCATCTTACAGTTGATTTTTCTTATAAACAGTACTTGCTCTGTCTACCTCAGACTATTTATTTAGCTGATAAGTTTGCAGCAGGTGTAAATGTGATTATGTGAACTCATATGACTTTATTTGCATATTCCATTTTTTTTCCACAGCATGCAAATCTTGTCTATCACATTTCTTACACACAGTGAAAGGGTGAGCAGAAATAGTCTGGTTTCTCCTGCAGAAAAACAGATCACCTATGCAGCTCTTTCACTACTCCAGAGCTATGCATGTAAACGTCATCCTGAGTGCAGAATCTGGCAAAATGCTCAGCAGTAATGTCTTGTCTCATCACCCCCCATTGATTATGCACAACATTTAACAAATGTGAAACAGAGCCACATGGGGAGACAAGAAAGACTCCATATACTTTTATGCAGTTCAGTAGTTTAATTTGTGAGACAATGGTTACTTTTATGATGCGAAATGCCAGATTGCTTGTTTTTCAAGCAATAGTGCATAAAAGATAGTCATAGATAGATGTTACACTGCCTATTTTTTGTGCATGTTTTACAGATCTCTTTGCTGGACGATCTAGATGGTGAAAGAGCAGTATATGTTTGAATTACAAGGTATCAACTGGGAGTCATTTGCGGAGGTTTGATCACGGCACAGAAAGCAGTGGAAACACTAGTTAATAGAAATATTGTCCCTATGAAATCGCTTAAATTATAAAGCAGGTAAATACATTTTATGGGTTTTATTACATAGAGATATTTGGTAATATTCCTTTCTGCAAACAGGAAAAAAGTCTGCAAATAATAGTAATTACTTTAATTAGGCATCATCAATTTTAATATACTTCATGCTACACATTTAGTTTACTGTTATAAAGAGCCTGAAGACAATAAACCTCCACTTCCTTTCACACACCTACATGATTGTTTCTCACATCCATGTAAGAGCCTCTTTTAATTAGACCGTTATATTAATTACATTTGAGTTGCACTCGATTAGCTGATCTCAATTATTATGCATCATAACACCCTTTTAATAGAGGGGATTTTTTATATGGACCTGTGTTTACTTTCCTTTCCTGCTTTGCATGCATTGTATGAATCCTCAGATGGAAGGTCATTGGATAACAAAATCATTCCTCTGAATACATAATTGGCTTATTTGTGAACTTCCTTAAATAGAACCTTCGAGGTTGCTGTCACTCAGCCATTTCCATTCACATTTCTTTCACTCTATTTCCATTTCTCCACTGAGTAAAGCATTTTATTTATGGCTCAGCATTTATGTGGAATAGATTTACTTTGATGATGCAAAGCTCCAGTGGAGAAGACTCATGATCTATTTTTGTGCACAAGCACATGGGACTCACGTGCCTGGTAATAAAATGCCCTTGATGTGTGCCCTTTGTCTCGCAGCAAGATAAAGCCGCACATGCATACATAATAAGAGAGAAACTATTTTAAGATTACTTTATTTTCTCTACTTTCGACTGTTATTCATTTGCCTGCTGGTGGAAAATAGATGTGAATCACTCACTGTGGCGGCTCTCCAACTTCTATTCCCTCTCACTGTTCCAAATTCTTTTTTTCTGATTCTTTTTTAGACTGTTATATCTGCTCTTTTTTTACTCCTACCTTTTCTTATGAGTTTCATTTTAATTTCTGTATCAAATTTACTCTTTTTCTCAGCTTAAGGAAACTTTAATTTATTTTTATTTTGGATACTACAAACAATCCTAAAAATTTGTTACAGCGTCCTCCTTGTATGTTATTGAATCATTTAAACTGTGATAATAGCAACAAGGTGCATCTAAAAAGATTGAAGTAATATACGTTTATACATGAAGCTCAATTGTGGAGCATCGAGTCAGTGATACCCTAGACTAGAAGAGTGACTGCATCCAAAAATTAAAAGCAAGGAGAAAAAAATTTCAGAAGTTGCACATCCAGCATTGAAACTTGTACTGCAGCCTTTAGAGGATTATAAACTATGCCCAACTCTAAAAAAGGACAGTCCCAATATTGCTTAACCAACCAATATTTTCCTCACTGCTTTATTTTTTTTTTCTCTTTTCTATCATACAGTGCTAACTTCTTTTATCCTGGTCACTAAAATCTGTATCAAGTAATGACAGAGAGTGCAAGTCCTTTCAACATGCCAAATATATTACAAGCAAAAGACCACATAAAGACCACAAAATTTGAGCATTCCATCCTATTATTGTAGTTGCTTTGTCATCAGTGGCCTTGTTGTTGCTCATAAAAGTGTGCAGCTTTTCATTGCGGCTAAAAAAAAAAAAGAAATCAAGAGGTGCAGACTTTTTACCATACTACAGTCCACTATACATCCCAATATGCTTAAATCCAACCTGGCTGTAGGAACTGCTTAAATTGTGGAGTGCCCGCCTACCAATTAATAGGTATTATAAATAGCCGGAAGGTACAAACTGTCAAAATAACCATGGCAACGATGCTGTCAAGCCATCACAGAGAGACTTTGTCAACGTATCTCAGGGATATTTTATCACAGCCAACCAAAAGCTCATTTAATGACATCAGCGACTCATTAAAGAAACTGGTTAAAAATAAAGTGTGTCAGCTCTGCTTTTATTTTATAAAGTTTGTATGAAGTCAAAAACATGGCTGTCTCACAGTAAAGTAGCTTAATTGATACTTAATGTTGATAATTGTAACGTTTAAAAACAAAACATCACCAAAACGTGAATATGACTCCCATATTTCTATTAGGAAAACCATCACCCCACAAAAAAGTGAAATAGACTATGTTTAATATTTTTAAAAAATTTTACTTTCCCCTAGAAATAAAAATGGATAAATAGATAAAAATGCACTGAAACGAGCCATTGACCACGGTCCCTGTTTGGAGTCCTTTCTAAATTATTTCGCATGGTTACAATTATTATATTCTATTAGCTATAAAGAAATCCCCGAGTCGAGCTGGCCAATGGTGAGACAAGTGAGACATGTTTGCACATCACAAAATGTGCCTATTCCCTTTGGAAATCGGTTCCTTGATTCAAAATGTATCTATTTAAGCACATTTTCAGTGATTTTTTTTTTTTTTATATATCTGAGCAATATATTAGTGTGGCTGTGATGGCGATGTCTCAAGGTAACTGTTAAATAACCCAACCCCTTAATCACTCTGTGCGCAGAGGAGCACACAGACTGGTTCCTTTTCTATGACCTAAATGGTGGAATATATACAGTTTACATATAGCTGAGGCTGTTTATGGAATTATTGTGTTAAGGTGCTGTATGTGGATGAATGTGATTGTTTGCTTTTGCCTCCTTGAACCCCAGTCGGCCTCGGCAGATGGCCGCTCAGACTGAGCCTGGCTCTGCTGGGGGGTTCTTTCTGTTAAAAGGGAGTTTTCCTCTCCAATGACGCTATAAGCATGCTTAGTGTGAAGGATTGCCTTCGAGTCAATGAGTCGATGCAATCAACTGGTTTTCCTCAGATAGGAAACTTTGAGCCAGTCTGACTGTAAGATCTGGTTGAATTGTCTCTGTAAAGTGACGTCTTGTGAATTGGCGCTATTTAAATAAACTGAATTGAATTGAATTCAGTTTTAACTTTGAAGTTTAAACCATAAAATCTCAAACTCATGGAAAAACATCAGATTTGATGGTCCTTCAGTTTAAATTAATGAACAGAGTCACATTTATTTCTATTTGGGATCTTTTAATGCGTTTGATCTTATTCTGGATTTTAAAAATTTTGCTAGGTTGCTGCACATTCTCCCGGAAGGCAAAGACTTTGCATAGCTTGCCACACACTTTCATGCAACTGTAATTTTTATACACCTCAAGTTTTACATTAATAATATGCTGCTTGATTATTGTGCATAGGCACATTTTATACATGAGGCCCCTGTTTTCTTTTGGTGTTTGCATTATGCATAACCCTCTGTTTTCCTGAGTCTTGTTCCTCTGCTGCAGTCCTGAAGATTATTACTTATTTGCCTACTTTGAATGATTCCAAGGTTTGGTGCTGTTGTAAATAGCAAAGACTTTTTTATTGTCAGATCTTCTACAGCATTATTACAGAATAGATTTTGGGGAATTATATGAGATGGCTGTAGCTCAGTTTTGAACCATAACGAGAAGTATGGACACATTAAACAGTTGTTTTCCTTAATTTCAGTTTAACATTAGTTCAGTGAGTGCCATACTGTTGGAGCCTTTAACATACTTTGTGTTTGAGATTGTCCGCTCACATTATCATAATTTAACTTGCATAGACAGAAGTTTGTAAAGCATTTTAGGAAAGAGGGGCTGAAGAACAGTGACAAACTGGTAACAGGGTTAATCCGTAGCCATGGCAAATTGAAAAATACAGGAACCAATCTGGATCCGATTACCCAGTGCCTTGGGGTTTGTTGAAAGCAGGTTGCATAGCTGAAGATCACTGAGTGTTAATTCTAGCCTCTTCTGAAGATAAAACCCTTGGGGTTGTGAGCTACTGAAATGTACCATGGAGAAACAGATAACAATGTCCTGGTTATTTTTTTTGTAACTCATGTGGGTCTTACTTTACCACCAATACCCTGAACATCATTGCTGAGTATGTACGCTCTTTCAGGGAATATGTTTATGCCAGTGGAATTTCTCTTTACATACCCCACAACTTGCTTAGTGTTTGCGTTTAGCTACATCCCTTTACTAAGGAGGAGCATCAGCTTAGGTTCTATTGCCAATAAATCAACGTCATCAATTAGCTTCAGGTCTAATTTTTTGAATATTTGTCAGTTTGCTGTTATGCAGATGACATCCAGATATATTTACTTTAAAAACATGGTGGAGCATCGCATAATATAGAAGAAGGTGAACTTAACTTCCCTAAATGAAAATCAAAATAAGGTAAATGGCAAAATGTAGAAGCATTGTTAGGGTGATTATTGGAGTTATTGCTGATAACTTTAAATTTATTAGACAAGTCAAAGCAGTAGTCGTGTTTACTTTTTATCTTCGAGAGCTGGAAAGCAAAGATGAGCATTATCTGCCTCAAGATGCCCTTTAAAGGATCATTCATGCTTTTTATGTTATAGATCACCACTTACACCTTCTTTATTCTGGAATTGACCACTCTGTTCTCCATCTCTAGCTTGTTCAAAATTCAGCTACCCACCTAAAAACAAGGTCAAGAAGATATACTATAGTGCATTTTCTTCATCAGCTGCCTGTTACTTTGAATTTTTTTTTTATATATTCACTCTTGTTTTTTAAATGTCCAGACTGTCTAGCATCACTTTACATCTCTGAGCTTTTATAGTAATCTGCATTGTAGAGTTTTGCAGAATAAATGTATGGTACTTCATAAAACTTGACTTGAGTCAAAGAGAAGCAGAGTCCTCTTAACTACCACTCCAAACTCTACAATGTTCTCCCTCTTTCTATGAATTCTGCCACTCTGCAAGGTAATTTATTGTCTTTAATTGTTTTGTTAATCTTTACTGCTTTTATCAACATGGACCTTTTTTTTTTTCTTTTGACGGTTCATGAACTTGGAGCACAACCGGGCAGAGTGCATGATCATCATAAGTCAGGCAGTCGCTGATTACAACACTTAGGTTTCTAGCAGCCTTTGGGAAGCAAGAGATTTAGAGGGGATTTAGATTTGTTTGGAAAGTGTGGTCACCATATTGAAATACAGGTATTATCAGCATAACAGTTGCATGAGAGGCATTGTGATTGGATGATCTGGCCTTGGAAGGAAGTGTATATGGTAAAGAAAAGACATCAAAGAACTAAACCCTGTGTCCTCTGTGGGGAGCCTGTTCGCTAAAGACGTATGTCCAAGCAAGGAAGCATTTAGTGCTCAAACTGTGAGGTACAATCCCAAAACAAAATTTTACTTTCCTGGTAAAGCTAGTGCTAGAGAGTACATGTGCAAAAGATTAGGCCAATGAGCTAGTTAGATAGATACTAAAGACTTGACTGGCCTCTGGCATCTTTTAAGTTTTTTTTTTTTTTAAATATCCAGTTTCAGCTGAGTAGCAACTTTTGAATTCATGTTGATTGGTGCCAAGAAGGTGATTCTGAGGGATATGTGTGGGAAAATCTGTGGTTGTTCTTGAGTGGCAATGTAACCAGGATTAGGACTGGCAGATCGGATGAGAGGAATCTTTATATGAGGAAGGTCTCAATGAGAACCAGGATGTCAGGTGAAATGTGGTTGACATATGCAGAAGGGAAGAAAGGAAGTGTTACATACTCCCAAGAGTAAAACTTTTTTTTGTTTTTTTGTTTTTCCAGACTAGCATTCATTTTTTTGTCTTTTTGTATATTTATCAACATTGCTTTCATCAGGAATTAATTCAAAACTCAATTTTAAATTCTATGAAGCAAACCCTGCAAGTTATACAGAAACTGTTTTTAGGCTGTGAACAAGGCAATGAATATCTGATTCATTTTTAAATGTCCATGTTTAAGGCAATAAGAGATTGAATTCACTAATGAAACAAAACCCAACTAAGAAGTATAGAGCATGATGTTCTGAATGACCCTGAATCCCAGTGCTGCAATGTAGTAAAGGATTATCACTGTTAATGCCAAGTATGGCGGGCAAGGTGGAAAATGAAGGTGCTACACTAAGCCTCTGTAACCTTTATCAGAGAGTAGATAGCATTTCCAATGAATTCAATAGCCAGAGGGAGACAACATAGTGAGATGAGTGACTGAAAAAATGGGGACATTAGTGTAAAAAAAAAGTAGTAGATAATTTGTTGCAGAGTATTTCTCCCCAAAGGAATGATTAGCATTGAGCTTATGCTTGACAATAAAACAGAGAATGTGTGGGTAGTGAGTATAAAGTCAATGAATGGCCCTTTTGTGTTTACAATAAAAGCCAAGTGCTTTATAGCCTGTCTATTATACTGAAATGTTATTTGTGTTTCCTTTTTTAAACCTTTAGAGCACTATCTTTATTTTTTTCTACTCTTTGCAGTTCAGTTTGTGTGACTGTCAATCTATCTGTCTTGTCTCCTTATTTCACCGCCCCTCTGCTTCTGTGTTGGACTGATAAGAAAGTGGTTACCCTGTTTCAGAGGAGAAACCATGGCAACCGATCAGCCTTGTGCTGACATCACGACATGTTAAATATAACTGCTTCTCGTGCCGCACAACTACTTGTTCTGCTGTACATTCTCGCCTGGCTATAAATACATGCTTTCCTTCCCATAATTGTAGGTCTAGCAGGCTTGTTTGCTTGGATGGGGAATACGAAATGTTTGGGAGAAATGAAGGAGTGCACCCTTCTGCACATGTGTCTACATTTCAACACTATGAATAAGTTTGTGGCCCATGAGTTTTTCTCATTACAGCCCAATTAAGAAGTCCGAAAGAGATCACAAAGCTCTGTGAGATTACCTCATTTAGGACTTGCCCCAGAATGACCCTACTTATAACGGACTATAATGGTGCTTCAATGCAATTATATGTTTTAGCTTTTTGCTCTAATTAACAAAATGCATAATAAGCAGACTTCCTGTTGTAATTTGAACTGTTGAAACCACTGGGGAATACACACACGCAGAAATCCCTTTCAGTCTTATTTGCAATAAAGATAGACAAGTAAAAAATAAACATGGAAGGAACCTGTCTATGTTCATAGACTTAATGAACTTCTGCTGTTTATTTTTAATTTAAATCATTTGTTTAAAGTTCTCCAAACAAATTAGCAGTTAACTTCCTTTTGAATATTTATTAGGGTAGTGTCGGGGGTGGGGGGGCTTAGCTCATTTCAACAGAAATAGGGCATTTCTTCTACATGAGGACATAAATTCTTATCTTTGTAAGACTTCAGGTAACTCTACATGTCAAACACACAGAGTATTCAACATGTGACAAGAAATGTAATTTCATTTATATAAAAAGGTTTATCTATAATTCTTACCTATTGGTAAATAATGTCTTCTTTAGGCTGCTTGCAGTCTACTGTACATAATACCCAACTGTTGTAACATCTGATTTTGGGCGTTAGTCTCTGATACTTCTATCACTGCTTTCAGGGTTTACCCCTCGCATGAACCTGCATCAGAATATATACCTTTGATTGCATAAGATCTGGTCATGCTGCATGTAGTGTGTTAATGCCAGTTTTGCAGCAAAAGCAGCCCTAAGCATTAAAGGAATGGATTCTGTTAGACTTCCAAAAGTGAGTTGTAGTGCTCAACACCAAGACTATTGCATAAGAACATGCTGTTCATGTAGGTTGTCAGGTTGGTCCTCTATGGGTTGGACCTTTTTTAGACTATCTCACAGATTCTCAATTGTTTGAGGTTTTTTTTAGAGCTTAGGGGTGAAGCCAACATCTAAAACTCATTTTCGTGCTTACTGAATCTTTCATGACAATCTCTACTTCCTGGCAGGGTATGTTATGCAGTTCCAGTGAAAGGATCACAGCCACCAATTGAAGAGATTGACAGAAATAATTTGAATCTTACTAAAGTGACAAAAAGATTCAATTAAAATGAACAAATGGAAGTGTTAAAATACTTCCCAATCATACTCAAGCTGAAGGATTTTAAAAAAATAACTCATGAAATCTAGAAAAAAACTGAAATACTGTGACCATAGAGACATGTGGAATCAATTTGTGTCCATTTACTAGCATCATATGTATCTAAAATCAAGTAATTGGTTTTTAGGTCTATATATAGTGCTACAGGGAGTCACTGTGCTGTTCTTTATATGGTGTGTACCACACTCAACATGAACTAGAGGAAGCAAAGCAAAAGTTGTCCCAGGAGATTAAAGAGAAATTTTCAGGCAAGCAAATTAAAGGTTTAAGACTATAAGACAATCTAAAAGCTATTTCTATGAAAACAGTTGCACATATTATGGAGAAATTAAAATCCCAGCTCCCTAAATGTGGCCGCGGGAAAAAACTGACAACAAACCAGAGAGACTGATAATATGAATGCTAAAAAAAGAGCCCAAGGAAGGAGCTGAAAAATAGCGTCTGGAAAAGCCGCCCTTCAAACCTGAGACAACTGGATCAGATTACCCATAAGGACTGGGCCAAACTAACTACTAAGAGGTACAGAGTCTCAGTGATTAGCATCGGGATTGTAGCAAAATCCCGGGATTGCCTCAAAAAGTTTTGCAACAAAATATAAATTTAAGGGTTTCATCATTTTTGTCCAGACATGTTCTATGAGTTTGTTTGGGGTAATTTTTTTGTATTCATTTGGCTGAAAGCATGGTTAAAAAGCAATATCTAACTTTCATTTGTTCATTTTCATAGAGCTTTTATCTATAATTACTCTTGTCAGATTCAGGTTATTTCTGAAATCTTTGTGGGATTTCCTTTCATTAAACGAGAGGTACCAACAAATAGTGTATTTCTACTCTAGTATTAAACTTGAGGAGATGTAATCTTTCAACTCCTGAAATGACCTTATCTCTACGTTTTTCTTTAAGGCAATATTTTACTTGTTATTATTACTTATTTATATTTTAATATTTCTTTATTCTTTTTCTTTTAATCTTTATTATTATTACTTTATTATTTTTAGTAGTAGTTCAATATTTTTATTGTTACATTCTAACTTATTTTATTCTTAGATTGTTTTACTGAAACATTGTAAGGATTAAAGTAAATAAAATTTAAAACGGACTTAAAAGGTAACATTACTTTCATCTCAACCCTTGCTAATGAGCAAATGTATATAAGATATATTTTTTCTGAGTAGGCTCCACTGTCCTCAACTGTCACTGGTGTGCATTTGGGAGGTAGCAGGAGGAGAGCCTTGCTTGTTGTGACTCAGTCTCTTAGCAGCCACCTCATTCTTATAGCCCTGCGGGTCCCTATAGGCTCATGCAGGACTGTCCAATAAGAGTACGATGCCAAAAGGCTGCTGCTATGCTTTCTCCAACCGGGAAAAGGTCTGTCTGGGAAACATGCTTGTTTGCTTGTTTAAGAGTGTGCAGATATAGTCTCCAGGTGAATCTATCAGATTGGCAAAGAACATTCGTGAATGACTGAATGAAAAAAAATGAGTCTTTTTGACAGGCCTAAAGGAACCATTGTGAATTATTGAGCTGAAATCTCTTGCAATCCTACATTGATGCGTGTTGTAAATGAGAAAGTTTCAAACGAGATCAAAATCAATGTTTCTTCAAACAACAAAACACACATATATCTTTTTTAAGTTGTGGGTTTGCTTTATTTGATTAAAGTACAGCTATCTTTATTAAAATGTTCTGTTTTCTTAATATATTTTTGTCTTCAACCTATTACTTATTGTGCCATGTGCTGTAGGTTGTAAATGGGACCAAAATGTGGACAAGAACTTAGAATGATGAGGTGGAAATATTTATTTATGGTGACAACAGACCTGGAAGAAGAGGAGCAGCAAATAGTGTATTTAAAGAATCAATAAAAAAAAATGTAAAACAAAAATAGACAGCGAACTTGGTTACGTGATATGAGAGCATTAAAGATGGTTGGATGATTTATCATAGGTATTTGGGACAGCCATTGACTAGATGAATGATAAGCATCCAGAGGGAACACAAACTAGAGGAAAAGGAAACTGCAAACAATGAGGTAATATGGTTAACACTGATCTGAGTTGATAAAAGAAAATACAAAGAAAATGGAACACAGTAAAATATTAAGCATAAAGGAATTAATCATGAAATGCCTTGCATTTATTATAGTACTGCACACAGAGAATTGAACAACATCTAAACATAATTGAATGATCAAATCACAAATGACGACCAGCGTCCAAGCATCATTCAAGGATCACAATGGGTTTCAACTTTTTCTTTTCTTCAAAATTAAAAATTTGAGTAGTTAAAAAGGTCAAGATGACATACCTCATATCATCAATTTAATTGGATTATTATACAAAGATAAGTGAATACAGAATGTAATTTTTTCCATTAAGATGAGATTAGGAGAAAAAGCAAAATTCAAACACCACTTGCATATAAAAAATTAATGATCAAATATACACTATAATTGCAACTGGTCTCTAAAGTCAATTTTTACTAACTGTGGTGCGGCTGCATTTTGGGCTCCACAAGAAACAATATCTACCAAAACCTGTTATAGCCACAGTGTACAGCAGGTAACGGTAGCCGTGTATCTCAATGGAATGATTACGCAAAACTGCTTGGCCAAATATTCTCCCCAGAAGTTACCCCATAGAATTTTTATTATTATATTATGTTTCCTCCCATTGGTGAATAATTGCTCTTACTCATTGTACCCAAATTAAAAGGTCTTGATCTGTGTTGTTTATGAACAATTCATGACTTAAAAATAGTGAAATCAGAACTGGTAAACTGATTTTGATATTTATTTGGCATTTAAGTGTGTTTATTGGTTTGAGGCAGAGCAAAAAAATTATTTGATTTGGGGAAATACTTCATCATAGCACTATACTTATACTTTATACTGTATACTTTTTCTTTAGTTGAAATAATGAGCTTTAAGATAATTAAGTATTTTCATTTGATTGTTGTATCTAATGGGTCCTCATCATTGTGCCTAAAGAAAAATTGCCACAATTTTATCATCTTTTAACAGCTTCAAAACACTGTAAAACCCTCTCACTAAACGCATGCTACCCTTTTCATTTAAAACCATCCCAAAGGGGTAACAGTCCTGATGCTCAGGGCCTTTGATGTCCACATGAAAAGACAGTTTTAAAAAATCATTTTCAGTTTGTGCTTACACTACACTGCTAAATTTATATGCTCACCTGTCATTACTCACATATAAACTTAAGTGAAATTGCATTTGTTAGGATAGACTGATGCTGATGCTAATAGACTGATGCTGAATGACAAGGTCTGGCTCTCAGTCTGACTAATGGCAAAGGTCTGTGGTTGAAGCCAAGACTCAGACTGTACGGGCCTTTCAAGGTCCTTCACAGCAAACTCTCTTCCGTATCTGTTCGGACCTTACTTTTTGCACTGGTGTCATGCTGCCACAGTCATGCTGTGAGAGTAAGGAGCCTTGTCAAAGTTGTTCCCACAAAGTTGGAATCATACAGAACCTGTTATGCTAATTTATTTAATGATCCATTCACTGGGGTGCATTAAAGACCCATTTTTACTGCAATATCCAACACTTTTCATTGCACTTGATGATGTATGGTCATTGAAATCCTCCCCATGATGCTCTTTAGCATCGTTCTTGAACTTTTATCTCTCTTTCTCTTTCTTGCTCTCAACAATTTTGGCAACAAACAAAAATTCTCATTGAAGGAAGAGTTTCAAATAGCCACAATTTTATATCTCAAACAAGCATTTGGCTTGTAAATTCAGCTCAGTTTTATAAAGCACTAACTCACAACACATTTAAAGCACTTTACAGAGTCTGTTAAATAAATGATCATAGAGTGACAGTAGAGATTCAATCAAAAAGTGTTGTTGGCTTTGCAGAAATCCCTTAAACTGAAAATGCATGCAACAACAACAGAGAGGATTTATTTTGGCTTGATTATTTTATCCTTCGAACTGCACAAAATCAGGAATTTATAGTTACTTTATAAAATTTCTGTATACAATTTATGAAATATAATTGAATCTTTTGATGTCTACAAAATGGTATAAAACCTTATTTTATGTCCTTTTTTTCTCTTTCTTATCCGTAATCAGGATAACTTCCCTATTCTTTCTCGGATTAAACATCTCAGTCTTTAAGATATTTTTATATGGTTAGAATGGATGGTCCCTGAAATATTGGTGTTTATAAAATATTTTACACTTTAATTATACACTACACAGCATAATTGCACCAAAAAATTACCATTAAATAATATTGTTCTACTGTGCATAGCTACTTGTAATGGTGATTAATTTTTTAGTTAAATGCCTGACATTGACTAAAGGCGTAAAAATTCAACTGTCTACTTGGAGGCCGTAATTCAAAGTATAAATACGTCTGACTGTGAGGTATTTATTCTTAAAATCTAATTTAGTTGCTACTGTATGTATTTTTGTACTTATCCAATAGGTTTGTGGAGTAAGTAATTTACGGGACAGTATTTTAAAAAAGGCTTTACTGACAATGGCTTTACATTGCTTTGTGTATTGTGTAAATTATTTCAAAGTTAAACCATCCATAATCTATTTTACATTTTTTTTAGAAAGTCTTTAGAATGCAGCATTAAAGGTAACCTCAACTACATTAAAAAGTAATTGAACACAGCCATTGTTCAGGGTCGTGGGTACAGCCCATTATTCTGCAGGCCCATGCAATCAGGACTTATAGCTGAGAGGGATAATTGGTTGTGTCACTGACAACAGCAAGGCTTCCCAATCCAGCTTTCACTTAAGCTGCCGTGCCTGTAAAATGGAAAGTGAGATTGCTTTTTGGTGAAGCCTCCTCTGTTTTCCAGCACTGTCTGAACCCTTATTTATTCGATCCAAAGTGGATAAATTCTATTGTTGATTCCTGGTGACCACTTGAATACCTATAAGCCACAGTAATGTTTGTATGCAATCTTTGCATACAATTATTTGAGCTTTTCAGGGATCCAAATGGCACACATTAAGTTTAGCAAATGTGCATATAAAGATGCAGTACTGTAATAACTACATTAAAAATCAGGAGATTTTAAAATTGTTTTTTCTTGGATTTGTCTTGTAGTGTTAAAAGACCTAAGACCCACCCACCCCCCACCTCCACCCCAAGTGGCAGACCCTTTCTTTTATGTGTAATTTCCAAATTGCCTGTTATTCCTCATAAATGCTTATTAGCCTTTAATGAGTATGTCACAATCCAGTACGGCCCAGTTTAAGCATCTCCCCACCTCCTGCAAGCCAGATAATAGTTATTAAGAGTTTGGGAGGATGGAAAGAAGGGAGTGGTGAGGATAAGCTGAAGGAATGGTGAAATATAGGGGATAAAGAGTATATTTTATACAAATAATAATTGCTAATATGGTTCTTTCTGTGATTGGTGACAATATAATTCTATGTATTTTAATTTTATATGTAAAACGAAGCTGCCTTTTTATGATACACATGATTATCAAAGGTCAAGGTAGCAAACATCTATTTACTGCCGGTGCTGTGAAATAAAAAGCTTAGTGTCTGAACTGAAGCACTTTTTCTAAGTCAGTTATGAGACAGGATTCTATAGAGACGGCAGAAAACGGTTATTGCTCCTACAGTAAATGCATGGGTTTGAACTAAAATTATGGCCTCTTCTATTTGACAAATATAGGGTTGCTGATTATAAAGTCTATTCCCAAGAAGTTAAGAATGCTGAAATTGTGGAGAAAAAAAAACACTAATAACCCTATGTCACAACTAGAAAATAGTCCACTTCTCAGTCTGACTAAAACTCTACAGTCATTTCAAATTAAGGATTTAAAACCAGTCCATATTTTCCAAAGCTGACCTGCATCTCCAGTAAAGTTGAAACTGGGAATTATGTTATCAGTGCAAAAAGCAGGAGACATTATGAAACATTAAATTTTGCTCTTTTGTTGAGATTTGTTATTTAGTCTTAAGTCTTTAGTCTTAATAAAAATGACTAGCTCTATTATTTTATAACTTTAAGGTAAAATTAAAATACTAAAAGCAGTTATTATCCTGCAAAAGTATTGATATTTTTGTTATAAGTTTTTTTTTTTTACACAGAACCACATTATCTCCGATCCATCTGCATTGAAAGAAGAATATTGATGCTGAACCAGGTATCCAATTTTAGCTTTTAAGCTAATATTAGTCAAAATGTCTTTTAAGTTTTTTAATAGTTCTTATAAGGTAATTTGTTGGCCATAGGTGAGTGTAAGTCAGTTTAGAATACTGCTTCATGTGATCATAAGAGCTACAAGGTTTTGCTTTATATCCTAATAATACTTTAAATATTTTAGTTTGTTTCTGAGCTAACTGGTGTGTTCCTTGGTCTGCATGATGAGGTTTGGTCACTAATGTCTGTGTATTTTAATTTTATATGTAAAACGAAGCACTCTTTTTATAATACCTCAAAATTATCAAAGGTAAAGGTAGCAAACATCTATTTAGTGCAGGTACTGCGTCCATTTTTTAGTGGAACAGAAATGCCCTCTGTTGATACCGGCAATTACTGTCTGAAAGCTGTTCTATACGAAATGTCCTTTTGTACACACTCTGTGTATACAAAATGACAATAAAAGTTGTCTAAGTCTAACATTAAAATTACACTCCTTATACAAAATATTGTACATGTAACGAAATATAAAGAACTTTTGCAGAATCCCTTTTGAATTGTTCTAGTTGTTGCAGCAGTCTAAGCTTTCATCGCTATGGAAGCTTTTCAAATTAACCTTCAATAATAATGCAAAAAGAGCCCCGGCACACTTTTCTAGACAGGAATCAATGCAAATATTTTATAAAAATCTAAGTTGTACGAGGGAACAAGATAAGAAAAATCCTCTGATTAACAGATTTACTTAAATGTACTCTATGCATAGTGTTGTTTGAAACAGTTACGTTGATTTGTAATTGATAGATTGAGTACACTGCTTTGTGGAGGGGGTTTTATTTCTAATTTCCTCTTGAAGATTTATCAGTGTAAGGGAAAAAATGGTGAGTAGAAGGGAATGACCTCCATTTGGGATTATATGTAATTGAAAATGTCCAACTAAAAACCACTGTTGGCTAAATGGCATAATGACTTCAGCTCAGTGGCAAAGGGCACTTGCTTGTATTTTTTGAGTGGGTAATATCGGTGAGGAGAGAAAGTAAGAGCAGGCGGACTCTTGCTCTCTCTCTCTCTGAGGGGATTTCTTTTCGTTACATCTGCAGCTGCTTCTCTCGCTGACTGAGTGGCCCTCTCTTCTACCGCAGCCCTTCATCTCCCCGAGGTCACATGATTCTTTTAAGACCCAACCTTAGACCCTTCAACGACTAGTCATCTGGGGTTGCTATGGTGACATATGTCATCAGGATCAATGTGGCGTGTTGGAGGTTTATTTTTAACCGCCAGCTTAGTGGGCTGGAATGAGGGACGAGGCAAAGCTGTAGGAAGGGGGGGGTTCTGCAGACATTTAGGGGCTTCCAGTGGGGCTTCCCAGCTTGTAGTGAGATCATGCCAAGGGTGTCCTTGTAGGAATGTGAATCATCTATCTACGTGATCTGTTAATACACCAATTATGTCACACTTAAACCTGGAAAGTCAGTTAACATGTAATCCTGATAGCTGTAGAAGGGGGAATTCAATGTGCTAAAAATGCTCCAAGTGGCAACCTCGGATAATTTCATGGGTGTTTTTCCATTTCCTTTGACACTGAATACTTGAACATCAGCACCTGTTTTACCCAAGACTCTTTCCCAAACAGTTTTTTGAGTTTGTTTATCCATTTTCTTGTGTTTTTTAAGCTGATGGTATTCAGAGTTTTCAGTTCCTTGTAACTGAAATAGTTTCCATGCGTTGTGGTTTTCTAGCACACACCCTTCCAGGGAAACCGTGTGAAGAAATGAGCCCAATTAAGATTCTCCACAGTGTTACTTCAACCACCCGGATATTTATGATTTACTTTACTCGTGCTGTGAGAAAGTTTGGAGTGGAAACTTCTTGTTTATCTGTATCTATGTCTTGTGGTTAAGACTGAGAGGGAGAGTGAAGCCTCGCTATCTTTTTAGGGGTGTGTTTATGGCTTCATGTACAGATCGGCAGTAACCTGCAGGAAAGCAAAGCAGCATTTTAGAATATTTTGTCAGATTTTCCCATATGCTCATTAGTTTAGCTGCCATTTTAAAGTAGGCAAACAGAATTTTTTTCAACTTACAACAGTTAGCTAGAGAGGCCTAGTAGAGCTGTTAGGGTAATTTTAACCCTATTAATAGGGTCAAAAGGATCGCTGTGTTTTATGACATCAGCGATCTAAGAGGTCACTTTGGCAACCTGCTGATATTACCAGAGATCTAAGGACTGAGTGAGTTCCAAGCCAGCTTTAGAACAAGTGCAATGAAAACTATTTACCATTCATATGTCTGTTAATGTTGCTGTAATCTGAATTTTTCTTTCCTTTTTTTCAGTTTCAGTTGCTAAACTAAGGCCTTTTTTATTGTCATAACTAAAGAGTTGATTGATCTCACATAAATATAATCTTTATGACACAACGAATAATGTAAGCTAAATTATACTCTTAAAAATGTATTAATTTCTAAACTCCAAACAAGAGGTCTGCAAAAGGATTTAATGTTATTTCTAAGGCTTTGGAACTTCCGCTAACCACAGCTAGACACAGTGTCAGAGTTATTATCCAGAAATAGTCATCATCAAACAGCTAACCAAAATACACACCAGGACCCGGATCTAGTAAGGTTACATGTGTATGAAATATGTCCAACCTTGTTAGTGTGTGCAGTGTTGATATTAATGATCAGAAAAGGCCACAATTGCATCTGTGTATTGGTTAAATATTAGCCGTAGTCCATTTAGCCTGAATATAGAGAATATATGATGAGAATCAAAACGTGCAAAATACTTGGAGGAGAATTAGCAAATGTAATGACTTAGAATATGCAATATATCAAAGTTGAAACTTTTTGCGAGTAAAGTTTCCGCATCTATATTTATTCCATTTAAAAATCAGGGATACACTCAAAAGCAAAAACGTATGCAGTTTTCGGTAAAGGGAGGGCTGGGGGATGTGCAGGTGATGCCGGATAAGGATGATGTCTTCTAGCATGTCAACACATCAGAGTTTAAAAGGTAAAGACTAATAATCTAATGAGGAGTTGCAAATGAATGAGAATGATGAATGAATCAGACTTGCAAAACAAAATGTAATGCTTATATATTAGTACTTTAGTTGTTGTCTACTCTTTCGTTAAGAGTGAATTGTAGGAAGAGCAGTTAATTTGATGACAGAGCCTTCATGCAGTGCACACATAAATGTGCCTGGCTTTCTAATCAGTTTCCCTCATCCACATCACACTTGCTCTACTCCTGATAATAGAATTTCAAGATATTATTTCAATTACAATCAGTAAGTCAATGCAGCTGTGCAAAATAAATCCACTCCTACATTCAGTAGTCTCTGTGGTGACAGTAACTGGACTTGTGAAATTTGGCAACTGTTATTTATTGCACATGCAATCTTAGATTATCTGCATCACCCCCACTAATAGTACCTGCAGTGTTTGGTATCACAAGCAATTTGCCACTGCTTATTTGGTGATCTTATCAGATCAGGAATCATGAGAGCATTGAGAAGTCTTCTAAGTAGATCTTAAAAGAACCCAGGACAAATCCCACAAGACAGCAGGCCTGCTTTGCCTCAGTTAAGCTAAATCAAAGTCTGGACTTATATGCGATTAAGATGTAATATAAATTTAAACTGGCTATTGATGTCCAAACCCTCCAATGTAGTTGAATAAAAACAGTTCTTCAATGAAGACTTGTCAAAAATTTCTCACAGCGATATAAAATGTCATCACTTATTGGCTAGTAAATATTATCCTGTTGGAGGAAATATGAGGGAGACCATAGAACCTTGTTTAACAACATTACCAAGGTAGGAGAATGTACATTATTTATAACTGTCATGATTTGTAGGCTGATAGCTGGACTATAATGCATACTTGAACTTGCAACAAGCATGTTAAAGATTCATGTTAAAAAGAAGACAAGAAAAACAGGGCATGAAGCTTGGTTAGAGCAATGGGAGAAGCTGTGACAACCAAAGAGCTTATTTACAGAGGAAAGATTAGATTAGAAGGTAATGTAGGTTAGCTAATAAAATTGATTCTTAACAATTTTGGAGGAGAGCTAAACAGAGTCTCTTAGAAAAAGGAAAAAATTAACAGAGGAACTTAACTAAATAGAAGTGAACCTTAGACTTAGACTTCCCTTATTGTCATTGCACAAAAAAAAACACAAGGTGAATCTTGACAACGAAATGTCGATTACTTGGCAACCAGTGTAACAGAGCTAAGACCTTATTCCTGCACAATAAATATATTTTCCATAACTAAGAGCTAGCTATATACAGGGTAAAGATTATATATATATATACATATATATTGCACTGAGTTATTGAAGAAGTAACATCAATAAATAAATATTGCACTTAGTTATTGAATATTGCACTCTCCTCTTTCTTTTCCTTTCTCCTTTTTCCTGTTTTTCCTTTCCTGTTCTACTTTCCCATTGCAGTGTCCATATAATCTGTAATATATAAATATAAATCAAGTGGAACACTATAGCTATAGCCGTACTGCTCCACTTGTGAAAGTAAAATCTGTTGGCCTCTTTTTGGCCTCAAGACAATTATTCTTATTCCCACATTGCCAGAGAAGACACTGTTTTAAAAAAAAATGCAATGGGAACAAAACACAGAAAATAAGTCAAACCCAAACCTAAAGGAATGAACCCATAGCAACACCAATCAGTATAATCACATTAACTGACAAAGCCTTTGGAGCATTAAAAAAAAAAAACAAATCAAAGAACTGATCCAAATGCAAATGCCAATGAATACATCTAAGGATAGTAGCAAAAAGATTAATATGAATGACCTATGATCTCAGTTAGATAAGGAAAAGAAAAAAGAAAACACTGAATAGCAGGGACCTTGATTCCAACAATATGTTTCAACCTGTATAATAAGAAACTATATAGTCATGGTGTCAAATGTTGCTCTGTAGCCCAAAGATTAACACAAACACGACTGTCTGAAGCAACAAGTAGTTCCATTGTTTCTCTAATGAACACAGAAGCTTTGTCTCTGCTGTCAACCCAGTTTTACATATTATGCAAATTAGACATCAGGAAAAAAAAAACATTGTAAAGGGTGTACACAGTATTTTAAATGAGTTCTTGTCATTTTTTTTTTTTTTATAAAATGTTATCTATTCTTTGAATTTTTTACCACAAACACAGTTTTTGAAAGTGAAACCACCGATGTAGAATTAATCCCCCATGTGCTTAGTCGGATAAATGTGTTATTTAGACTTAGACAACTTTTATTGTCATTTTATATACACAGAGTGTATACAAAACAAAATTTATTTGGATGCTATGTTATAATTGGATGCTATGTTAAAGGATTTATAAAGGGTTATGATCTCAAAACAGTCATCAGATACTAATGTTTAACTGATGTGAACTTGAGTTTAAAGGGTTTATCTCTTTCCAGTTCCATCCACGTGTTTCGTTCTTGATGTTAAAGTCTTCAATTATTCCTTTATATGAAGCCAAAAATCTGATTCCTTTATGATTCTTTTATGAAAGTATTAGTATGTTATGTGAGAAACACTGAGCCACTCAGCCAATCATACTACACAGTATGATTTATGTATTGCCCGAATCGGGGCATGGCTTCTTAAAATTCTCAACCAATGACTTCTTAAAAACTTGTAAGAGGCTTGTGGGTAGCTTTTAAAAATGCCCTTTTAATTTAGCCATAGAAGGATTGTTTGGTCATCCCACCTCCAGCATAGACACCGACCAGCTCCTGCCCTCGCTGAGGCAGTCTGTCTTCCCAGCAGGTTTCTCCGATCCTTCACTGTCCTCCTTTCGCCTCCCGCAGTTAACTTCTAGAGCAGACATACCCAAAGGTGGTCTTTGAGGGTCACATTTGGGCATGCCTGCTCTAGAGGTTAGCCCTGGCCTCCCTCCGCCTCTTTCTCCTCTGTATTCCTGGCGATCTTATCTGTTCTACCGCCGTCCTCTTTCGATCCTCCATAGTTCGCTTCTATAGCTAGCCCTGGCCAGCCAAAGCCTCTCTACGCTCTGGCACTATTTTCCCAGCGGACTCCATTGTTCTCCTGAGCTACTGTAGGACCGAGAAGTCCCCCTGTAGGTTGAGGTGAAACCAACAACCAGCAGACTAACGCAGAAGCCTTTCTCCTGCCATGCAAATTGCTGTTGCTGGCCAGATGAATTTCAAGGCGAGCAAAAGCGTTTGTAAAGTAGCTCTGATCTAAAAAAAAAGTTCCCCACATTATTCCTCCTTTCTACAACACCAACTTACAAACAGCTGTCTCAGTTTATCCACACTTTGATATTTTTGTAATTAAGTGTCTTTTAATTAAGTCTTGTTTCTTCATTGTTTGTTTGTTTTCTGGAACGGCATGACCGCTGTTGAGTTTTGCTTCAAAGTATTAGTTATTTGATAAATGGCTTGAAAAGTGTGGTACCTATTTTATGGTCAGTTGATAAGGTGGCTAAGTATTGCAAATGTCCTGCAAATACACAAACAAAAAGGTTGGAATGGCAGACAAAACGGAACACAAATGTAGAAAAATGCAAAAAGTGAAGTGAAAATACACTGCAATGACAGGCTCATTGCAAATATTTAAATAATGCTAGTACAACTACCCAAAACATGCAAATGGAAATCCTGCAACATGTAAAAACCACTGAAAGTTAAAAAATGGTGTAAACCAGCTCTGGATAATGAAAATGAACCATATTTATTGGGGAAAAAGGATGACAAACTTTAATGGAACCTGATCTTTAGGTGGTTTGTGTATCTTAAAATGTGCAAATTTGTTTCTACAGGCAGAGCATATCTTCAAAGAAAGTGCAAAGTAATTTGCATTTCGTCGCTGTCGGGAAAAAACATTGTAACTCCCATTTTGGACTTTTTTTTTTTTTTTTTTTCATAAATTGATACGATTGGTCAGTCCCCACGTGTGAACGTATGTTTTGGAAAATATTAACCAATTAAAAGTGTTGAAAAAAGGTTGGGACTTAATCTTGTTACTCCATTGGACTCTTCTGCTGTCGCTGTTTTTACAATTTCCTGTAAACTTTAAGGTTTTGGACATACAAGGTTTCCGTCCGACAGCGACGATTTGCAATCCAGCAGACAGTGTGTACAAACCTTTTCTTTGCATGTTTGCCTTTATCAATATGCAGATCATATTCTAATGAACAAATCATGAAAATGTAAGGGTGGAGGACATGCAAATGTACCCATTCACCCCGTGCAAAGTGTTTATACAAATCGGACACTAAACCTTGGCTGC
Organism: Cyprinodon variegatus; assembly: GCF_000732505.1. Taxonomy (NCBI): domain Eukaryota; kingdom Metazoa; phylum Chordata; class Actinopteri; order Cyprinodontiformes; family Cyprinodontidae; genus Cyprinodon; species Cyprinodon variegatus. Next base: position 1,243,775 of record NW_015150592.1, read on the forward strand.
AGTTTTTGCGTTTTTTTTACTACTTTTGAAAGTCCGGTGCAAGCTGACATTTCTTTGCACCTATTGTTGCCACAAAGGAGGGATGGGTATGATGCCAGAAGATGAAGAGATATTCTGTGCACATGTTAAAATACTCTGGCAGTCAAAAACACAGAATAATATATCTTTTTCTTCAACTACTTTAGAGGCCAACACTCTTTAATGCAGCTGGATAGCAGACAATTTATAGTTAAACCCTTATATATTGCATCGATCAATCCATCTTCTTTAACGCTTATCCCAAGCGGGGTCACGAGGGGTGCTGGTGCCTATCTCCAGCTGTCTACAGGCGAGAGGCGGGGTACACACTGGACAGGTCACCAGTCCATTGCAGGGCAACACAGAGACAAACAGGACAATCAACCATTCATGCACACACTCACACCTAAGGAGAATTTGAAGAAGCCAATTAAACTAACATTATGTTTTTGGACTGTGGGAGAAAGCCGGAGTACCCAGAGAGAACTCATACATGCTCAGGGAGAACATGCAAACTCCATACAGAAAGAGACTGCAAAAATATCCTTCTTCTCCTCAATTAAGTAAAAGCTAACCATGTGCAAAGCACAGTTATGTCTTATTCTACTTTTGTTGATAGTTTAGATAGGCTACTAGGTAGACTATAAATATTATTCAATATTATCATTATTATTATTTTATTAATTATAAAAATTACTTCCATCTCCATAGCTTTGAACCTCATCTCTCTTTGGCGTCGCTCTCAAACTCCCTATAAAACATGCATTCTGCTCATGTTGATTGGCACAACCACGTCAGCTCGCCTGTCTTAAAATTTGCATAGCAGTTTTGTCTGAATAGAAAATCACATATGAAATTGAGCAACTCTTATTTGGAATCTTTGAAAATCATGTCCTAAATGTTTGATCTCTTTATCCCATTTAATTTGTAAAAGGTAACTGTGAAATTATCCTAATGTGCAAAAACTGAGTAGTAGGCAGTTAATGATTTTTTGGAAGTTACTCGTTACTGGCCAATGTTTCCAATAGTGGTCTAGTTTGTATCCATGTGTCAATAAATGTTTATTCCTTTTTTATTTGTTTTCTGATTCATTTTTGTACTGTCTAGTTAGTCTAACAGTTCTTTAGTAGCTTTTTTTTTTAGCCTTTTTTGTTTTTAATGCAAGTCTGAGTTCCTTTTATCATAATTGTGGACGATCTTCTCAGTTGGACTTGACTTTTTCTCATAAACGTTAGACATGCCTGCCTTTGGGATCCTGCATTTCATTTTATTGTTTGTTTAGAATAGATCTAGGGATCACGATCGGTAACAACTAAAAACAAAAACATGGAAAGTGAGAGCCAGAGGGAGAGTGGCAGTTTTACTCTGCTGATGAAGAGATTTTTGAAGCGCTCCTTTGTTCCCCTGGAATGTTTGTGATTTTAGTATAATAGCATCTGCCTTCTACAGAGAAATTTAAAAACAGCGGTTTAAAAACAAACAAGATAAACTGTAAGATCAACTATTTTAAGAGCATCTTCCTTACTATTGCTAGAGTCTAATGCTCTTATTTTAGTTTTTTTCTCTCAGCTCATGCGATGAGTCAGGTCCGTGCTTACTATGTTAATATCGGAGCAAAGAGCTCAAAGCCGCTTTGGTGCCAAGCTGAGGATCGAGTGGGAGGGCTTGGAGTTGATGGTATGACATAAAAAGAGAAAAAATATGATCTCTTTCACATGGAAACACAATGAGCGGAAGCAATGAACCATGCAAACACTTGCACATCTTTCGCTACATTTTGTCTTCAGCATACCATACTGCAGAGAAGGATTAAGACATGGCTGCGGCATGGTGCCAGAAACAAATAGTCTCACAGCAAAATTCAGGATCAGACCAGCAGATCGTGTTGACACAAGGTTTGTGTTATGAACCTGACAGGAAGGAGCAATGATGTAGTGGTCACGCATGACATGGTGTGGCTTTATGCAGTGCAGCATAGCCACAGACCCACAGGCAGACTTTTGTCCTTGAGCACTGGGGCTACTGCTAACACATTGGCTGAATAAACATTTGCAAAGGGATTTCGGAGATTTGGGTAAATAACTGAGGTGCTTGACTATTGGTCAGAGTTGTGTTTTACTGCTACCATATTATTGGTCAGAGATTCATGTTTGGGAGGATTTAAAGAAGCTTTAGCTATTGGATGAAATTATTTTGAGTGTTCTGCTCCCCCTCAGTGTTAGAAGTTCTTTAGAGGCAAGTTCAATACTAAAATATAATTACATCAAACTTTATATAGTTGGGGATGTAGCTGTGTCCTGCCAGATATGCCAAAATATGCAGGTCCATCTCACTTGATTAGCAAACTATAAAATTATTTTAATATAGTAATTAAATTCCAAAGTTTCAACTTGTATTTCTTCGTTACAGATCAGATGTCAAGACAAAGATATTTATGTAACATATATTTCTGGTTATGTAATTGCTTATAGCTCACAGCTAATGAAAATCCAAAGCTCTAAAGGTTGTAAAAGATGTAAAATGACAATTTTACATTAGACCAAATTATTCTGTTAGGATAATTATCATTGATGATGTGTGAGTTTATTACATCTTAATATTATCTGCCTATTGCGTGTTAGAACTGATGTTTTCCATAATAGTTTATCTAATTAAGATGGTTCCTCTTTCTGGATATACAGTTATAATCTTCATTCTGTACATGGCAAATATTTGGGAATTAGAGCGGTGCCCTACAGCTAAGAGCAAGGAGTAATATTTGATAAGGCTGGAGCCATGGATATCTACTCATCTGCTAATGTGTATGATGTAAAATATGAGGATGTGGTGGACTGGAGAAGTATAAGATGCCTCTATAACTTTTTATTGGGGCCCCTTCCTGAGAAGTGAGCCCAGGGGTATGCGGCTGACTTCTGCAACTCTAAGCAACTTCTCTGATCTAAGTAAGATTACAATTTATATCAAAATCTGCTGTCATGTCTCATGGTAATTGAATACATACAAGTTATGAAGTGTTATTTAAAGAATAGAAGGAAAGCTTCAAGGTGCATACACTGATCTTTAACGAACAAATTTGATAAGACAAAGTTTTAGTTCATGAATATTCACAACATGGGCTGATTATCAGAATATGCAAAATATTGGGAGAAGGATATACAAAAGTGATTGTCTGCCACCAGGGATGGGAATTGATAAGATTTTCACCATTCCGATTCCCTTATCAATTCTGTGAAACGATTCGATTCCTTATCGATTCTGTGAAAAAATTAACTTGGTAAATGCACGGTGACATTCGTCTACCTTCGCATGGGACATTCTATTTCTGCCGAAAACAGAAGGCAGTGAATGGGAGCTGCCAGCCTCTGAGCCAGCCAGGCTACCCGTCTTGTCACAGTCATCTAAATCTAATGGAGAAGTTTAATGAAAAAGCATTACTGTTCAGTTTTGGGAAATAAACTCATCTCCCCCTGATTTAAATAAATGTCACCTTTATCTCGCTTCCTGAACTTTGAAGCAACTTCATAGCATCTTTAACAACCCCAAAAAGAGGTAGGAAATATTATTTATAATATAAATATATATATTTATTTCCAGAAATGGCATATGATATACTAGGAACCACATTAAGCACAGCCAGTGATATAAAACTAGCTACTTGCCACCAGAGTTGCCTTCCATGCTGGTCGTAACTTTAGCTTCTGTCCGGAAGCATCAAAAACACGGCATTAAAATGTATGCCATGTTGTGTGCGCAGGTGTTTCTGTATGTTGGATGTATTTCCTCCTGCGGATGTAATTGCCACTTTGCAATGATGGCAAAGCGCCTTGTTGCCATCTTTCTCTTCCTTAAAATGAAGCCAAACTTTCGATCGCTTTAAGCTCTTTTGTTTTGCCTTTCTGGACTTACCCCTGGTCATGTCGATATTGCCTACTGAATACTCTGTGCATAACTTTCGTAAAAAATGTGACACAAGTCATGCTGCCCTGAGCTCTAGGCTCTGGTGCTGCCTGGAACCATTAAGAGAACCGTTAAGCGAGCTGCCAAACGGTGCCATTGAATTAGAACACATGGAACCGGTTCAAAAGAAGAACCGGTTTTTGATTCCCATCCCTACTTACCACTCAGAATGCGATTTACTAACCTTTAACTGATTTAAGGTACAGTTTTCGGATTTGCATATTTTAAAGTCTGGTGCAAACTTGTACTCAAAAGTGTATACTTGTGATGTGGAAAAGAAAGGTATATTAGCAATATTTAAATGCAATGGGATTGCACTGTTCATTTTGACATCAAACAGCTTATTGGATAATCTATCCTGCAATGCCGTTTTTGTGGTCCAGGATTATAATTCAAAAGTACCATCATCGTGTGGCAAAACACTGTTATGTCTAGATCAGAAAATGGGGTTCCCATTATAATTATAGTCAGTGTGTTTCTCAACATTTCGGGGACAAAGTGGTCTGTGTGTGACATGTTATTATACATTTGTGCAATTAAACCAAAATAAAAGACTTAGATGTGGTATGTTTTGGAAAAAACTAAACTGAACATTAACAGAAACCAAAACACATGCAACCATTTCCAAACCAATGTCTTTTAAAAACCAAAAAAAACATGTCTGCTTTCAAGTTTGAGACTGATACTTTATTTTTTGTTCATATTTTTTTATGTTTTTTACTGTTTAGTTGCACGGTAATGTATTAATATTATTATAATCATTGTATTTAATATTATCTCCAACAACATAGTGACAGCCAGTAGGAGACACAAACACCTTATGTAAAAAGTTCAGTCTACACCACTCTTGCATCCGTTTTAAATTTTACATGCGCTTTCAGAACACCTGTAACATGCATACACATTAGATGTGCAAATATTTGTTTGCACAATGATTTATTGCTTCCTATTTGGGATCTTTGCAGATCAGGCCGCATTACGATTGCAGACAAGTACAAACATGCAGGAAAGACTTATACCAACCTTGCATACCGAAAGAGGCTACAAACACATGTTGTGAAAACTATAAACCATGCAAACACAAACTAAATGAATACAACAGACAATTCTTACTGAAGTAGTTATATAAAATAAAGCACAGCTAAACAACCAAAAAAGAAAAATGCTGCAAATAAAAAAGCAGAGAGTTTATAAATCCTGCAAACTTCCAACGCAAAACTGAAGTACACCAGTCTGCTAGAAAGACAATTTCTATTAAAGATGGGGTAGCTATATATTTGCCTTCTGTTCTATGGTATAGTAAAACACCATGGCCCAGAATATTGCAATAAAAGACATAATGGAACATGTACCTTTTCTTTTTGCCCTTCAACATTTCCCTCCTATCTTTACTAAGGGTCTGTTCACCTATTGTGGAGGGAGTTTGCAGCTTTTTTAACTTCCTGTTGTTTTTGCTATTCGTGACATATACCTCTTTTTTTTTCTTTTGCCTTTTTTCTGTATTATTTTTTCTATATTTTCTTGCTCCATGTTTTTTGTTCCATTCCAATTTTGTTGTTTGTGTTTTTAGATTTCGTCATTCATGCATTTGCATTGCATTCAGTCTCTTACTGTGCTAGAGCACTCATGAGCTCACAATCTCTATGGATACTGTATAAAGTTTACGCCAGGCATGTTTTCTGGCCTGTTTAGCAAAATAATACTATCAAACCATGTATTGATATTTTGGCAGTTTGGAAAAAATTTCAAGTCCTCCTCTTGAACTACATCACCATTTCGGTAAATGTGGTCAGCATGAATTGCTCAACCCTTTCCTGTACCTATGTTAAACTTGATAAAACACAGTGGAGTTTTCCAACACATACATCTGCATAAGTCATTGATTCTGTTCTCCAGACTATGGTCCTAGTCAGTGGAAACAAACTCTAGGACACCAGCATTCTCTTTTCTTCTTTGTGACTTTTTTATAAGCTTGAATACTCCAATAACACAATCCATAAGATAACAATCAAATTACATTTCAATATTCATTTATTTATATAACTTTTAATATGGAAATGTTTGTGGAATGTATGTGTTTTTTATTTCATAACATTTTCTAAAGAAAAAAAAATATTTCTGAGCTTCCTGTAGCTCAGTGGCCCCCAACCTTTTTTGTACCACAGACCAGTTGAATGTCAGACAGTATTTTCATGGACAGGTTGTAGCTGTAGTGCTTTATGGTTGCTATGGTAGCTTGCATTTCTGCAACGCGGCAGTGGATTTTACAGCAGGAAGTATCACATGACCTACCTTGTTGTTTCTGACATATGTCAAGAGTGAGTTAAACATGGATGTTAGGGAGAGAATCCAGTCATTTTTTAAAATAAAACGACATTTAGACTCGGGGAAAAAAAACCCACCGAAATTTTTTCTTCTTTTTGTGCGGCCTGGTACCAAATGACACATGGATTGGTACTGGGCCGGGGGTTGGAGATTCCTGTTGTAGATGTTCATCTTTGTTAATCGCAATTTACAGAAATCTCTCTTTTACGGCAACATAATCGTTAAATACAACGGTAGTTATGCATTTTGAACCAAATATTTAAAAGAATGTTTTGAGAATGTTTTCAGTGATATTCTAATTTACTAAGATTTACCTGTAACAAGTTTGCTTGTTATTTCTCACTTAATTTACAACCGTCGAATAAGACAAATATCTTTTTAATTGGCTTGACTAGACTGAGAGTTATTCTCATTAGGACAAACAAGCTGTGCTCCAGAGAAAGCATAAGGGCTATTCTCCCCTCCCTGGCACTGAGCTGTAATACCAGCTTCGACCTGCTGACACATCATCATCATTCAGCTTCCCAGCGCTCCGTTTACCTCAGTGCATCACTGCACTGCCAGCAAGGTAACACAACTCAGAGTAAAAACAGCACAAATGGACAGGGACATCACAACCCTCGGGTCTCCACCGGCTGTCAGTCTTATTCACACCTGGTGGAATTTTTACCATTGTCTCTAGCATTATTCCCCGTCTGTAGCATTGTCCTGCCCAAAGTAATGACCTCATCTGACAGCACAGCTGCCAGTGGGCAGCAGTGCTTATGAAACCAGCCCATTCTATCCCTAAAATTCTGAGGTTGTGCAACTGGAGCAGGAGCAGAGTGTGCCTGTTTGTGCAAGTTCTATTTATTTTTTTTTTTTTGTAAATGTGGTAGAAAGTCAGGGATTATGCAATACCGTTGATATTGTGTCTGCCAGAAAACAATTCTGGGAAATTCTGAGCTCTATAGTTCTGTTAAAGGACATTACTATTTAATGCACCTGCATGCACATGTGGCCTCATTCATGTATACATTTTAAAGTCTGACCACATGTGAATAATAGATAGCAAAGTGATGTGTCAAAGTCCTTGGAGTGGCCTGGAAAGAGAGTGGAGATTAAATGTGCACCAACACTGACCTCAGCCAGGCCATATTACACACCCACAAACGCACAGAGGCACGCAATCCCATGCATGCAGTCCTCTGTGATGGCAGCGTTGACCAATGAGATAAGCGGCAGTAACAAGAGCACAGCAGAGTGGCTTCAATATAAATTTATTTTGTACTTCCCTTCAAGCTATCCTTAATTAAGTCTCAGTTGGACTGGGCTAGACACATAAAAACACATTCATTGATAAAAGTTAAGGTAATTCATATGAAAACTAAAAAATTTACCCACTGCTCAGATGTTAAAATTGTAAGATGCAGACATGTTGCAGCTGCTATAGATATACAGTATTTGTTTTTATTTGCTCCCTGTATTCCCTGGTCTGTTTCAAACAAAATGGAAGGTAAGGAGAAGATTAGATTTTTTGTTGCAATATCATAGACTCTATTTTCACTAGAGAAAATATATGTGTTACACCCTTGTTGTTTGATATGGACAAGTTAACTGTGTAAAATGCAAACTAATAAAAACTTGTTTTTGTTGTTCTGGCAATTCAAAACACATGAAACTAGCAGTAATGCATCTTAAATCAATGTCTAGTGGTGAAAAGCATGATATCACTGCACCTATATCCTTACCTTTGTTTTGCATAAACAACATACCTTACACCATTTATAGGCACACCTTGAGATCTCCCTATTTCTGTCAAGACTGGGACCTTTTCAGCTGAATAATGATAATAATAAGGAGTTTCTCAACGTCTTTCAAGTCTTTCTCTTCCTTTTTTATTTGAGAAAAAAGTCATTAATTATAAAGCAAGTTTTGCATCATAATTTGTGCAGACAACAATGTTGGCATGTGAAGCAAAGGTATCTGATCCTCTCTTCCAATGACATGATGGAATATGTTAGCTGGTGTTAGCTTTCAGCAGGTGAGGCTGCAATATTGATGAAGAGGCTGAGGAGGTTTTTCCACTGCCTCAGCTCAGAGCAGTTCCTCCCCTTGTTGACGCCTCTATCATCATCTGATACGGACGCAGTGCCTGGGCAGCGGCAATGTTGATGGGTTGATAAGTCGGGTAAACTAGGTGAAGTGGACGGAAAGGGAGGAGCAGGGCATCGCATGCTATGCATTTTCCATCTGTCATGAAAGTGGAGCGCCTCATTATCACAAAGTGCTCTCTGCCGATCTGACCCAAAACAAGTTTAAAGGTGTAGGTTTAACTAAGTGTACATATTGTTGGATCTTTCAGATGCAGTTTGTTTACACTTCAGATCACCTCTGTGCTGGAAATGTAACCTTTTGTCTTTATGATAACTAGGTTGTTTGGTTGAAGAAAATACTCTTTCCTTAATGCAGATGATGCGGGTGCCTTCGAGCAATAAGATTTAATTTGTGAGATCTGGCATCTCCTAGTCTGACGTCATGGTCCTCAACCGTGAAAAAGATGCACTACTCGCTTAAGGTCAAGGGTCAGTCTGTAAATCAGGAGGTAAAGTATCCTTATGTCTTATTCATGAGGTATAGTAGATGAAACAGGACAAAGTCAAATGCATAAGGACAGTGTCTGTACTAATGCAGACTTTTTTTTGTGGTGAAGAAAGAGCAATGTCAAATGTTAAGAAATGGTGGATCATGATCAGTTCCTGGTGTGTTAAAGTTTGCTTAAACTAGATTTACAACTTTTAAAAATTTAAATGTTAACACTGATCAAACCACATAACATGTTTAATACTGACAGTTATTATCAATATTTAAGCTCGATAAGGTTTTGTGTAAAGCCACCTTTTTATGGAGATATAAATGATGTGTAGAAATGAAACATGTCTCTTATTTATTTTTTAAAGTGTTGCAGGTTAGTACAGTAGAGGAATAGTTCAAAAAAAAAAAAAGCTCTAAAGTAAATATAAATAGTGACCAAGTCGCTAATATGGAAACGGTTTATTAATCTGCCTTTTGTTTTTTCTTTTTCTGCTCTGCAGACTGCAGGTTTCAATGTGCTGTAATAGCTCTACAACTTTGTTTCCTCAGGGACAGCGTTTCTGAAGTGGCAATATTCACAGACGGACCAATGAGCAAACAGTCTGCGCAGGCAGTGCTCATAGTGGATGTCAGAGTCACTAGTGGCTAGTAGGAGTGGCTGTACTACCCACCACAGGTGGAATTCACCCAAATTTGACGGGTGTTAATGTTATGCACTGTGATCACCAAAAAAGCAAGATCCCAAATGCAAGTAGTTAGAATTAACTTCATTCTTGAAGTGTCTGGTAATCTTGGCTCTTGTATAACTTCCTGCCATTGTAAACTTCTTCTCCTACTCCTTGGAATGTAACGGCATTTTATATTTATTGTTTTTCAGGAGGTAAAGTTTCTCCATAAGTTTCCAAACCCAAGTGGTGTTAAGCCTCTGTGTTTAGAGCAAAATAATTCAGGCCAGGTGTGACATCTCTATGGTTTTATCATCTTGCTACATACCATAAAAGCATGCTTTCTCACAACAACAATGAAGATCTCCTTAATGTTAAACTCTGTTTTAAGAACCTTTTTTCCAGGTATATAAGGAATGATATGAACCTGCTTTGCATAAGTTGCCACCCGAGTTGTAAAGTTCTTTTTTCTTAGTGCTTAAACTGTATACAACACAGAGGGTGGAGTTTTTCCATGCCTACTGATTGACAGGACATTCCAAAATGCAGTAAAAAAAAAAAAAAAAAATGCGGTGTTTTGTGTAAACACTGACTTTTTATTTCTGGAGCACTTTTGCTTACACAGGGGCTCCATGGGCAAAACGCCATTTTTCCTCAGTCAGAAATCACTATTAATGATCTGGTCTAGCCTTAAAGATAGCGCTACAGCGAAGCTGTTCCTCTGCATGAAAAGGAGTCAGTTAAACTTTTCTGGCATCAGATTTGAATGCTTAATGGACACCCAATTTGGAGTTTTTTTTAGACCGGTTCCATTAAAAGCTCCCCTTTTCACGAAGTCAGATCCTATAAATTTGACTTTATATCTTGAGATGCAGTAGAGCTGATTTTCATCTTTGGCTTTGACTTTTGATCTGCTGGAGTTGGACACATTGTCATTGTAACCAAAGATCTAATTTTTGATGCTCTTTGGGAAACTTTTAATGTAAGCTATTTTCAGTATCAGTAAGGTGTTTGAAAATCAAGTCAGATGCAGCTAGATGATTCTTAATATCTACTTAAACATACACAATAGTTTCTTGTTAAGGCATGTGCACTTTTTACTTCAGGCTGAAAGCTAGCCTTAGCAGTTGTCATTAAGGTTCTTGGCAATTTCATGCTCTACTTGCTGTTTTGGTCTTTTATACCCGATCTAAACGGTAGGAAAAAGAACTACAGTGTCTGCCACAAGACATTAGTTCATACCAGACCTAGGCAATGTCCTTAATTCTGAAGAATTGGTGAAAAAGTGCATTGATGGAGAAATGACTTTAGCACATACCGAAAAGGCTCAAGGTGTATATGTATGTGTGTATATATATACTTTATTATAATTTAAGGATGAATAATGTCACTCTCTGCTCTCTGAAGGCCATGAAAAACAAAGAAATCCCTGGACAGTGTCCAGTATAGGGCTTTCTGGGTTTCAATCAAGGACAAGACACCCACAATTGATGAATCATTCACTCATCCTTAAGAATTTAACAATATTGCATCTGTTATCAATAACTTAATATGTAAAAATGACAGTTTCCTTTTTTTCTTCAAGCTGTCCATAAATCTTAAAAGTGAAAAACAACTATCCTGGTTACAACAAGTTGAATTGCCCTCATCTGTCTTTACTTTTTTGCCTGTTTTTACATGTTTTTTAGTTTAAATTGAGACATTTACATGGCATCTCTGTGGATGTCTTTACTGTTTTAATAAATATACAAAATTTCTCAAGAGCTATTTTTGTATACGTAATCCACAGGGTTTAATGTCCCCGTTGACAATTCAGCATGCAAGTTTGTGAATGCTTAAGGGCACTGCTGAAGCAGTGTCAGCTTTACATAGGTCTTCTGACTGTGCATGAGAGAAGCTGAGAAAAAATGGAACCTCCGCAGGAAGATGGTAACAATAACAAATTAAATCTGAAGAGACTTTGCAGACTGAGGCTCCTTAAGCACATAGATGTCCACCTCAATAAGTTCCTCACTTTTTTCACCCTTTACAAATAGACAAGAAAAAGTAAAGGATTACTAAGATGTTTTTTTCAAGACACTCGTTAGAAGAGCCCCAAAAGTGTACTTGTATCATCAAAATCCCAGGTCAAAAACTTTCTGAAATTGTTTGCAGCCTGTTATGAATTTGTCAGCAGGCTTTTCCACTTGTGCCTCCACTGAAGTTAGTTTTCCATCCTTGTGCAACTGTGATGATAGACTTCAAGGTCTAACTACAATCCTGACAAGCTGTAGCTTCCAAAATAATATGTTTCAAATAACCAGACTTTAGGAGGTCATAGACAGGATGCCACAGATTGCATACTGTTTTTTAGTTGTGTTCTTACATCTATTGAGTTTGTCATACTTGACAGTTGCGGCTTGTTTAACATGTCATGCCTGACCATTAGAAAAACATTGCCTTTTTGAAATAAGTCAGTAAAATGTTCAGTTTCTTGTTGTTTTTGTTACCTTGTCATTACAGTACCAATATAAGTTGATTGATTACACATTTTATTTCAGTTCCTCTACCATAAAGGAGAAGATGCAAGGATAGAATGGGCACTTATGTGTATGTGTACAATTTTTACATGTTCTCCTTAGTAGCAATAATATTTCTCTCTCATTGCTTGGCCAAAACAGCTCATAGTCTCTACAGTAAACCTTGCACTACACCAACTAATATGTGGACTACAACCATTTAAATATTCTAAAACTTTAGGTGACGTGACATTTTTTCACAGCTGTTCCCATAAAAGCCTCAATGTGGGGCCTCAAACCCCTTAATTAATGATAGCTTATGTAATGCTAGAACAGGTGGTAATTGTCAAAGTTCTGTATTCAAAGAAAATGTTTAAAAAGATTCCTCGTTGAAATGGTTTGCTATTGTATATGAAAGAAAGCTGGACGTAACCATGAAGTCAATGCTTTAAGAGTAGCAGGATTTATTATGCTATGGCTGTGTTACACTGGGATCATAGCTTTACCATTGTGGTTGTCCTTATACTATAGTTTATTGAGAAGTGGGGTGTCCACATGCCCTTTGTTGATTTGAGGAAGAACTAGTCATCTCTACTGTCTAATTTAGTGCAAAGCTCTTATGATGTATAATTTGTTATCTGTGTACACACCTCCTCAGGGCCTGTGTGGATGCCTGTGTGCACTAAATATTTTCTTGTTGACTGTATGCATCAGCAGGTACACATATAGCCCTAGTCAGAGTGACACCATACCATAGTATTATGCCTCAGAGCCAAGAGATAAATATGAAAAAAGGTTGGACATGAAATAAAGATAGTTGATGACTACCTCTTTTTTAGGACATCCCCAAGGATGAGAATCACAGCAGGAATCCCCTTGATGTCATACAGCCCCAAATAAAACTGTTCTCCCCACTACCACCACCAGGGCAGCAACAAAGCGGTAAAACCAATATGAATGTCCACTTGGTAGCAAGGGGCTAAGCCTATCAGACATCGTCCAGTCATCACACTGTACAGGCATCAGCTCTGATAGAAAGTTACAGTAATTAGAGTTAAAGAGTTTAAGGATTTCTGTAGGACTTGTTTTATGTTTTTTTCATTTATAACTCATAGCTTCCTTTTGAGCCAAATGCTGCTGTGAATTGTGATAAGTTTATAAAGTTATAAAAAAAATTGATATATTGCCATTTTATGTAATTTTATGGTCGACACAAAAAATGTAAAATATCACTGAATAGGGCTTCCTTGTCTGCTGTTACCACTATAGCTTGCTATTAGTAATGCTTGTTATTAAAATGTAGCATTTTGTTCATTTTGGTCACTCTATTTATTAAATAACTTGTTACTCTTTTGTGTATATTTCAATTCAATCTGTTTTATTTATAAAGTGCCAATTCACAACATATCTCGTCTCAAGGCACTTCACAGAGATAATTCAATGAGATCATACAGTCGCTTCAAGGTTTTCTGTCTAAAGAAAAGCAGCTGATTGATTCGACTCATTGAGCCGAGATCAATCCCTCACCCCAAGCATGCTTGTAGCGACAGTGAAGAGGAAAACTCCCTTTTAGCAAGATGAAACCTCCAGCAGAACCAGGCTCCAGCGGCCATCTGCTGAGGCCGACTGGGGTTCAGGGGATAGAAGCAGACATACAGAAAGAAGCAACGATAGGAAAGCAATATGCTGATGAAGGTTCTCAGTCATCCAGGTCATAGTCATTCCGTAAAAATTCAAAAAATATCCACTGGACTTGGTTTCCAAGATTTGAAGACGTTTCGCCACCTCTCCACATTTGAATTGAGAAAGCTTCCTGGAGAGGTGGCGAAACGTCTTCAAATCTTAGAAACCAAGTCCAGTGGATATTTTTTGAATTTTTACGGAAAGATAGGAAAGGTAACTGTCAACCAGCTCCACAGGTGGCCCCGTCCAGGAAAACAAAGCTATACAGGCGAGCTCCCAGCTAACTCCCATGTAAAAAGATGAAAGTAAGCAGATACAGTTAGTCAAAATAAGAAAGATGGGACTACACTAAAAAATAGGCCAAGCTCAAAACATCTAAAAGGCGCTGATGGCAGCAGAACAAATAATATTTCGAAAAGTTTAAGGTGGTCCTTGACTTTCGCAAGGCACTGTAACCATGGAGCATGTGGAAGATTTATCATTAACATGGACTAACTGAAATCCGTCAGATAAGATTTAAACCAGTCTAGTGCTGTTCCCTTAATTCCAGAAAAATATTCAAGTCTTTCTGAAAGACTATAATGATTAGCCATATCAAATGGAGCACTGTAATCTAACAAGACAGGAAGACCTACAAGGCCAAGAACTGAGGCCATGAGAATATCATTAGCAACTTTTACTGGTTTACAAATTATTAGTTATTTTATTGTTGGTTAATGCTATTTGTGAAATTTCAAATTAACTTAACTAAGCTATCTTATTTGTTAGCCTCCATTTAATTCTAGATGTATTCATACATGTATTCAATCAACTGCATCTTCTCTTGGTCTGTTTTCTATCTGTTATTAATTTCTAATTTGTTTGTTTAAATTATCATTGACATGTTTTTTGTCTACCTAGTGATTTGAACTGGGGATTCATTTAAATGCATACCAAATGTTTTTCTAAATTAGTTTTAAAGATAGGTTCTATAGCCTATCATGCTTTTTTAAAGATTTTGAAAGTAAATTATGGGCATATATATGATGAAATATTGCTTTTGTTACTATTGAGATTTCTTATAAAATATGACCAACCTTTCCTATTTTTGGGTGCCACCCATTTCTGCTGCAGCATGATTGTATGACAGCATGATAGTATGACACAAAGCCAAAAAAAGACATCAATAAAGATTTTGCAATTTTACAGTGAGGAGTGTTCTGCTTTTTATTTTTCTTGTTTTTTCAAAAGGCTGACATATTAATATCTGCGTTCATATGCTAATCAAAAATCACATTGTTCCTAGTTCCTTTTTTTATTCTTTACTTCTCATTTGAGAAGACATTGTATAAACTTCTGCATTACCAGAATCTAGTAAGCTGTGAAATGGAGTTGTTGAATTGAGCTAAAACATCTGAATATTTTTGAGCTCAAACTAGCATACTTATGTCAGAGTTTTTTTTTTTTATTTATTTATTTTTTTTTTTTATGTGAAATCTTCATTACCAGAGGTAATGGGAACACTACCCATAAGAAGTCTAGTGGGAAAATCAATCACCAAAATTTTGCTTCAGCAGATGTTAGTATTGGTGGAGACTATTTAAAAGCCGTCAATCTTATTACAGTTCTCATCGTCCCAACATGGGTAAAGGGGTCCCAATTGGATCTGTTAATATCTTCAAACATTTCCATTCAGCCTGACCATTACCAGGACCTTTTCTGTTTTTTTTCTTGTTTTTTTATGGATTTAATTATTTTATAGTGCACAGTTGCAGCACACATTCTCCAGCCAGCCTAAAATGGCCCGAATGATGGGCCAACATAAGTCCATGTGTGATAAAGTAAATACCCACCCTGGAAAGTGGGTTGCAACATGGTTTGTTTGTCTTGGTAACTGGCTTAATGAGGAAAAAGTAGTCTGTGGTAAATATATTTTAAATGTCCTAAATGTTGCATATTGAAAGGCAATGCTTTAAACAGCTCTACTGTCATAGTTCTGTTGCCAATTTTAGAAATAGAACTTTAACTTCTGTTTATCCCAACTCTAAAAGACAGTTTTGTTTGTGTTGTTGCTATATAGCTTTTACCATGTTCAATGGAAAGAATTGTGTTATAATGAATGTGCATGTTAATACTGTTAAAGAATTACACAGTTGCAGGCCTTTCAGTATTTTGATGTGTCAGTTAGATCCTAGAGATTTGATAACAAACTGCTCAGTGGTAGGGGGCAGGGTGCAATTGATTTAGTGACAAGAAACTTGTTAGGACTCATGAAATGCAGTAAATAATTGTATGCATTTAAATTTGTCAAAACTGCTGCTGAATATTTGCTTATTCTACTGCAGACACTTATTGTCAGCTATCTTTTTCTCATACAGTTGTCTATCATAAGAGTGTCACACATACAGTATATTACAACATCATACATACCTTCTTCAAAAGCACTCAGAGTTAAATACAAAAGCTGTTTATTGGTGTCCTATTTGTTTCCTTGAGAGCAATCCTTATTATCGCTGAAGACTAACAAAGTAATCCACCTTTGAATTCCCCCCTACCCCCCAAAACAATCTTACTTGAATTGTTTTGTCTCTTCTTCCTATTATTCTTTATGAATATGATAGTAGTATGATAGTTATTTCCTTCCTTTGCTGTAAACAGAAATCACTTTGGCACATTGAACAATAAAAGTTTTATTGAAGACAGTTGCAAACTAAGCACTGTATTGCAGCAGCTTGCTTGATCCTTCTGCTTTTACAAGCACATGATAGGTCAAAGATGTCACTGCAATCACTGTGGTTAAGGGTAAAGTGTGTTTTCTCTTAGATAAGAGTGTTGGATCAGTTTTAGCTGACGCTGCCTTTTTAACAGTGCAGTAAAGCATGTCAAGATTTATTAGTTTAAATGTCTGTTTGCTTTCTTCTTGCATATAATGTGTGCAACATAAATATTATTATAATCAAAGACAAAAAAACATAAGTTTGTAAGTTCATTAAATGGCCTGCAGATCCTTGGCCTTGCTAAATTCCTTTGTCCTTATGCTGTTGATGAACTATCTTTTGGGACTGGTTCAGGGAAGGGACCAGCTATGAGTCATTTGAACTTTGAATATTGTGGGAGGTGGGAGATGGGTCAAAACCCAGCATTAAATAACCTTTTTGTGCCTGTACAGCATGTTGATGAGCTTTTAATAGCTTCAGTTCCGTTTCCCATTAAGAATTTGCAAAATAATATATCTGCTAAACTGAGCATGCAATGGGTTACATCTATTTAAATGTTAAACAACAATCAATGTTGGAATAACGTTCTGGTAAATTCTGTCCAGCGAGTTAACCATTTCAATTATGCTTTTCTAATCAAGCTGCAGTTGATTTAAAATAGTTTTGGACTAAATTGAGTTACATGTTTAGCACTGCTGCTGCAGCATGAAGATGCTGGATTAGATTCCCAGTTTACATCTTCTTGTGTTATTGTACAGAACGTCCTGATGCATCTTTTTCCTCTTGCTGTTCCAGTGTTTCCTGTTTTCTATAGTCTAAAACACTCATATAAGGTCACAAATATTCTACATTTCCCTTTGATGCAATTGTCTGCTAATGTTTATTGTAATGTCTTGCTTTTACTAGTCTTATGCATGAATGCATGGGTATCCGGATTTAGTTTTTTGGGGGTTTTTTTACACATTTTACAAAGATTGAACCAAAACACTCCAACAATTTGAAATGGCCAATTAAAATTTCTATTTTGTGTTTGCCCAGTTTATCTTTACCTTTAAATTATGTGATTGTTCTTTATTATCCTACTGTTGTTTTTATTTGCTGTGCATGACCTGCTTTGCGCTACGAATAATGAACTCGTGGACTCAGACACTGTGTTGCACACAAAGAACCTTTCTGTCTCAAATTGATCTGGACTTCTTTCTAATTACCTTGAGGGCCAACTGGACCTTGGCATTCTCCTCACACAGCACCTGGAGTTTAGCCGCTCGCCAGCGCTGGGGTGTGACAGCAGCATTAATGCTTCGCTGCAACATGTTAACACTTTGAGCATGTTGAGCAGTGGCACTATGACAGGTAATAATGGAAGTTTTCATGACTGTCTCTCTTGCCTGAGCTCTTTCTTTAGGCATCCTCTTCTACCGTCTGTATTTATGGACGGGTGTTAAAGTGCTGATACAACCTCTGGATAGGAGAAAAAAGGTAATCTTCTAAAGGATGAAACTGAAACATTTAAATCCTTTTTTCTCTTAACAGCAGGAAGTTCTGACTTTGTGAAAAGACTCCAACAAATTACACAAAATTGTTGCAATTAGAGGCTTCTTGTCATTTTAAGTAGGAGACAAAATAGTGCTGCTTTTATGCATGTCTTGCAATGAATCTGTTTTATAAGAAAGCACATTTTTGTTTAATTTTTTCCCATCATTTTTGTTTACAAAGTCAAAATGTTTAAATGCAATCTTTTTTTTTTTTTCATTTTTTGTGTTTGGCAGATTAAAATGGCTGACAGAAGCTTTTGCAGAACTGGTTGTTTCTTTCTCTTTTTTTCACTACAGACTTTATTTAAGACTGTTTGTACCTTGTGTCAAAACATGTTCTGAATAAGATGGGAAGCAGAAGACATAAGAGGATGTCCTGAAATAAACTTGGATTTTAAGGAAAATGTATACGGATGCACTGATTAGGAAGTTGTAGATCAACCTACTCAGACAGTTTGGAAATACCAGGATGAGGTTCGTATACTCGGGGAGTCTTAATATGGCATTCTTTTTTAATCTCAATTTGCATTAAAACACAGATTGCCCCTTTTAAAAAAATCTATGTAAAACATTTAGGTTATTAGATATGTTAAATGTAATACATCCATATAATATATATAGTAGTCTGCACACCAGGGATAATAAATACTTCTATTTATGCTTTAGCTATGCATCAGTTGAATAGAAATATAATGCCACAGGTACAGTACCATATCAGGAAATTAAGTGTATTTCTAGCTTCATATATGTTGAAAATCCCCCTTTTTTAGTCATGCATCTTTCAGGTTAAATAAGAAAATATGTAATAAAATCAGTCGATTAAAAGTATATCTGCTTATCTGTGTTATGATTTTTAGTTCTCCGAATCCCTTATTAAATTCATCCTGGTCAGTTTTTAAGAATTTCAGAAAGGCTGCTCTTAATTTAATTTCCTCCAATCAGATTGGAGGTTAATTCCTCTACAGAAAGACAGATCAAATTAATGTAAATCAGTTGTGGTGATTACCTCCTGAGAGTGCAGGGGAGCAGAGCTAATTAACCCTTTCTACCTGCTCTTCCTTTGAAACTACATCTCCTTTTCCTTATGCTGTCTATATTTCACCCCAAAAAATTCCTTGCCTAGTAGTTTGTTGTATTTGCAGTTTTGTCAAGCACAATTTGCTACCTATGATTTTTAATTACAAATTCTGTGTTTCATAAAAAGGTTACCTGAGAGAACAGTAAAACACATAGAACTAATAAATATGGATAAGCTTATCTGTAATCTTCAGAGGAATACTATCTTCAATTTTTTTCTGCTGTCACTTTTCTGGCTCAGATTAGGGATTTACTAGAATAGAAATATTCACAAGAAGTAGTATCAATAAGGGATACTTATCGATTTTTTTCAAACTTTTCCATTTAATATCAGTTTTGAAAGGTCCATATTTTCTGTTAACCTATACAGTTTTTAAAAGTTCTGTTACATTTGTAGAGGGCAGCCATATGTGCAAAGTGAACATCTCCATAACACAATAATTAGCTTTGATTTTACAACTGAAATCTACAGATACTCTGTTACTGAGGGAGCATAACTACCACAGTGGGAAGAGTTACCAACCCAACAATCTTAGTAAGGTTTTAAGGTCCGAAATGGAAATGCTTATAAAAAACAAAAAGCATCGGTACAGAAAAGCTCCAGAAAAAAAGGTTGTGTGAAAAATATGTCGAAATGCAATTTGAAAGTTAAGAGGCCAAACAATCATGTGTTACTTTCAAACATTTGTCAATCAATCTCTGCTCCATTTACATTAATAGTTCTATTTTGAAGAATTGTCTCTAAAGGTTCTTTAGTGTCACAAAATATTAGAAATGCACTTTGTTTAGATATAGGAAAAACAGTTGATTATTGCTTCTCTAACCCTTAATTTGCTTTGAAGTTTTCTGGCTCTTAATTATGATAATATCCGCCCTTAAACCTCAAAACGATTTGTTAGTTATGGTTCATTTACTCTGGAAGGCAGATCATAATTTGTTGCTCTAAGAACATGTTCTGTACTTAGAATTATGTTGCAGGAAAGCTTAAGGTCATCAAGAAATACTGAGTTCATTATCTAAAATCGCTGCAGCCCATAGAAAACATAATGGCAGTTATTGAAACTATTAGCGATTATGAACATCTGAAGCTCATTAGAAGCCAAAGAAAATACTTTACAGCTGCTATTTAACTTTTTTTTCTCTTAATTTTTTCACACATACATTGGAGACAAATATTCTGACTCGTACAGCTACTAAAGTAGCAGTTAGTGTAACAACAAGTAGCAATCAACTTGAAAATCAGCATACACACTAAGCCATCTATTTTTTTTCTTAGGTTTTTCATGTTTTTTATGCAACAGTAGTATTACAACTTTATAATGAATGATCAGGATTAAATAGAACGAGTGAGTGGTGAGATATTTTCTCTTCATCATGTCAGCTTTGGAAGATAAAATACATCTATACTTTAAGAACTGTATTAAAAAGAAACATCTTGGAGAATTTTTCATTTATGGGAGATTTGATTCATTCAGGTTTATATTTTCACGGCATGGTTGGATCGTTATGTATCTCATAGAGCCTTACCAACTGTGCTCTGATGTGGCTGAACTATAATCTGTGCTCGGTCTGTGTGCGTCTGGAAAAAGAGGGAGAGTAATCCTGGCGCGTCTGATGCTGTAGGATTTATCTGTATGTGAGCATTTGTCCCCATCCGTGTTCTGTCACTCCTAAATGTCTGAATGCAGTGATCAGACCAATATCCTCTATTTCTGTGCAATGTTACAGCAGACACACAAAGAGCGATATACAACCTAATAAAAAGCCTCAAGTCCACCATGAACTGCTGCATATTTTATTTGACAGTTTTTGATCCTTGATCTTCTCACTCATTCATTACATTTCCTTCTTGTTTTTTTTTCACCTCTTCTAAGATGTTCTTTCTTTCCCCCTTTTCTTGACTGTGTGTGCCCTTTAACAGCAGGTCATATGGAGTGGAGGGCTACTATGCCAACAATATGACAGACTGTCAAGCAAAGAGCCAGAAAGACTGCATGATCGCTTGGTTAGATTAATCCACTTCTACATATTTAGGAAATGAAGCCTTAACTTTTGATAAATTCACTTTGCCTGAGGAGAGTTCTGTGCAGAGATTAGCAGCGAAAACTAAGAAGAAACTACATAAATAGGTCCATTTTATGCATAACAGTGGATAACACAAAAGACACCTTTAAAACGGAGTAATGGCAAAATTATGAGAAATTCTGTAAAACTAAAGCAAATTATACAGCCTATCTTTCTCATTTAGATGATTTCATACTCCAGCAGCACTATTATAGATAAGAGTTTTGGAAATGAGAAAACAAACCAAATCCACCTGGTTTTTGCCAACTCAGATTTTATTATTATCTCTAGATCTCTTGAGGCTTGCATTTCAACTTCTATTTATCCTTTTGAGCAGCTTTTTAACATCTTTTTTTTATCTAAATCCATCCCTTTTAAAGATATTATTCTCTAATCAAATCATTCTGACATTAAAAGCAACACAAGTGATCATTCACCATCTTGCATAGAAGTGTGTTTTGTGCTCATCAAAAGCTTAATAAATATAAAAATGTTATGACAACACATTTATTTTTGTTAATTTTATTTAACCTTATCACCATAACTACTGTTACCCTAAGCTGTTATGCACAACAGAAAGATTGACCTACAATAATGTTAAAAAAAAAAAAAAAAAAAAAAGCAAAAATGACCCTAAACAAAGAGGTCAGTGCATGTCACACGTAAGATTTATAAAAATGTATTTAATTTTAAATCCGGTTTCAAACATATCATAGTTTTGGCTCTAAAGTTCTTTGTGATTTCTTTTTCCAAAGCATCTGTACAATAATGGCTGCACAAACTTTGTTGATGGAAAAAAAGGTTAGTTTATCCTAGATTTATTTTGGAAACTTCCATAAAAAGCTAATGTGTTGCGTAAAGGCCAACTAAATTGAGAAAAGCTTTTTTGTTGTCTACTTCCTAAAATAAATTATTTGGTTGGATTCTTAGTAGTTTTCCTTTTCAGTATGCGTTTAATAAGTCCCATCTGGCCAGCGGCTTTCTTGATACGGACAAACATGGATGGAGGAAGAAAAAAAGGGATGCACGCTGGGAAATGAAATAGGAGAGAGAACAAATATGCAGAGTCCAAACTGGCAAGAAGCGGAATATACAAATTTGTATGCGTGATAGTGAGGCAGAGATGAAGAGGCAGATGGAACTGGGAGGGGAGTAAATTCAGTGACATCACTGGAGTTGGGTTGTCTGCATGCATGTGTTGAGAGTAGATCTGAGTGTATTGGAGCGTGTGCTGAAAAGGAGGGAGGGCTGAGAGAAAGCAGTGACGTTATTGTAATCTGCAATACTGAGAAGCCCAGCTGTGCTGAATCTGGGTTTATGTTACGTCATGCCAACTTACATATGCACAGAATATCATGAGCCCTGCAGGAAAAGGTTAGTGAAAGGAGATGTCAGGAGCACTGTTGCATATGTGGTTCTTATGTGAGGAAATCATACAGTCTTTACTTTTGCATGCATCACCAGATATCTGTATATAATGAGGCCTGCCTCTTCCTATAATTTACTACCTACTCTGAGCTGCTCTCATATGTGCAGACCTGCACCCTGGAATGGGCACAGTAGTGCCAGATGGAGTTGTGGTCAGCCTCATATTGAGAGCCACAATTTGGACCCCACTCTCTCTGGCAGCAATTTACCAAGGACTAAAATAACACTCCCTTGGACTGGAAATATGCACCTTTATCCACACTCCTGATGGCACAACCTCTATAAAGAGCTGGAAAATACCTATTTACAGCTCTATGACCATATTTGGTGGTAACCTTTGGAAAAGGAAACCATTTCACCCATGTCACCCTCCCTTTTTTTGCTGTTTACTTTAGATTCTTTACCTCAAGCTCTCTGTACTTTTGATAAGCATCAAATGGCTGAGGAGAAAAAAAAGAAAACTGCAACAAAATGGCTTTACGGTCTGAGAGGTCTAAGGCATTCCTGCTAAGAAGATAAGTGTTCAGATACATGTTAACCCAATAAGGTTTATTCGCAGCTGCCATCAATGCATATTTCGCCTGGAGGCTGTTATTTGATAACATCATTAAGCATGATTGCATAATCATTCAAACTCTACACATTACAGGCTAAATAGAGCACTGTATAGATATTGATGCGTCTTTGTCAATTTTCTGCTTTAAAGATTAAACATGCAGTCAGTTTTTACCTCATAGCAAGGCGGGCTCTTTTTTTTGGCACGGCTTATGATAAAAGAGCTCTCCATTTTTCTTTATGACACGATGAGACAACGTATCTGAAATGAGAATCGAGAACTGGGCGCTTAAGTTTGAATCTGTTGGGGATTTGATCTGATCCAAAGCCATAAATGCATACATATAAGGATATTATAGAACAGAAAATGGAATACAATAGAAAATCCCTTTTTTTGTCCCACACTTTGAAAATTATGTTGGAACCGTAGCACCGTGCCAGGCATTAAAGTAAAAGGTTTACACAATCATTGACATTAAAGCTTATATAAATAACAAAATACATTTTTTTAAAGTCTTAAAAGCAAAAATACAAATACTTTGTATTAAGAGAAAAAAAAGTTTTTAATATTAATACTTTGCAGTCAATAAAAAAGGATAAATAACCAAAATATACAGCTGTGGACATATAACAGAAACAGTAAATGGATGTAAGAAATGACAGCAACATGTTATTTAAAGTTACCTAAAAAAGGACCCATGCAAAACATATGTAAAAACGTATTGATCTTGTTGGGAGCAGTGATAGTTAAAAAGTCTTACATCTGCTTGGAGGAAGAATCTGTAAAAACTCTCCTTCATGCAGTTAGGATGCAGCGCATACTCGTCTTCAGTGAAGAGAATTGCACACTTAGATTATTTTTATCAAGTTTACTCTCTCTGATAAAAAAAAATACCTCTAATTTTTCATCTGTAGAGTTCCTAAAGCTACTTCTCTAAACTTGGTAACACACCACTAAATCAGAACATGAAAAAAGCTTATTCAACATTTGCGGTGTAATCAACGGGTGCCTAAAAGTCATGCAGTATTTCGAAATATTCTTCTCAGTGTAGAGTCAAAGAAAATGTTACTGTCTTAAATCACACATTTAAGAGCAGATTTGTTTCTCCAAAACAAAGCCCTGCAACTATCAATAAATGTCGGTTTCACAATTTTTTGGATGGTTTACTCTTCATGCAATATGCATAGTTAACCTCATAAGCGAGGTGTGGGTGTTTGTTTTTTTATTCTTATTTTTTTATTATTTATTTTTGCACTCTACTGTTAAGGCATTGTTCAATGTGAAAGCAGATTGCTCATTAATCCATGGTTTCACCTACATGTGGTTTTAGTGGCCAGTGTATAGTGTGCATTGATTGTTTTTCACTAACAGGGGGCTTGCAATAACATGTACAGTGGTTTATGTGGTGATGTTTCTGTCAGCAGTTCGTTTGAAGCCAGCCATAAAACCCTGATCTTAATCCCATGCTTTTGTGGTTTGTCAAAATCTCTCCTTAAACATCTGGATACAGTTATTACAAAAGTATTACAAACATGCACAATGAATGAAACATGTTGAAAGTGATAACATTCTAACAACTAAGCTACTGCTTGAATTTTGGATCTAAATGTATCTAATATACTTATCTATTTAGGCAAAGTGTGCTGCAAAATTGTGCAATCACTTGCCTAATCCTGTTTTTACTATTTGAGTTTACATTCTTGAAGAATTATTATAACAGGAGGAAATACAATTTGTGGATTCTTGCATATTCTTGGATGTAAAACTGATGTAGAAAAAAGAAATAATTTAATGCAATTAAATATTATAGTTTTTAAAGTTTTACTTTAATAAATGACATTGTAAATGGTTATATTTTATGTACAGCGCCTTGCAAAGGTATTTTGACCCCCTCTAACCTTTCAACCTTTCACCACATTTCAGGCTTAAAACGTAAATATATTTATTGGATGTTTTAAACTTTTATAACAGAAAATTTGAATGTGCAATGTGATTCAACCCCTCTCAGTTAATACTTTTGTAGCACCACCTTTTATTGTGATTACAGCTGCAAGTTGCTTGGGTTGTGTCTCTCAGTTTTGCACATTGAGAGACGGACATTTTTGGCCATTCTTCCTTGCAAAACAGCTCAAGTTCAGTGAGGTTGAATAGAGAGCATTTGTGAACAGCAGTTTTCAGTTCTTCCCACAGATCCTTGATTGGAGCCAGGTCTGCACTTTAACTTAGCCTAACTTAAAGTAAAAGTGGCAATTCATTTTGCATGCCCCACTCTTCAGCGTTTTATTTGTTAAAAAAGTTTAGAATATACAATACATTTTTTTTCCACTTCATGATTGTGTCACACTTGTTGATTCTTCACAAAAAAATAGAATATTATGTTTGAAGCCTTAAATTTGCCAGGTCGAAAAGTTCAAGGGGGCCAAATACTTTGTCAAGACACTGTAACTTTATAGCTATATTGTAGATATTTCTCAAAAGAAAAAGAAAAACATATAGGTTACTCTAACATTTTATTTCCCTTTGGAATAAATAAAGTATTTTTGAATTGAATTGAATAGTTGCAATAAACTTTATCAGTTTTCTGAACTGTAAAAAGAAAAATGAGAATCATAGCAAGAGAAAATCCACTTTAATTCAATTAGTAATATCTTTAGTCTGGTTCTTACTTAATTGGTACCGTGAAATAGCTAAATTAACTGTGAAAGAAAATAAATATAACATTAAATTTCCCATGGCATAATTATATGTACCAATACTGTTTCTAATACATTACTAAATAAATCTAACTGTACCATAAAATTCCAAAATACAGAAATTAGAATATTAAATAATTATTTTTGTTTAAATAAATTCATTTGATATACATAATATTCAACTTAATTTCTTCTTTGATTAGCTGCCCCACCATTTTATTTTATTTTTTTATTTTTAATGTGTCCAGGAAATCCACAGGCACACCGCTGTGGAGTTAAACTGGGGCTATGAAGTAAAGATAGCCAGAAAAATAAACATGTTAAAAATAAAAACTTTAATTATTCATGTTTTTCTTTGATTTGCTTTTTTTAACAAACTCTTTTTATTTTGAGCAAACTTTTTTTCAGGTTAAATTTTTATTTAATTTTAGTTTTGTTTTGTTTTTTTGCAGACTTTAGGCTCCAATTTAGCAACATACACCACCACCAGAAGACACTCTATAGAGCCACAGGGTTCCCGCACTGCCTAGCAGAGCAATATTCAAAACAAAAAAAAACCTTAGGTCAGGAAGTAAAGTTTACTTCCTAAACCATTAAGGCCATGCATCTTTTATTTTGGGTGCTTTTACTATGACTCATAACTACTCATTTAAATAGTTTCACTTTAGACGATCTAAGTAGGCACTCTGTGTTTGGTTACGTGCCAGTTTCGTGTCTGCAGCTTCTCATCGTGCCTGTTTTAATTCTGCTGCCTCTTGCTGAAGTCTGTGAACACTCCCAAGAGTCCAGCTGTGTAGTGACGAGTCCCTTCTTCTCTTCTCAGATGACTGACTCTCCACTGCCTTCAAACTGTGGATACCTGTTCATTAAACTATGAATCAATACAGAGAAATCAATGTTTAAACCCACAACATACAATGCATTAACACAGCCTTATGACGTTTCCTGTATTCATCTTAAAGCATATTGTTAAACAGTCATAGGAGCATCAGATAACCAACAATCACACCACTATACCTAAAAGGGAGAATTCCTCTTTCATATTTTAATGTTTCACTAGATTTTTCAGATTTTAAACTTGTGGTCTTTTTCAAATGAGGATCTACAGATTTCTCTGCAGATATTCTAAAATCAGTAAGCATAGAGTTTAAAAAAAACACTTCTAAATATATCTACTTGAGCTGTGTTTTCTGCAGAATTTTGAATTCTTGGAGGCTGAGATTTACAAAACTATGACCTTTTTAAAGGCCTTTACTTATATAACACAAGGTCTTTCTTTGTCAATATCATATTGACTAGGGCTGGGTAAAAATAATCTATTTAATTGATTTTGAATGATTCCTTCACATTTTTGCAAAATCGATGTCTAGTGAATGAGATCGCTTAGTTTTATAGTGAAGCACATGACGTTCACATTCAAATGAGCAGGAGAGATACACTCAAGATGACTTCAAGCCAGAAAGCTGCAAATGTAGACATTAACAAATGGGGAGTGAACAGCAAACACCCTGTAGTTGTTACAGACAATGCTGCAAATATGGTTTGTGCAATGAAGATAATGCAGCTCATGCATGTCTGTTGTGTCCCTGCTGTTTCACGTCTGCTTGGTCAGGTGAGGCTTCACTTTTTCATAAACAATTTTGCACTTATGAGACAGTTTTGTTCACATCTCAAGTTTAAACTGATTTACAAGTTTGCATTTTGTGTTTAATGTGACAGGAAAAAATAAAATACATGAGTATTTTGAAAAACAGTTGAACCACTTTCATTATTGTAAAAACAGATCGAATTGAAATGAATCGATTTAGAACTGTATTAATCAAAATCAAATCGATTCAGGAGTAGTTAATCTACTCAGGTAGCTGCCTTTTCAACTTTGAAAATTGTACTTTTATAGTAGTGTTTCTTAATAAATGCAGTTAATGGTGACCCTCTTTTATTTTTTACACTGTCTAAATATTTTTCTAAGAACTTGTCCAGAATTGTTTAAGATAAAAAATATATTATTTCAGAAATTATTTATTACCTATTTATTTAGACAAAAATATATATGTAAACCATCTTCAGCCAGGATAGGTAACCCTTTAAAAATAGTTCGGAAAAAAACTCAGAACTCGCCTAAGCAATTTTCTTTTGGCATTTAATATTTAAGAGCTCTATGACAGAATATTCTAAAATTCAGTTTGCCTTAAAGACCCTGAAAAAATAAAGAGCAAATCACCTGCGCAATAACTCAAGTATAACTCAGTAATAACTCCATGTAAAAAGTAAATCAGCTGCCTATACGTTTTACCTAATTAAGATCCTCAGACCTGTTGGTTTGTTGTAGCTGAATACAAGCCGGTAACATCTCCCAAGAGACTATTAACTCACATAGCACACAGTGTTCTTGCCTTGTTTTGAGGAGTCATGAGTTATTGCCTCAAGAACCAGAAATTGTACCAATTTTGGTGCTCTAAGTGGACAGAAAGGAAAGGATAAATGGCAGAGAGGGGGCTTATTCATTATCCAGTGAAAGAACACTGCATTACTGGCAGCAGATTATAATAGACACACAATCCCATCCAAAGAAGGACAAATTCCCCCTTAGGAACCAGATGTACTAAAAGGTTGTCTGTTTATTTGATTGCTTTCTGACCTCAACCATCTATCAAACATGACTGGTTTGCATGTTATCACTATGTCTCCATTAGTTTTAAGCGAGCCAAACCATAAATTATCAATTAGAACTTAATTGAACATTTAATCCTATTTGCAAAAACTAAACAAACTTCCTCATTCAGAACTCTTATTATATGACTGCCACTGCCTGCATTCACAAGGAACGTTAAGCCTCGAAAAAGCATTAGTTGTACTGTGTCATATTAATGAAAAGCTGAGTAGAATGAAAATAAATAAATATCTATAAAATCCCAGCCTAAAGGTATGTTGATGTGCTTTACAGAACTTGCATTCTATACTTGTTGAGGCATTTGTTGTTGGGTTTTTTTTGCAGAAGCATGCCACATCACAGCATGACGTGGCATGAAAGTGATTGGCCTGTGGCACTGATAAGGTGTTAAGGGAGCCGAGGTTTCTTTAGGCGTCATCTTCACCTAATCTGAGTTGTTATGTCTTATCTTTCTCTTAAAATTGATAAATACACCCTCAATTCTGTCCTGCAGGTGTGCTGGCCCATCAATCAGAATGATATAAAGGACAGCATAGCAGGTGTTGTTCTTTTAGGCAGTGTGAACAGGTGTTAGGCCAGGCTGGAACATGATATTTCTAACTCCATATAGATCTTCTGCAGAATAAATCCAGAAATACAGTTAGGATTCCAGGTGGGTGACTCTGCTGAGAAGGTTAATCAACCAATTTGGAACAATACCAGCTAGTGGCAGGGCAACCCAATTTCTTTTACACTAGACCTTAAACAACTTGGATTCTATGCATATCCGCTCTTCTTTCAGACTTCAGGACATTGAATCCTTTTTAAAGTACAGATTGACTTTTAATCAGAAATCTATGTTGCTTATGGAGCTTTTGAGATCAGTGTTTGCTTCCACTAAACTTTCCATTCCTCCGTAGCCTAGTTTTTCTATTTCAGCAATGTCAAAACTGAAGTGTGACGGCTCATATTTTGAAAACCTCTGTGTGTGTGTTTTCCCTTGAAGCACCGATTCCAGTCGCAGCCCACGACGTGTGAATCTGTCCCAAATGTTAATTCAAAGTCCTCTCATGGATCTGTGTATCGCTGGTACTTGTTTCCTACCACGCATTTTTCTTCCTCATAATCTGTTTTTGACAGCCTGCTGAAGAGTCGGCTTTTTGAGGAATGACATTTTATAGCTTACCTTTTTTGTGACATGTCTCAGTGAAACTTAATGTCAGTAACCCTTCAGCATTAATCATGTTTTATTTATAAGTAAAGTAACTTTCAGAATTCTTGTGAAAGTGAATTTGTTTACTATTTTTTTATTAGGCATTGGACAATTTATAGATAAACTGTACATTTGTCAGCCCATAATCTGAATCTTACTTTCCAAACAAAATGCTTCTTAAAACAATGCAATTTTATTATAATGGCTTCTTTTTATTTGCTGGATGTCTGGAGATGAATGAAATGTATGGATTCCTGAATGCTTTGACATGGACAGAGACAGTAAGGTCATTTTCGCTTTTCCAAGAGGTGAAACACCTCTCCCAGGTCTCTAAAGTGCTTTCCTTCTCCTTCAACATTTTCAGAATCTTCCTGTCACTGTTGGCTGTGTAGAAGAGAGGCTCCACCACAAGACAAGTGGTATTGAGACGTGTCAAAGTCGCAGCAGGAGATGCCTGTCATAGATGGGGATTTCTGATAGTCCCGTGTCACGGGGAATCACGTTGACTGTCCTTGACGAGCATAAATGGATCAGAACAGTTTATCTTTAGTGAACTAATCTGGCTTCAAAGACACATTTCCAAGCAGGCTGGATAGCATTTCTCCTTTATGTTGGCAAGAGAAGCAGAGGCTGCTAATGGAGCTTTATTACTCGAATGCTGCCATACAGACTCCGCGTTTCAGCCCACAGTAGTCACGGTTGACTGTGTTTGTGCTTGCAGGCTGTGTGCTCACATACCATAATTAGTGTAATGAGTTATTTATAGCCAGCTGTGGAATTGGCTGTGGAATTGCCAGCCGGCCTCAAGGCTGATTAAGCCACTTGCCAATCAATTATTTATGGCTTCCTGAAGACGAGTAGCTTGTCCTCTTTTGTATGTGGCGTCATGGCAACACAACAGGAAGCAGAAAGCCCACGGAGAGGAAGCACACCCTGCGATGGAATCTGCTTGCACCATTTTGCTTGCAGAGCTCTAATATAAACCATACTTTTATTAGCAGCCTTCGATGAACTCCCTAGGCCCAATAAAAGGTGTTTATGTTCTGTGTTTGAGAGAAAATAAATTGGATGATTGCAAAAAGATTAATCCCAGTTGGTAAGACGGAGGAACAGACTGAACATAAAAATATCTGCTTTTCAACTAATCACCAAACCCCAATTGATGTAAATGTAATCATATTGGCAATAAATCGCTGGGTTTTTCCATTATACCACTTCTTAGTTCCTCCCTTTTTCTTGGCAGGTTTAAGCATCTTGGGATATATTTCACAATTTTCTGTCAAGTCTTTGATGTACTGTTTATACTAAAAAATAACAAGTGTTTATTTGGCTGTTTTTTTGCATTTGATTCCATAAAAATCTGCTTACTTTTTTATGGTGTGTGGTTTAAACCCCTATCAAATAAAAGCTTTTATGTGTGTATTTAGTTTACTAAGCGTATGATTAGTTGTTTACTTTGACAATTGCAGATAAAGTAAAAAGTCTTAAAATGACCCATTTTTGCTGCCCTTTCCTTTGCATCCTAGAGAAGAAGATGCACTCAGAACCCAAATGATCCTAATGATTAAGACAGGAGCTGAGAGAGAACTGGTTCAAACTCTTGGCTCTTTTGAGTTTATCTCCTGTTATGCAAGCTAGCTTCTTCTCATTGCAAAAAATATTTCCGGCCATATTGCAGTTGCCACAGCCTTCCTGTGAGCAAAAGTGATTCACAACCCTGCCAATCAGGCCAAAAGATTTTTTCACCTCAACCCAACAGTATGTGAAAAAAATAAAATAAAATCTTGATATGTTTTATTCATAAAATTAAAAAGGAATTTGCTATTAAATCAACTATATTTTGTTGAAATACAAGCCACCTGGTATCCTGCCTGCAATAAAAAGACACTACATAGAATAGATAAAGGCAGATGCACCGTCAGTCATGCAGATAAGAATAGGCAGCAGCTCACTGAAAGCGCAACAAGCCTGTTCTTTTTCACCATAAAGTAACCAGATGAAGTCGATCCTTTGCATGTCAGCAGGGCTAGAGTGATGCTTTGAGACGAATTTCAATCAGTCTGTCTCACTCCCACACAGCTAGTTGGCTTCTGGTTGTGTGGGAGGTCCACAGGACATTGCCACGGGCTGCATCTTCACAGATCCGCCACCCAGATCGAATAAAAAATTCTCTGCTGTCGCCTTTTTCTGTCTTTTTAAATGTTTTGGGTGGTT
This sequence comes from Cyprinodon variegatus, assembly GCF_000732505.1. Taxonomy (NCBI): domain Eukaryota; kingdom Metazoa; phylum Chordata; class Actinopteri; order Cyprinodontiformes; family Cyprinodontidae; genus Cyprinodon; species Cyprinodon variegatus. The sequence continues at coordinate 1,275,621 of NW_015150592.1, forward strand.
TTTCTTTTGTTAGTTTTTTTTAGGGGGTTGTTTTTTTCTTTTTTGGCATCTTGTTTTTTTTTTCCAACAGAATGGTTTCCAAAGTTTTCTCAACAGAATTCAACACTCAAATCTGGAACTTTTTCAGGTTATCCGTGTCTGATAGTTTAGTGTTTATCTTAAATGCTTAAAGTGTGACCAAAAAAAAGCAACAACACAAGAAATCTGTAAAGTTTTTCACAGTGCTGAAAATAACTAAAAATGATAAACTAATTAAACCTCTAGTCCACATACAGTCTGATCATAAACAATTTTCACAGAAGCCTTTTTATTATTTCTGGTAAATGATTTATGTTGTCTCTGTCACTGAAGGACATCTCTTTGCTGGAAGCTCATCAATCTCAGAATGTGTGTTTGCCAGCTAACCTTGGACATGTTTCTCTTTCCTACCTACTGTCTATGTGTTTGCAAACAGCTCATCACATTCTCATTTTCGTATCGTTTATAGAGGATGTATACAGAAGCAGAGCCTGTTGGTGCACAAACCTTTATATCCACGGTGACAAGAGAGAAGCTTGATGAAACGCAGTATTGTTTGTTCCGAATTGGCGAAAAAAAGAAATCTTTAGTACACATATACATAGGTGTACTAAAGATGTGTCTATTATAATCTAACTGAATTTAAGTTTGAACATTCAAAACAAATAGCCTCTAAAAGGCAGTTTTGTGTGTTTATGTATGCATATTTGTACACGAGAGAAGCTCTATTTGCAAGAAAAAGTTAATTTTCATAGGAAATGATGGTTGAATACTATTCTCAGAAAGTACAAACAAATTACTACTTATCTGTATGACACTGATTCTATTCACAGGTTGTTGTTTTTTTTATAAACAGGGAATATTTTCATTGCTGATCTTACCTGTTTGTGCTGTGAAGCCAGCTGTGAATGTTAGAGTGCAAAGCAAAAAAAAGTTGTAGCTCTTTAAATTGTCCGTCCAGCCACGACATTTAATGTATTTTATTGAGGTTTTATGTGACCGACACAAAGTGATGCTTGTTGCATCTCTAGAGAAGCTACTGTGAAGGAGAACATGTTTAAAGGACAGTTGTTAGTCATGAACTTTCTAAATCTTACCCTAAAAGAAATAAATAGGTATTCTGGTTTAAAGTTTACCCAATTTGGCAAGGATGTGGGGGAAAAAAACAGAACTTTTAGGGCTACATGCAGAATTTTATGATTAAGAACTAATACTGCATAGCATCCTAAGCACAGCATTCCCACTGTAACACATGAGGGTGGCAGCATCTCGCTGCGATATGCTTTTCTTCAACAGGTACAGCAAATCTGGTGAGCTATACCAGCAGATTATATTTTATTTAAAGTTCTATTTATGGGTGTCACAGTAAAGCGGGTGAATACTTTTTTTATTATTTTTTTTTGTTTGTTTCACATTATCACCTTTTTTTCAGCACTATCCAAAGCAATTAAACTTCTATTCACAGAGAAAATGTGATCTACAGTAGTGAGAGTAAAGAAAGCCAATCATAGAAATGTATTAGACACCATTTATGCTGCTTAATCCAGCTGCCAGAATGTCAAGGAAATCTCACAAACATGCCCTCTTATTTTGTTTTTTATAGATAGATACAAATTGACAAATTAAATCAGCTTCTGGCTTTATTTGTCACTGAAATAAAAACAAATACATTTAGACTTCTCAGAATAAATCCCAGAATTAATCATCTAAATAGGTTATCAATACTTCAACTGTTTCTTTTCTTCTGCCCACAAGTTGAGGTAGACTCATGCAGTATAAGACTAATGGAGTTTTAAAATTTAGTGTTTGAAATGCTATTTCAAAATGTGATTCCTACTTTTCAAAGTTCTTTTATTAATAGGATGCCAAGGAAAAAGCTATGACTGGAGTTTTCTGCAGCTCTATTAACCATAGAGTAATGCAGAAGTACCTCTTTCCTCACTTGTTCCTACAATTTCTATAAGGATTTTGATAATCAATTATTAATAACCCCTTAATTAGCCGAAAAAGAAGCCTCAAAATACAAAGATGCATAAACAGTAATTTTCCAGCTTGTTCACTCCAATAAAACCTATCATAAAGATTCCAAGGCAAGTGTATAATGGGAACTACAATATCTTGGCAGTCATTATCCAAACCAAGGGGGCCTGGTTTTCATTACTGTGGATCTTTGCAGCATCTACCAGATTTGTGCGCACACATGTACACATGGTAGACTCATGGGTGGCTTTTTGCTAATTTGGGACCTGGTTAAAATGTTTTTTGTGTGAAAAAGAACACACAGTGTCAGCACAGCGGCTTATAAAATGTCCCCAGAATTCCTGTATCAGCAGCTTGCAGCCATTCTCAGAGGGAAGATGAGTGCAGTCTTAGACATGTATTAGACACAATTTGTGCTGCATATTCCAGCTGCCAGAATGTCACAGCATTTACGTGTGTTTCTTTCCCTCCGCCTCAAAGCTGTGTGAATGTGTTGGCAGTGTTGATCTCCAAATTTAACTAACTCAGATAAATGCATCCCCACATTGTAAGAAATAATATTACACACTATCCAGGCTTGTTGAACATGGCAACCCACTCACTGCAGATATTTTCATACATTCGCATGACAAAAACTGCAGACACTGCCTCTTCATTTGTAATATACCTGGAATAAGAGTCACTCAGTTCATTGCCTTGGAAACAGCAGGATGGCAGCTTTGCGCAGTAGTGATGTTGGGTTCAGGTTAGGATAGACTCAAAACTATATTCCATACCGTGGCTTGAAAATGTGCATATAACCGCTGATCTTTTTCACATCTTTTTGTGTCAAAGCTGTAACTTTTTATGTGTTTAGGGATTTTACAATGTGCAATATGTTATTGAAACTTATTTTTAGAAGTTTGACATGCACTTGATTTGAGCCCCCTCCACTTTGTTACCTGTAAAAAAAAAAAAAAAAAAAACGGGGTTGATTTAAGACCAATAAATTGCTCCTATTTCTAGTTTGCTACAATCCAGGTGGAGGACAGACCCAACGTCTTAAATGAATTTTTTCTCAGTATTAATCTACATGATTTCATTTTCACAGCCATCCCAACATTCTAAGACAAGATACACCAATTCATTAAGGTATTTAAACTTTAGCCTGAAAAGCACTTTACACGGGTAATTATTAATATCCCCAACGCCCTCTATGCTAGTGTGTACATATACTTGTGTGTGGGAATGATATTGTTAATGAGCCCTGAGCATATGTCTCTTGGCTATTTATAAAGTGTTTTGTGCTCAAGGGTATGCCTCACTATCCTGTTACGTTCATGTCCCAGTGAGGACATAACAAACTCCTGTTGCTTTCCAGGGTTACCCTGAATCTGATAGGAAATACATCTCCTAACGTGTCCTTCATTGCTTCGACAACTGCTTTAAGAAAAGGTTTTTGGTTTAAATCATAACTTGAAGAAACATTTGTATTTGGAATGTAAAAGCACATTAACCCTTTATAGGGAAAGTTACCAATTTTTATCCCTTGCATACATAGCCCTTACAAATGAAGTCACCCCACTGTCACTCAGTGAGTTCTACAAGCAAAAGATCTATATCCAGGCATTGAGCAAAGATACTGCTACATGGCTGTACATCTAATTTTAAAATTGAACAAATAAAAGAACCCCTGAAAGAAAAAAAAAAAAAAGTAAAGCAAAAAAAAAAGGAAAAAACCAAATGAAAAGGTAAAAAAGTAAAAGAAAAAAGGTAAAAAACCCAAGTAAACAATAAAATTAAGGTTAAAAAACAAAAAAAAGTAAAGGCCAAGAACAACAATAAAAGCTACAAGGTGAAATAAGAACAAAAAAAAACAGTCACAAACACACTAACAAAGTTAATCATCAACCTCTAAGAGAACAGCCTCATAACATTAACATTAATGTTGCCCAACAAAACATCAATAATAATTAAATAGGAAAAAATCTAGAAGCCATGAAGCCAAAAACATAAGCGCCACGAAAGCGCAAAGCCAAAAAAATAGCAATGACGACATCGCAAAGGAACACCGAAAGGTTCCCAATTGGAAACAAAGAATCCCCACAGACCATCTCCCACACTGTAAGCTTGGTTTGCTGGAGATTGGACTATTCAGGGAAACGGGACCAATGCCAAAAAACTATACATTGCCATATTCCTAAAAAAAGTCACTGTTGGAAACCCTAAGGCTGTTGAAAATCCAAATTATTTTATTAACACTAGCAAAAAGAAGCCAATGTACTCTGTGATAAGAATGATAACAGCAGAGAAATAACTGACAGTACCGCTAAGGGTTGGTAATGTAAATATGCAATATTATTACTTCAGAAAAAGGAGTTTCATGCTTATTTCCATTCAGCTGGGAAACCTATTCAGATATCACTACACAGTGGTATTACAAGTGTTTTCTCACTTAAGTGATGCACTTTAGCAGAGTCTGAAATATTCTAGGTATAGTAGTGATCTTAATCACTTTTATAAAGGCTCTAAGTTTGTGGTGTCCTTTGCTAGTCCAGAATTTGTTGATCACAGTAAATCTTTGAGCGAAGATAAATTATACGATAAAGGTTCAGCCGGTAATACATTTTGACAATGTTAGAATAATTCTTGAAGACATTATCCTTGTCGGACTGATATGCTCGAAAATTAGTGGTGCACAGTTGTATGTTTGGTAAGCAGACTGACTGACTGAGTGAGTGATCACTGAGTGATGCTACTTTTGATTCTATCACAGGGATCACATCATCTCTACAGGTGTGCTGCTTCCTGTGGTGTTCCCATGGTGACACAACCGACAACAAAAAGACAAGCTACGCTCTACTGTGAAGCAAGAAGCTGTTTGTCAGAAACTTAATTTTAAACTCTGTTTTCTCTATGTCCAACCAGTCATGTGCACCAAAACTGCATTTGAAATTATATTGTTACAGCACAAATGGCATGAGTTATGGGTTAATACGAGTTAAGCCTCTCTGGCATACAAGTTAACTTGCTGGAAAATAGGTCACTGTTTTGAAATATTCACCAATCACATCATTGTGGATTACCAGATGCAGCCACAGCACATCAGGACATTAGATATGAAAATTAACCGGCGGATTTTCAAACAATAAAAACCTTCCCCCTGATGTCTGTTGGTGCTCAGCTCAGGCGATGCAGTGCCTCAAGCTTGGCAGCAGGAAACTATGCTGATCACCAGAGTGCTGCCATGGATTTTTGGGTCTATCTGAGGACAGAGGATGTGTTACTTTTGCTAACTAGATTTCACAGGCAAGCTGCTTCCTTCATTTGTCAAAACTTTCAGTCTTGGGAATGTGAAAAATTGCACTAATCAGATGAAACATTTCACACTGACATATGAATTATTTGTTCTGCAGTGTCTGCCATTCCACTTGAACACACAGGCAGCATTTTGAAATTTCAAATGTGCTCCTGCAGTATACTTTATTTTCTAAATATCAATATTTTAAATCTGCTGCTTCTCTCTTGTGTGCACTTGGATAGGAAAGAATGACTAAAATGATTGAACTTTGAGCAGATGCAGGGAATGTGAGCTTTTCTTGAACATGCCATCAACGTAGAAGCAGTGTAGGCATTTTAAATAACAGCTTTAGAGTTTTTACATTTCTGGATGAATACATTTAATCAGAGATTAGGAATACGATAAAAACATTTCAATTTGTTTTTTGATCATACAATTTCTTGTCTAAGGATGAATCTTTGGAGAGTTTTGTCTTTGTGGACTCATCAATCACAGTCAGTTGTTAATCAGAGGGTCCTTGTCTTTGTCACGTTCAGTCCAGCTGAAGGGGGAATTTTTCATCATGCTGTGTAATCAGAGCGAAGATGTCAAACATCTGTTTCAACACAATATTTCATCTGTCAAGGCTAAACGAAAGCTATACCTCCTATGGATTGGTTTCTTATTATTTTTTTCCAAACTAAATGATTATGAATGACTGTACAGTTCACAGAAGAACAATGACTCTGAAGTTGGGAAAAAAAAAGTTACAAGGCAATATAAAGAGTTTTCATGCTCTCTTTAAAAATAAAAAAAAATCATGATAATCTGGTTTATTTTGTTAGTTTTTTCTTTCCTTTTCAACATCACATCTTGATTTTAACATTTAACCTATTGGTACTTTTTATTTTGATAATGGAATACATGCCTATTCAAAAATCAAAAAGTAGTCAATTCTTTCTTATTTAGAAAATGTAAATTAACCCATGGGCAACTCAGTGAGTTTCATTATTACATTTCTCTTAAACATCTTACTGCATCTTTAAAAAAAAAAATTTCATGTCTCCAATAAAATTGTTTTAATGATTTTTATTCTTCATTGAAGGTACTATTTGGCCTTGTGATGTTTGTTGTACCTTTACGTAAGGTAGAACCCTGCATGCCTGCTACCTTTATGTTACAACATAAAGGGATTTAAACTTATTTTAAAAGAAGAATGAATTAAAGAATGACTATTACGGTACATCCATTTTATCTCAATCAGCTGAGCTATTCTGAGTCACAGTAAGCAAAGATTTTGAATATAAGATCCTACATGGTTTTGAAAGGTCTGGCAAAGAATGAAATTAGATTTTTTTTTTTTTTTTATCGTTTCCACATTTTTATATTAATTCCACAATCTGAGATGAGATAAGATGGACTTTATTGATCTCACAGTGCAGAAATTCACTTGCCACATCAACTCAATAGGAAAAGGTGCATGGGGTATATGCAGTGCATCCACACATATACAGTGTATCAAGAAAAAAAAGAAATAAGGCAGAGATTTAAGGTGACTCATGTACATTTAAGGTTTGCCGTTGTACATTAAAGTGGTACCAGGTAAAGAACAGTGAGGTGGTGATATAACTATAAACAGCCGAAGTAACTTATTTAACAGGATTATTGCACAGCGTATTAAATAGTACATTGTACATTAGTTACTACACTAGATATTGCAATTATAGTGCTGCATCGTAAAGTCTGATGGCAGCAGGGAAGAATGATCTGTTGTAGCGCTCCTTTTTACAAACAGGGTGTATAGATCTACAAACAGGGTGTATAAGTCAGTCTAAACAACTCTAGTTGTTTGCTTTGTTTTGTTTCCTGGCAGTGGTAAATACATTTATAAAATAAGCATCACTTTTGTCTTATGTCCCTTAAAGTCCAGTTACGACACCAAATAAAGCATGGGCATGCTTTTTTTTCCCCCTTTAGGTTTTACAAACAGTAACGACAACAAATACTTGTTATTCAGTCAGACACATTAAATTATTGCATGACCAGAACTCTCTCTGGAATAAAGATATAAGATATTGAAACATGATGAATTAGTATTATGACAATTTAAAATTAAAGATTGGTTTAAAGCAATTCAGATACTAAAAAAAAGCTGCATTTTTTACACAATAATAGCATAACTGGAGCACTTTGAATTTTCATCTATAGACAAATGTATGGACAGCTTCTATTGTATTTACAAACACATTAGTGGTTGATAAATTGCTCTTAAGGGTTATTTGTTTTGATTACGCCATGACAGAAATCAAACTTATTTCTTATGACTGGGAGCTAGAATTGATTTCAAAAAAGGTGAATCACTAAAATGCCACAAGGATGTACGATGATGCAATGTGAAGAAAGTTATAGGAGATGTAAATCAGCCTGTAATTTTGTGTGTGTTGGATAATAATACATTCGAAGCACACGCTTCGAGCTATCCTGCATTTGTGTCAAGATTTCTTTCTTCTTCTTAGTTTAGATAACTGTCAGCTACATGTCTGAGATGTCACTTTCCTCCTCCACAGCTTTTGACTGCTGAAAATCACAGCCATCAATGAAAGCCTGTCCCATTGTTACAGTTTGCTTTTTATCTACTGAAAAATGATTATATGCTTGTTCCACCCCATTTGCTCTCATTTTTCCCGACAGGCACACTCGCTCTGTATCAACACCTATTTCTCTCAGGCTGACTCATGGTTCACATGGTATTGCTGCCAGAGGATAATCAATTTACAGGCAGATCTGTGCCCACACACCAGTGTTGGCTGCTGGGAAAAAAGCAAAGTATGAAATTTTTGATACAATTCAATTCTCTTTAGCAACTTACTAAAAATGTCACTTTAAGGCAGTTAACAAGACAAAGGGGTCCAGTTCAGGGTTGACCGACTCCAGATCTATAGAGCTGATATCCTCCTTGTTTTAGATGTTTTATTGGTGAAACACACCATCATTAAATGATCTGGACAATATGTAAAGTGAATAAATCAGTCATTTGTATCACCTGGAGCATGGGCTCATAAAACATGTTAGATGTCAGTTGCTGAGGGTTGGAGCTGTTCACCACTAGTTTCATTAGACTTGCAACTGCTTCCATTCAAATCTTAATATATCAATCCATCCATTTTCTGTCACGCTTATCCTTGCTGGGGTCATGAGGGATCCAGCTGTCAATGGGCTAGAGGTGGGGTACACCCTGGACAGGTCAGCAGTTCAAGGTTATCACAGGAAAACACAGAGACAAACAACAATTTACACACACAATCTCACTTAATGAGAAGCCAATTAACCTAACTGTCATGTTTTTGGACCGTGGGAGGAAGGCGGAGTACCCGGAGAGAACCAAAGCATGATCAGGCAGAACATGCAAACTCCATGCAGAAAGATCCAGGGCCAGGAATCAAACTTGGAAACTTCTTGCTGCAAGGCAGCAGTGCTACCCACTGCACCACTGTGCAGCCAGTTTTAATATAATGTAGTCCAATTCAGTTTGTCATGTCAGTTCCTTTAAGCCTAAGTATTTCCACTTAAACTATTAGCTTTCAATTACTGAAATAACAACGTATAAAATGCAGGCCAATAAACTTATGTTTGAATTCCAGCCTCAGGGCATTTGCTGCAGATCTCCTTCCTTAGCTTTCTGCCTGTTTGTGTCTGATGACAGATAATTGAGAGCACTTATGGCATAAAATCATAAAAAAAGACCAGAATAGAAGAGCTATAAAGAATTTAGAAACAACTCTAGTTTGTACTCTTTATGATGTTCAAACCAAAGTTTACAAGGTACAGGAACTTCTCTCCAGGTTTTGTAGACATGATTAACAAGAAATCTATTATATTACAGCAAATGTTCTAAGACTTATACTTAGAGGACAAATGCTAGCATTACTCAAGCATTTCAGCAAACTTAAAAGCATACAAAAACAATCATTAGCAGGAGCAAGGCAGCAGTGTACTGAGGACTGTACTTTGGTGTCTGTGAAAACAAAACGAGATCAGGGGAGGTACTGCAAGGTCTGGCGTTTGCAAAACAATGCACCAAGCATTGCTTTAATTGCTGGATTGAGATATGTCAGTGGCAAATTTTTATTTTCTAATTACTAGTAATGGGGACAGTAATTCCTTGTTAAGATATTCTGATGTCATGTCAATTGTGAACAAATATTTAGATTTGTACCCCTTATTTGCTTCTGTGAAACCTTTAAACATTTCTTCCATCAGAGATTTTTAACCAGATCACCAAACTGACTGATTCTATAGAGTAATCATGCCAGCTTTTAATCTACAAGTTTACTTGTTGTCTTAAAGTTTTGTTAAAAATTAAGCTGTCCTATTGCAAAAATAGCTCTACTCTGATAATTGGATTTTTTTTTTCCAATTATCATCAAGCGTGTGAGACTTTGCTTGGATAACTTAGCAAACTGTGATTTACTATTTTATTTTCTGTTTTTTTGCAAAAATGTGTTCAGCAACTGACTGCAATTTTATCTAAACAAAGTGTTCATCCAAATAACTACTTATAAAGCAGTTAAAAATCAATGTATCCTCTTTTGCTCCTGTGAGTTTTATGTTTCACTCCTTCTACTTTAACAGAATAGCCACCGCTGTTCCACACCCTAATCACACAGAGTATGTTGGAAATCCTTTTATTCATGTTCGCACCTAAGGCTTCAGCAGCTCTTGCCCACTCACCATTAACGTGGCTTTTGTGCTTCTGCAGAAATCAATTGGTAGCTCCTTAGAAGAGAGAGCTTTTTAATTAAATAAATGGAGGACATCAGTTCCAGAGTTGGGGAATACACATGAAACAGACAAGAGCTTGGTGGACAGCACAACCTGTCATTTGAAGCCCACCCTGAGTGCAGCTGTGAGTCAGTCACCTTTTGAAACACTTCTGACTCCTGCTCGCCTGCGTACACATACACAGACACACTCCCCCACAGTCCATCAGGACTGTGACTAAGCATGCCATTGTCCGTGTAACTGAGGATGAGCCTCACTAGTTCACTTGTCCCCCCGCCCTTCATGTTACACTAACATTTGCACATATTTACACACACACACCCGCGTAGGGACACACACACACAAAGCCCATCCCTGTTTCCCATCTGTCACACTCTACTCAGCAGACAGCCGTGTCGCCTGTCAAAAGTGCTGGTCATTGATTGCTACTGTAAGAAGGAGCGAGTCATGTGGGATTGGGTTTCAAAAGACTGTAGCAAACTGCATGGCTGGTGTGCTGAGCTGCAGCTGTTTGCATTGGGCACTTTTTTTCATATTGGCCAGCTGTCTAAAAGACCCCATTGTAAGTAGGTTGCAGCCATCATCCTCCCTCAAATCTGTAGAATCATCAATTTCCCTTTGATTTTTGTTGAATTTGCATACTTTTTCCAAAACTCACACATTTTAGAAAGGCCCGAGGCCCTGATAACATACAAGGAGTGTATGTTTCAAGGAGAGTGCAGATCAGCTGGCTGGTGTCCTCACAGATACTTTCAACACCACGCTGGACCAATCCATAGTGCCTGCATGCTTTAAGTCTGCCACCATCACCCCGATGGAGTGCTTCGAAAGGCTGGTTAGAGAACACATCGTCTCCAGTTTGCTGCCAAAATTCGACCCATTCCAGTTCGCCTACCAATGGAATCGCTCTACTGAGGACGCCATCTCCTCTGCTCTTTACCTGAGCCTGGCACACCTGGAGGAGAAGGACACTCACATGCGGATGCTGCTCCTGGACCTTCATTCGTTAGCATCTGATAGGCAAACTGGAACAGTTGGGCTTCAATACACCCCTCTGCAATTGGCTACTAGACTTCCTCACAAACAAACTTCAGTCAGTCTGGAACGGACAGAACGCCTCTGATGTCATCACCCTAAGCACAGGCCCCCCTCAGGGCCGTATCCTGAGCCCCCTGCTGTTCACCCTGATGACACATGACTGCGTCCCCAGGTTCAACACCAATCACATCAATAAGTTCGCAGATAACACCACGGTGGTGAGCCTCTTCAGTGATGACAATTTCCAGGACTACAGAGAGGAGGTGGAGCAGCTGGTGGACTGGTGCAAAGATAACAGCCTTATCCTGAATGTGGAGAAGATGAAGGAGACCATTGTTGACTTCAGGAAGAACTGCCCTAGCCACGCTCCACTGATCATCAACAGCTAAGCTGTAGAGGTGGTCAACAGCACCAAATTCCTGGGGGTGCACATCACAAACACCCTCCCTGGTCAAAAGGGTAGAGAAGCGCTTGTACTTGCTGCTGAGGATGAGGAGAGCCCACCTGCCCCCGCCCATCCTCACGGCCTTCTACATAAGCACCATAGAGAGCGTTCTGACCAGCTGTCTCACTGTGTGGTGTGGAAGCTGCAGCGCCTCAGACTGGAAGAAGGTGAGGAGAGTAGTGAGAACTGCAGAGAGAGTCATGGGGGCTCCTCTTCCCTCCATTAAAGACATTTCCTCCCAGCGCTGCGTGTCCCGAGCCCGTAACATTATAAATGACCCCTCACACCCCCAACACATGGACTGTTCTCCCTGCTGCCTTCTGTGAAGAGGCTTTGAAGCATCAGATGCTGGTCCAGCAGATTCCAGAACAGCTTCTTCCACACTGCCATTAGACTGCTGAACGCTGCTGTACAAAATGGAGTTAAAAAAAAAATAAAAGCGCTGAATGATGGAAACTGTAAATCAGATACCAGTCTTACATTTAATTGCAATGTTTACATTTTATCACTGCTGCACTTTAAAAAGGGAAATGTCTTGAGCGCTGTACTGAATGAAATTTCTTTTTGTATACACTCTGTGTGTACAAAATGACAAAGTCTGTCTAAGTCTTTTAGTAACGCACAAATCTGAGTTTTCGGTTGTATTTTCTTCCCTTTTATTATGCAGGTTGACTTCAATATGACATAAAATTCCACCCTTCAAAATATTTTCATGTGATCTTGTGTTAATTTAGAATAAATGGGCTATTGCTTTTACTGTAAATTGCTTTTAGGAGTCAAAGAAGTGGGTGTAAAATAGAGTTTTATGATTTCACAAAAGGAACATTTTGAAAATATATTTGAAACCATCTTGGGCATGTTTTGGTACAGCTATTTTCACTAAGACATTTTCCCTAAGGAATGTTATAAATTAATTTTCTGCAGCTTTTCATGCCCAATCTGAATATTGTTTAATGTTCTCAAAGGAATCTGTCTTTAGTTAACTTAATAGCAGCTCACCAACATTTCCTAAATCCAGTATTTTTCTTGTCACTTACTAAAAGGTTAAAGTAGGGAAAGTATTTTGGATTTGCTTCAGCTTTACGTTTATCTAAAAGTGTTTGTTCTCACAAGCAGGGCTTATATGTTGCACATTCCTTGTTTTTGAAAAGGTTCCTTGTTTGGTTTCCAGCTGGCTTATCGGTGGCAAAGACTAATCAAGTTGAAAATAGTCTCAATCCAGTTACTAGAAGACTTCTCAGTGCCTCTTTACCTTCAACCATCCAAGCCTTTTGCAAAACATTTAAAAACGTCATTTCCAGTTGTATAAGCTAATCTATTTTATTTTAATTTAAGGAAGATTTCACTTTTTTTCTTTTTCTGCAGATGTGTAGATTATGGAATACTAAAATTCCTGCCTTTGCATTTTCCTCATATATATATCCCTGTGTGGACAATATTGATTGATTAAGAGGCCCAGTGTTGGTTTGAATGTTATATGGTCATGTCTGGATAAGCATCATGTTCCATGTTTTCTGAGAAAGGATCACTGGGTGACAACAGAAAGAAGAGGAAAAGGAGGCTAAAACTGGAGCAAGTTTCCATGTCCCGTTTCATCCTCGGGTTACTCATCAGCTTCATTTATTATTGCTGGTCCTCATTCATTATGAATTAGCAGGTACAATGCCCCGTCACTCTGGAACCAGTGCTACCAATCCTCCCGCCCTTAGTGCTGCTTCTAACACCGCTGCCACCATCTTGCTAGAGCCCTGCACTACAGAGAAGCTTTTCTACCATGTCTCTGAGTTGTGACCTACATAAAAGGAGAACAGGGACAAAGTCTCACAGAGTTCGAGGAAAGATCAAGTAAGGGAGGCAGAGCAAACAGGGGAAAGAAAAACAAGGAGTGAAATCAAGCTGAGTGAATTAGGAGGAGGTAGATGAGATCCAAAGATCTTCCAATGTTATGTAGACCTCACATCTTGGTGTTTCTCTTTGTTCATCATTTCCATTCCACAATCGGTACAGTTTATACCTTAAGCAAATGGCCTGTCCTGAAGGATAGCAATTAGGATCCAGTCAAACTGGCACAAAGCCTGCTTGCAGCATTTTTAAGCACATCGTTCCAGATAAAAACACTAATGATGACTTGCAGCTCCCATCCAGTCTCCAACACGACTCGCCTCTATCCTTTTTTTGACCATTTATAGCAAGGAGATTCTCAATGCTGCTGCTCTGGGGAATGTATTTACTTACTCCTTGCCTGCATCTGTCAAGCAAGAAGCATATGTTTGACATTGGGAAATAAACTGGAGGAACTCATGGTTTGTTACAACCTGAAATGTATCGGTGTACTGAGCTAATGTTTGTTTATCCACCCCTGAAGTTAAAGCTAAAGACAGAAAAAAGGGGTCATCAGACAGAGCTAGAAAGACGTATTCCATTTGTTTAATCAAATGTAGTCTTTTGAAAAAAGTATTTTTTTTTTTTTACCTGACACATTCGTTTTTTAAAACGTACATGTCTCGAATCATTTGGAAGACACATCCGGTAATAAATATGAGTATACAAAAGTAAATCTGAGTTGGTACAAAAAGCCATTTAAATGGTTTAATTCATTGTTTCTCATCCTGAATTTATTTAGATCATCGGACAACTAGGTAATTTCTTCAATTTAGATCAGTCTTGGGTGTGAGAATTGAACTTGACCTCGACTTTTTTTTTTATTATTATAGCTTTTTTACATTAAGCTTTGTTTGGATAGCTATTACAGCATTCTAAATTTAAAACAGTTTTTTATTTGGTTTATTTTAATGTGGCGGTGTATTAAAATAGAAATGTTTGTGGCAAGTGTGCCAAAAAAGCAAAACATTGAAAGTCCATTCAAGGGCAAATGCTTTTTAAAATCAGTTTTCGTTCAAACAAGGATTTGGGATTGTATTTGAGGTCAGCTGAGCTATGATGTTCAATTCCTGGAGGATTTACATGAAGTCAAGCTGACACAATATCCTTCCTCTTTCAGTGATGTCCTATAATTCTTCCTTGGCAGGTTTTATTTCTCCGACTGCAGTCTGTGCCTATTACCATTTGTCACACCGAGGTGTCCTTGAGCAGAATCCTGTAAGTTACAAAGTAGAACCTTGTTAGATAAGTGCCTGAAATATTAATGTTATATATCTCATCCCAGTTCTGGCTTCTTTGGACAGCTCTGCAAAATCTTTCCTTTTTATTTTAGGGTGTGGGTAAAGCTCCAGCATTAGCTCACAGTTGCCATTACTTACTTGGACTCTGCTCTTATGGAGACTGTGACTCTTCTGGGTCTTTTTCTAACTGGGCTATTGGAGCCAGAAAGTAGGGTAACATCTTAACTGGGTTATGGTAGCAGTTTACTTTAAAAAGCTAAATAATGCATGATCATTTTAAAGACACTTTACTTTAGACTAACCCTAATCTGGCACTCTAATTTCATAAAGACATCAATAATGCTTTTGAATATGGCTGTAAACATAAGAAAAACTCCGTCTGTCTTTGACTTTCACTTCAAATCTGTCACCCTATACCACATCATGCATGAATTACTTCTCTGCTCAGTTCTCAGATATAAACTGAATAATTCATCTTTATACTACAATATATTTTTTTAAGATAGCAACACAATTTGGTAGATATAATATTTAGAGTACTTTAAGCAATCTTCTGTTTACCATTTAATGTTCAGAACTAGGGCTGCATGGTGACGCAGTGGGTGGTGCTGTTGCCTTGCAGCAAGAAGGTTCTGGGTTCAATTCCTGGCCCAAGGTATTTCTTCGTCTCCCTGAATTCGTGGATTCTCTCCAGGTACACTGGCTTCCTCCCACAGTCCAAAAGCATGACTGCTAATTAAAAATTGCCCTTAGTGTGTGTGAGTGTGTGTGTGTGAGATCATGGTTGTGTGTCTTTGCTTGTCTCTGCGATGCCCTACGACAGACTGGCAACCTGTCCAGGGTGTACCCCGCCTCTCGTCGGTAGAAAGGCACAGGCCCCACCGGGACCCTGACGACGACTAAGATGAAGAAACTGAATGGATGTTTAGAATTTCTGTTATGTTGGCAATATAGCCCAATAAACAATGAGGTAAAAATTTGTTTTGTTGAAATGCTGAGATTAGCCATAAGCAAGCTAAGGATTAAGGGGGTTTCAGCCACAAGCACAAATACAACCACATCCACACTTTATAAGTGTCATGATCTTGGCACTGGTGGTTGGCCTAATTGCTTATTCTATTCACCTGTCTAATCCTGCCCAGTTGCTCATTAGCGCTCATCTGATTCACATGTTTCCTGCTCCTATTTATGCTCCCTGTTTTCCAGCCATCTGTGGCAGATTACTAGAGCCTTGTGTGAGAAGTATCTAGTGTAGCCTGTATTATTGTTTGACTACCTGATCCTCACCTGTTTTTGCCCGTGGATTCTTGAGTTTTGGTCTTCCCCTGTTTCGTTTGTTTCGACCTGTCTTCTGTTTTTGGACTGCTGTTTGTACTCGGCCTGTTAAGAACCTTGGATCTGTCCCCAGCTTGGATTATCCCCTTGGCACCTCATCATCTCTCTGATCTTCTGATCTGGACCCTGGCTTGTTACCTGCTCCGGATTCTGCCTCCGGTCCCTTCTGCTTTTCAGCATCTGCCTGATTCCGCACTACAGGCTGCTCTGCCCCGCTCCTGAAACTCACTGGGCGGCTCCTGTCCCACGTTGCGGAAAATGATCCGACTGGTTTCCACTCCTTCCTCTGGACACAAACTGAACTTATAACCAGGTTAGTGATTCACAAGCTTGTTATTGCTTCCCATCCGAGATCACTAACCTGAGTGTCTCTACATTGAATCCAGCACGCTGGTCCCAGCTGACGCCTTGCAAAAAAAAGAACTTTCAATAAAGCCTGTTTTCCTTTAATGTAACCTGTTCTGTCTTGTTAAATTATGGGTCCAGTTGTCTGAGCCTTGACAGTAGGACGCTGTAGCCCTTATGTGTTATGGCCAATTGGAGCCAGAAAGTAGTGTAACATCTTAACTGGTTTATGGCAGTGGTTTACTTTAAAAAAAAAAAGGCTAGGACCTTCTTAGGGAGGTTGTTTGTGTTGTCTGGGATAAGAACCAGAGACTTAGTCATGATGAGAGAGAGTTGTCAAGTTGGTAACCTTTGCCCTTTGCAGATGTTTTCTGTTGGCTTCCTCTGGTCTTTACCTCCTGTTTGCAGTTAAGCAGTTTAAACAATGGGACAATGGGACAACAGTTGGTTTCTTTAACCCAGAGACCGTTAATTTTACTAAGCACTTGGTTATATTGTGTGCTTATGTTAAATCATTTAATTATGTCCTGTGTTTTGTTAAGGTCAAGTGCACAGTTTTGCTTTAGGGTTGCGAATGACAACGCTTTAGAAGTTTTAATGTTGCAGGATGAGGAGCAGCAATTTTCTGAATGTTAGGTTGTTGTAAGTTCGACCGTAACTACGGATTTGTTCGATGTGACGGACCATCTCTTTCTTTTTTTTTTGTAAACACTGAGCTTCATAAGCTAAAGTGGATTTTTTAAATTCGTTTTGCTTCAGTTCTTAATAGTTAATGAGTCAGGAACTTCACGTCCTGCAAGAGTGGCAAAGATCATTCAGGAAAGTCAGGAAAGAAATTTAGCCACCACACAAATAGTGAGGTTTATTTATCCAATAAATCTGTAGCATCTTTCCCATTGGAATTGGGGGATTAATGCCATTTTTTCAAATGAGGTTGACCCGCTAACAAACTACATTTGGCTCCTTTCCCATTGGCAAAAAAAAAAAGCTGGGTCTATCACCAGTGCTTGATGTTTATCAAATGCAAGCAGAGTTGTTTTGTTTGTTATATCATACGCGACCGGCATGATGTGTTTCGCTGTGCTCAATAGTAACAAGTTAATTAGTGGGTTGACCCAGGTCTGATTTTAACCCGGGTTGCTTGCAGAGTCATTTGACGCGGGTTGATGCGGAACATTGAGCCTTTCCCACTGACACTAAAAGCCGATTGTTTGTGGGTTTAAACTGTTTTTTGGCCAGTGGTAAAGGGGTATATTTTTTCTAACCTGTGGTGAGAAAACCTGAAATATATCTGAAAGAACAAGATTCTGGATACAAGTGACCTAAATGGATCTCTATCCTCATTGTGACTCATTCTTGGAGCCACTGTTCTTCTTCATCCAGAGGTGTCATTTGAGGGAGAGCACACATCTATTCAGAATTCCTTTGGATTTTTTTCCCCATACATCTCCTATTAGTAGGAGACCACAGGCTGACATTGATTTCCTGCTAAACTTTGAACAGACTTTGAAGCAGGCAGACTGAAGTGGAGAGTGGCCTTCCTTCACAGGTTGCCATGGCAACCCACTCTCGGTTGAGATGGGGACAATGGAGAGAGGACAAGTGAAATTCCTTAAACTTTTTGTTTTTCATTTTATTTTTTTGTCAGGCTGCAAAATAAACGAAGAAAAAATTACATTAAAAATATGTTTAGTATTGGTCAGCCTCAAAGCTTTACAGTCTATTTATCATCCTTCTTTTGTCAATTTATAGAGATTCAAAGTATGACATAACTCTTAAATTTAGAAGTGGATTATCAACTAAAAGTCTAATAATATATTAATAGAACACACTATGTATCTGATATCTGGAATATAAATATAGCTAATGTATTGAGTTTATGGTTATTAAGGTTTATATACATTTAGACTGAGATGATATGGCTTTTTTGTGGTTAATAGAGGAAAAATAATTGCTGGAGATAAATCATCATTGCTTTGCTTACATGCTTTTTCACTTTTAGACATATATGATTTATCTCCTGACCAGAAAAGTCCAGCAAGTTTAAGTTGGCTGATGAAAACATATCATAAATGGCATATGTTGTCTATTTCAACCTTTTCTAGCTTAAGTAATAAAAGAAAAACAGTCTAATTATCAAAAACGTCTAAGTGCTGATTGTTTGAACTTATATGGTCATAAATTGAAGTCATGGGCAGATGTCCGAGCTTGTATCACCTGTTTAAACAGCAAATCATCATCTTCATTCCTGCAGGGTTGCTTCTTGTATATTCTCCGTCTGAGGAAGGAATTTGTCAGAAATGAAGAGTCAATGGAAAAATCATCTTCAGGCCTTCAAAATGTCACACCTTTTATGAATGTTATTCTTCACCCATTTTTTCCCTCCAACACTGAATGTGTGTGAGTGGGCCAGTCATCTGTCACAGCAGTATTACTCAGTTCAGCTCACAGGACACTTTCCCGAGTACAAGAAACAAAGCCCAGCCTGTTTCTATGGTTTCTCACATACTGGAGATCTGAGTGGAATTTTTACATAGTCAAGGCTAATGAATGGACTGGTCCTGCCCATTAAACAAATTGAAAGATGGAAGTGTAGTGATGGAGAGTTTAACGGCATGGCTCAGGATATGCTTACCAACCTAAAATCATAAATTTGTGTCATTGTACAACTCATTTATAAGTTCCAGAAAAAAGTGATCAGATGCTTCAAACGTACCCAAGTCCAAGACTATTCTCGAAGCTATGTCCTTCTAGGTCAAACAAGTCCACCGAAACAGATTAAACAAACATGCTCTCTTTTCTCCAAGCTAATTAGGTTTCATGCTAGTAATTGATGTTTTTTCTAAAGGCATAACTGTGGCAAACTCCTGCTGTGCCCTTCACATGAAACCCTAAACCGCATTTTCCATCAGCTACTGGCTAGCAAATGTAAAGCAAATAAATAATCACTTTTACAACCATTATTTTTAATCAGTGAACAGGCTTGTCACTCAAAACTGACATTTTTATCGACGGATAAAACTGAGAACTATAAAATAAAGCATGAAAGAGAGCAAATGGCAGCCAAACAGTTGTTAAAAAGTGGCGATACATCGAGAAACCTATACTTCATCAACACCAAATAATATAAAGTCTGTCCAAGAAAAAAGTAGTGATAGGAAAGCTTAAATTTAAACTGAAGCTTGAGTGAGAGTAAAACTTTCCATGGAGATTTTTAAAGTAAGGGAGAGGAAGTCAGGAGAAACGCTGGGTGAGTGATCAAGGCTTGGACTTACATTAATAAACCGGCACCCTGTGTAGGAATCTAAAAGCATAATTTTAGGAACCCAAAAACTGTTATTCAAACTGAATTTGTGGCATGCTAAATGCCGATTTACATCAAGGGTTATTAAGGAAAAGTAGTGTGCTTACTAATTCAGGTCTAATTTACTGTGAACTTTTTAAAGTTGTAAGTAAATCGAAAAAGCTGACATTTAGGATTTAATATCTTAGAACATTCAGCTTTCAAGTATTTTGTTTTTCAGTTTTGACCAGCATTTTTATTGTGACAAGCACAAAAACACATTCCTTCCATCAGCCTACCAAAGCCGCCTGAATTAAATTTTAGCGAGACATGCAGTTATGCGACCAGTCTTCAACCTCAATAAAACTTTCTTGTTTATTTGACTCAGACACAGAGAAAATGTTGGCATTATTGACCCTATATGATCTAAAACGCCATCTGACATTTTGACAAACACAAAGTTAAAACTGCTGCAAAACAGAATTTTTTTATTTACTGAACACAAAAAAACAACACAAAAAACATCTGCGCTCTCCTCTGTGCTCTGACTGTTTATAATTTAGCTATCTTTATTGGACATATAAACTTCATTGGATCATCTTCCAAAAAAGGTTTTTTTTGTGACAGAAAATGTAATTTTGAATTAATGTATTTGCTTGAAAAACAACAATCGAGCAAAGTGTGTTTTGTTTCATACATTTTTTCATAACTTCATATCCTGCAACTCTAAAACAACTTTTAATCCTAGGAGGGAAAAGGGGATGTTTACGAAAAAAGAGGGGAGAGTTATGGCAACATTTGCTGAAACTCATTATGTGTAAAAGGATTTCAGAAATCCAGAAGGTTTCCAAAGGTAAACATGCAGTGAAAGGATTTAAAAATAATATAATTGACATCAGCAGCTCAAGGAAAAGGTCACAGTTAGCTGAAGCTCAAAAAAAAAAAAAATCCACCTGCAGAAAAAAACAAACTGAGCAGTGAATAGAGCAAACCCTGTAAAACGCGAGTCATTATAAGATAAATTGCAACACAGTCTTGAAGATGTGAATTCCAGCTCATACTATTTTCTTTAAACTTGACCAGACCTAAGGCCCTTCTGGAATTACAGCGAACCAAGTCAGCAACATCAGGGGCCAGTTTTTTATTTTATTTTTTTGTTCTGTTTCTCTTTTGTTGACTTTATCCTTGTCCAAACCACAAAGTTACAGCCATCAAAATTCACACATGCTGTGTTTATGACCACATAGTTAATACTCCTAGAGACTACTGACAGTAATCAACTTATTCAACTTTTTTATTACTTTTTGCAAAAAGCAAATTAATGCACTTTCTGTGCTTTTATTTCAATCTGAGATTTGTGATTAACAGTAAACTAACAAAGCCAGACTATTAAACCTTTCCCCTTACTTTGATATAAATCTTTATTTCAGAAACAAATTATAACTGACCTTGGCATTACATCGCATTTCTGTTGCAGCAAAGGGAACTTTCTCCAGCCAGATCCAGGGTAAATGGAACCTTAGTGAATGATAGAATGGTAGGCAAATACACACATGGAAGCACACATTTACATAAGAACCCACACAGGTCATTACATTTACCACTAAGCATCTTCATAAGCCCAAGCGGGCATATCTGACATATCCATCTGCTACAGCAGGATCAGATTGGATCCACCTCTGTCAGTCCTAAATATGGGTAAGGGGTATGCCCATAGTAACATCAATAGGGCTGTGCTATACTGATAATCATAGGGTTTGTCCCAGTGGAAATAAAGCAGGAGCATTATAGTACATTTGTAGTTGGTGAATCAAAATTATGTTTTTTCCTTAGTCAGCATTCTTGTCAGATTTTCTATTTCTTTTAAATGGATTCATTGATTCATTAGAATATATATATATATTTTTTTTTTTTGCATAATTCTTTGAAGCCCTTACCTTAAATAGTCATTCTAAATACTTTTTGCACATAACTAATTTCAACCTGTATAAAATAGAATAAATCTTAGTTCCATCTATGCATTATCACTGTAATAAACCTTTTTTTCTCTGATGCAATGCTTTAAAAATATATTTTTCTCTGATGCAATGCTTTAAAAATATATTTTTATATCCTGTTTTATGGCTCACTTAATTTAAAATTAAATAACTAAATATCCATAGATTTCTTTCATCATATAGTTTGTACTCTTAGTATAATAAGCTTGTTCATTTTTAGTTTTTTATCTCATAAATCAGACCATGTTTTTTTAATTTATGACACCTCTCATCATCATCATACAACCTAAGTGTGTGCTCACACATGCACTTAGGTTTCCTTGCTTCATTGGCCTTTGGTCCCAGTCTTTAACCTTGCCTCACCAAACCCTTTCCTTTCCCAGGGGAAAGCCCCCATGTGAAAGAAGAAATGGGGTGTAAAGGGCACCAAGTTCCCACTGGATATCCTCCTCTGTGCCCCATCTGTGCCCAGTTCATGCCACTCTGTCGACTGCTCTAAAAGCTGTGTGCTGGCGGAAGGATGCAAGTACTTTTAATGCAGACTTCTCTGCACATTCATTTGGTTAAGCCAAAAATCTGTTGTGCCACTATAATTAAAGTACCATTAATTGTTTTGCCTGGTTACTTGTGGCTCCATTCAGATTTTGGGGGAAGCAAATAAAAAAAAAAAGCAAATTAATGGGGCTGATGGGCTCTATGCCTAGCAGAACAACTAAGCAGAGAGAAAGTGATTCTTAATTACTACCTGTTGCCTCTAAATGATCCAAAAGTCATCTCTGCCAGGAAGCTAGCTCTATAGCTATATATCTATAGCAGCTGGAGAAAATTTTGAAGTATCGCCTTTTCTTGTGTTCTGCATAACGTCTGGCAACTAGTTTTCAGAGGATCAAACCACAGCAGGTGTTTTTTTTTTGAGTTCCCTGTTTAACATCGTCATTGCAGTTGTGGTTTCTAATGGTGGCATTTTCCTTAAACACTGTTCTGTGTCTAAATCTGGAGTCTCAGGTGGTTTCACTGCCTTGGTGCTAACTGAATCAAGAGTATTTATTTGCCCTTCATTTTATGACATGTCAAGTTTTTACTGTTCCCCAGCCTGAAATACTCTTTCCAGCCTCACCAGCAGCCACAGAGAATGTAAATACAGGAGATATAGATGGAAACAAAGCAGGGGAAGAAAATGTGCAGGAGGACAGAGGGAGAACCCCACAAAGACCCCTTCTATGGTTGGTTTTTGCACATGTACATTTCTGTAGCGGCAGAATCCTTTAACCATATACAGGCTCTTGAAAACATAACCTTATATTGCGCTGGGTGGGTCTCAGTTGTTGCGAAGTCTGACCTCAATGGGCACTTGTGGTGAATTATTGTTTGCAAGTGGAAACTTGGCCAGATAATCTTACTGCTGCTGGCTCAGGGCAGACTGAGACCACTGTCTCCTCGCCTGCACGCGCATTGTGCGCACACTCTGCTTTTGTTTTACCGCCTCTATTTGTCACGCTTATTTGCTGACTCTTTGCCCTTTTTTTCACAATAACCCCTTGTGTTTGCGCTCCATCTTGCTTTTCTTGCTTTTCCTCCTCCGTCTTAGTTTCCACCAACACTACTTCCCCAACAAATCTGGGCTTTATCCTTCAAGGCCATTCACCGCTCCATGGCTGTCCCTGCCAATGGCCAGCAGTAAATTCCAGGGCTGGTAGGAAACACAAACATGCACAAACCAAGGGGTGAGTTGTTCAATCAGGAGGGACCCTTGCTCACCCAACACGTCTCTTGTATCCACCACCTCTCTGAGCTTCCATGCATACAAAGAGTCTTTGTCTAACCATTTCTAAGGGATTATCTTTAAATCTTGTTCTACGTGTATCATACGTATAATTCATGTGTCTGTGTCTCTGGCTGTTTGGCCAGTCAGCATGGTGTAAATGATAATCATATAATTGGGGTCCTCTTCAGCAGACATAAACCAATGTTTGGACCAAAGGAAAAATGTGATTACAGTCATTGTGGCAGACTAATTACATGTTGGATAACTAGGGTTTATTATTAAAATGCTCATGACCCATCCTTAATATAAACTTTGTCTGACTGATATAGTCTCTTTCGTCACTGACTGTGACTTAACAGTAAAGGAGGAAGTCCTTCAAGACTTATATAAGCAATATAATCTTAATACATACAAACTAAGAAACTAAATCTACAATATCTCACAAGGCTTTCAATACTGAAATTGAATCATATTCTTACCTTGCAAACGGTTTTATTTTTGTATCCAAATTTTATGGGATAGATCTACACAATGTAGCACAGTATTATGCAGTGAAAGCGAAGTAATGAGGGAATTAATATTTAGCATGTATTTGTATTTAACATCTTTTTATTCACTTTCAAAAATCAAACAAGAAACCCCTAAAAGAAAAAATATATACTAAGCAATGTTTTTAGATGTGAGCTTGATAGAAATGCCACCTTTAGCGGTTTTACTAGATGTTCTTTATGCAACATTTTACAATGTATTTCAGTGACACAGATATTTATTGATTTTTTTTCTTCACTTTTTTACTTCACTTTTAAGCCTAGAAGTAAAAAAATTAAAACATGCATAACATAAAAAATATCTATTATAATGTATAATTTTTTGAAGGGTTGTGTAGTTCTAAAATCTTCTGACCAGGAAAACAGGAGCAGCATTATTAATACAAGCAGCCAATATGCTTCTAACTCAGGAGGAGATGCAAATATCTATGCCTCGTGTATTCAGCACATACAGTAATACAGTGGGAATTCTGTTCTTCAAAAGGGATGGGGAAGATGGAGTTAAACGGAAAATGGGGCTAACACAGGACGATCTTGGAGGAATGGCTGTTGGTGGCTTAGAAAGACCTTTGTGTCTTGGAGATTCATCTTCTCACTGGAAGAAAATCTAAACAAACATCCTTAATGAAAAGTTTTTTATCCTTTGTTCTAGATTCCAGCCACTGTCCTGAAACGTTTAGATACACAACCATCCAAACACACTTGAATCTATTGAATGGCTCACCACCAGGCCTCTGCAGCACTTGATGACTTACTGAGGAGATAATTCAACCACTTCATTAAGTCCAGCTAGGGCAAAGATGCATCTAAATGTTTTGCATGACAGGGGCTCCCTAGGACTAGGAGTTGGAGACCCTGCTTCCATTAAAATCATAATGTTTTGTTTAAACAAACATAGAGGATATGCAGAGGACAACAGCTTATATGGAATGATTAATAAATAGAATGAATATTATTCTTATACTTCACAATAATTGACATTGGAAGGTGAGTGCTGAAGGAAAGCCACAATTTGTGTAAGCTAGAAATGATATACTTGACTTGCAGCTATATTTAACTTCTAAAGGAGGCTATTTATTATTAAATATATATGGTCCGGACATTTTCCTTCAGCACCATAACAATAGGGCAGTTTGTGTTGGTCAAAAACAAGGTTGAAATAAAATTCGGTGATGTTTTTAAGTCAAGATTAGAAGGTAATAATACCATTCAAAAGCTTTAAAGAACTTTTGATTATCAAATGTAAAAGTATGTGATACTATTTTTACTCTTCCCTTCGAATGAGGAAGCTCCCTCTCTCTCAGCCTGCACGTCAAACCCTGTCCCAATGTGCTGAGCCAGTGGAAAATCTGATGTCCGTTCAAGAAACAAAGTGGTGAAGAAAGATTGGCTGACCAAAGGAAGAAATGTTCAGGCAGCGTCTTTTTACTGATAGGGACCAGATTATGTAAGCTAAATAATGAGACATCTTCTTGTTCACATTTTCCACTTGCCTCGACTCGGGAGGCACATGATCCCCAACTGCTCCACGGACATTTTCAACAAAATAGTGTTTATATTTAAAGCTGTTTGGAAATAACTGATTTTAAGGCTAGTTTTTTTTTTCTTTTTTCCATTGCTTCTTGCTTTTCCATTGTGCCTTGTGCAAATAACTTCATCAGTTGAAAGCAAAATGCAAACAGACTATTGCAGCAAAGTTCTTTATGGTTAGAATAGCAGACACATTCATGCTGTGTCAGATGCAAGACACTTTCCAACTGAACCTGCAATTATTTGTCAAGCTATCTCGTCTCATGGTGTGTAAAGCTCTACCCCAGCAATTAAGGTTCTATGTTAGGAGCAAAAAGAACACTAACTACAAAAGCTTTCTAGTTGCATTCCACAATACTCTGAACTTTGTATTTAAGTGCCATTATCTAAGCAATCATGTGCTTCTTTTGATCAAAATTAAGAGTGTTAGCATGTTTTTTAATTAACCTTAGGGAAAGATCCCTCTTCTTGGATAACATGATGGCGTGCCTCATGATGAATGCTTACTCACACTGCATGAACAACACATTAGCATGCAGAAAAGCTGATGACACTTGACATTTACTGTAGTTCATGAGATGCTCCAGAGCATCTGGCAAATTTCCACAGAGAAACTGAGTCAACAACAAGGTTCAAGACAGCAGCTATGGGGGAAATGATCAGTCTTGACCAATTTAAAAACAAAAAGTGTTCGGATCCTTTATTGTCCCATTAGTGGAAGGCTAAGCTGTTTATTATGATTTTTTTTTTCTTTGTTTAATTTTGGTCTCTGGTCAGTAAATATCTGGTGGATATTTCATTATAATCTCAACAGATTTTTTTATTTTAAATGGGATTTTGTCACTTTTATGAATAAAATACAAATTGCAAACATTTGATGAATTACCCTCTAACTTAAATCAGCGGCTTTCAAGTATTTACATTGATTAAAATCAGGTTTAAATCTGCTTGAACAGTGGTTCTTGAAATCCTATTTTGGTATGTATTATAAGATTTTGAGGTCGGGGCACTATAAACTTATTGCTTCTGCCAATATACCCTTTTTCAGACTGTTTTTTCTTTATAATTGATGTTACAAGGACATATATTGTTATTTACTGTGTACTTGTGTCTGAAATAAAGTCCCAATAGACACCGCAGTGTTGGTATGAAGTTAAATTTAAAGTTCTATAGCTTTCTTGACAAAGACATGATCAATATAAGTTTCATTTTTTTTTTTTTTTTCAGAAAGAAAAATGAGGCATAATTGCTGGTTCAGAACCTGAGCAACATTTTGTAATTGATTTAATTAATATTCCACTAAAAAAGACTAAAGTTTGCAACCTTAATGTCCAGCATGTTCGAGCTTTGCACCAGTGATATGATACTTCAAGCGACATAGTCAACGCTTAGTGTTCAAGTGGATTTAAAAGCTGCAGTATTACTTTAGATATTCTATTCATGCTGATTTGTTCTCATCATAAGTAATAGCAGTTGTTTCCTCTAAGAATGTTGCACCCCATGGATTTTTCATCATACAGCTTAAAACACAATATAATGTTATTCCCGAATAAGATTCAGATCTCTCAGGTGAATAACAGCAACTAAACCTCGTTCTTGTCTCACTATTGTTTGCTTAGGTTTATCTTTTAATTTGTTTGAATATTTTTCTCTACACTCGTTATAATTTAATTTTATATGCAAGCAAAGTGAGAAAAACTATATAAAGTTTTAGCTTTATTATTACCTCTGCATCAGAGTGCCTTCACCTTGTATAGCCTAGAATCAATCCAAGTAACGCCAGTGGCCACTCATCATACCGCACACCAGGCATTAGCATTTCAAAGCCAAATCCATCTTCTTAGTGTATCTGTTTTTAAAACAGAAACTAAAAACATAATTCCCCTACGGTAAAGAAGTGTAATGGAAGTTAAGAAGTTCTGCATGAACATTTAAATTGTAATAACCTTCCACCAATCATTCATAGTTAAACCATTGCATTATGCGTTGCTTTTTGTGTTCTGATTAAATGAAACTTGTAGACTTGTTGACTTTGTGGTCAGTTGTGAGATAAAAAGATCAGGCACATAATTGTCAGCAGCTTATTGTTTAATATTTCACAAGTAGTGGAAATAGGCTGCTGCTAGTTTAGCTCACTCTGGAGATCACAAGTTAATTTTGTTAATCTGGGATTTTTAGGCGATTATGTTTCTGCAGGCGCATAAAGCTTAGTATAAAATCAACTTTCTTTTGGCTGAAAAGCAGCTGGTCTCCTGCACACAAATAAAAACACCCAGCTGTAAGTGTTTGTCTTCTGCTTGTCAGTTACTTCCATGAGCTCTGCATTATTTGAACAAGAGATAAAAGAGGGAGGGATGATGTGGAAACTGACAGATGTATAGAAAAACAAGAAATGGGTATCTTCAGTGGTCTGGTTGGAGAATTCTGCTCAGGGTTAACATGCTTAAAGCTGTACAGAGAGTCACTGAAGAAGCCACAAAAAACACTGCTGTGAAACACACTATGAGAAGATAAAGGAAATGAATATAGATTTTTCTTTTATGCCACCACTTTAAAAGCCTTGCAAATTAACCCTGGTAGGTCAGCTGAGTCTTACGTCACTGCTGGTTGTGAAAAGAGAAACATCAGCACCTGAGATGGACTTTGTTGAAGTTTTAGATCAGGAAAATGACAGTACAAAAGTCACACAAGGGTGGGGGCTTAACACAGTCAGGGATGACTGCTTGCAACATTTCAGTTTGCTCAAAAATGTATTTCATAGTTTTTGCCTATCTATGCAGCTTAACTTATAGTTCCTCATTTTGCTTTTCACTAAACCATAGTCAAATCACACACTTGTTATGCAAGGCTATGCAGTGAAAAAAAAAAATCTTTTTTTTTTTTCCCTTTTCAGCTTCTGTTCCCCTTTGACATCTATCTCACATGGAAATTCTGAACTGAAAATTTCCAGCGAGAAGTCACACACAAACAAGAACATGTTGACCTTTTAAATGTTTACAAATCTAAAAAGATACCCCTCATGGGTTTATGTAATGTGGTCTATTGTGTTAATAATAAATCCCATTATGCTTAGACAACTAGTGTATTACACTGCAGTTTGACCTTAATTTTATTATGTTCTAAGATGGGATCTTGAATCAATCCAAGAAAATCAAAGACTCGGTCAGTTACTCCAAGATGATGGAATTTTATCAGAATGTTCGTATAACTTCTTTTATTCACTTAGTTCAGAAAGTAGCGCTTTATAAGTAATGTTTTCTATGCATTTACCCCTTTTAACTTGGATTATTGTGGATTCCACCTCTACTTAAAACCAAATAGTTGTAAATAACATTAAATATTATTTACAAGGGCTGCTCAGTGGTAGCACTGATGCCTTGAAGGAAGAAGGTTCTGGGTTCGATTCCCGGACCAGGGTATTTCTGCATGGAGTTTGCATGTTCTCCCTGTTCATGCTTGGGTTTTCTCCGGGTACTCCGGCTTCCTGCCCCAGTCAAAAAACATGATTGTTAGGCTAATTGGCTTCTCTAACTTCTCATTAGATCTGAGTGTGAATGGTTGTTTGTCTCTGTGTTGCCCTGCAATGGACTGGCGACCTGTCCAGGGTCGGCGCCGCCTCTTGCCCGTAGACAACTGGAGATAGGCACCACCAGTACCCCTCGCGCCCCCCGCTTGGGATAAGTGTGATGGAATATGGATGGATGGAATATTAAATATATAAATTTATGATAAGAGTCAATAAAAAATTTTTTATATGAAAATGCTATTTAACAGCCTACACAAATGGGAAAAACAGTCTGCAGTAACAGGCTTTTGTTAAAAATAATGTTCAGGCATATCAAAGGAAATGTAAATAAAAGGGGGGAAAGAGGCACAAAAGCAAGAATCGGTGTAGTGAAGTTGGAGTAAGGGCCTCAGGAGCCACAATACAAATGTATCTGGGACATGCACTATTGAACCCAATATGATGATGCAACAACAATGAACAATAAAGGGGCTGCATTGTTTTCTCAATGGTCTAAAGTCCTTTTCTCCAATTTGTTTGAGGGCAAATGTCACCTCCTGCTGTTGGTGCTGTGGGTTTCCTTGGGTCCAAGATCCCATCGGCCCCAAACTTCCCTGACCTAAACCCTATAAGCAATCCGTGAAATCTGTTGGGTTAAGAAAAATGTTAAACACCAGAGTGAACAATAAAGTCAACTTCAAGGCCAGTCTTAAGGTGGACTGGGCTTTCCTTGATAGCTCAGTGGAGCCCAAGGCTGAAATCCTCCACATCAGGCTGCCTGGATAAAATGATTCATACAAAGGATTACTGACCAGGTGTCAGCACTCCTTTTTTCTACAAAAATGTTCTGAGATTATTATATTACAGTGAATAATATGTTTAATTTAGTTTGATTTTCCTAAATTGAATAACTGACAAAAACGAGATGTTAGATTATAAACTGATTTATTAAGGTGCACCTGCAATTGTTCTGCAGTGCAGAACATGCTTGCTGTTTAGTTTTTATTAGATTACCCACTAAAGGGATTGACTTCTGCTCACTTTGTTACTGGGCTCTGCTCTTCCTGTAGCAGCCACCCAGCCAGGGGTGGGTTTGCCAAATACGCTAGTTCTCGTCAGTGCTGGGGAATCGCGATTATTGCAGCCTTTCAATCGGGAGAAGAAGAAGAAAAAAAAAAAAAACGCGCTACATCATGGAAACAGTGACGTCAGGTTTGAATTAGCGCTGAGGGAAGAGCCTTGTGTTGCAGACAGCAGGACTGTAGAGCCAACACGGTAATCTTTCTCTGTGTGCTTTTCACTGGCTGCCTTAAATGATGGAGGGAACTGTTCAATAATCCTGTTATTATAAAGCGACGGCGGAGCGAAGAGGGAATACGAGGGGATCATGACGTAACCGTTTCCATAGGCGACTGATATGCGGGCTCGGCCAATGGGAATCCACACCAGCGGTCCGTACCCATCCTCCTTTTGACGTGTATCACATGTCCCCGGCGGTGTTGTGACAGAAGACAAATATGCAAAGCAATATGATACCCCGTAGTGTATTTCCGCCTTCGTTTAAAGCCTCGTTGTAATTACTATTAAATATAATTTCTTATCGGGATAAATGGATGGAATTTTGTGCATTTTGTTATCAATGTAAATAAAAAGAAAATAAAAAAGAGAGAAATAATATAAAATATAACATAAATATCATAAAATCAAAATTATATTTAGTAGATGGAATCCTATCGTATCCATATTTACTAAATCAACGTTTTTTTTATTCATCATTTGAATTTACAAAATTTTCTTTATTCATTTATATTTTTCATTGTGTAGAGCTTCAATTTGGCTGAGTTTAGAAGAGGAAAAAGAACTCATTATTTTGAGTTTGTTAATTGGATATTTTAACCTTTAATTTTTAAGCAAAAATAGTAATCCTCACTGTATCAATTGGTCCCATTTTAGTTTTATTACTACACCAATGGTTTACTGTCTACTATTGTCTGATAACTAGAGCTAGGCTTGGGTGGGAACTATCTTGACACGTTCGATCTTTGATTGTGACTGTGACAACGCAGTGGGCGGGGCCTTACCTCAGATCGGGGCAACGAGTCTAGTCTTCGGTGAGACTGAGGGGGAGTGAGGAGTGAAACGGACAGGGATTGCTCTGGGAGTAAGTATATATTTTCGGGTTTATTTCCTTAGCAGAGCGAGAGAATTGTCACGTGATAAATGGTTTTCAGTGTGTGTGGACACTGCATGAAAGAGCAGGAGCTGGAATAAATTCTTCATTTTGGGTGTGCAGTGATCAGCGAGGGCCAGCGTCTGGAAGGGTAACTGCCTACTGTACCGAAGCTAACACCGTTAGCTTTCGTTATATCTGGGTTTGATAGTGACATTGGGCGTTTCATTTCCAAACCCAGGTGGGTAGTAGCATTTGGGGGATGCTACAGTCTTCCGTTTCCTCGTGTTTAATTTAATGTGAATCCCGCTCAGCTCTTGTATAAGTTTTTCGACTTGTCAATCAATAAGAAGCACATTTTGTGTTGTATTTCCCTCCTTACAACCATCACAGGCTACGGTGTGGTAGCTAGTCGGCTAACACCGTAAACTGCTTTAACGGTTCGTTTACCGAATACCCTGGAGCGCTTTAAACTTGACGCTTTCCGTGAAATGTATGCAAATTGAACAGGTTTAACCGTATTACACGGTTTACGGATTTAACGGCGATACCTGTTTAAAATAATATATTCTCAGGTAGTTTAATTTTTTTTTTTTTGGCGTTTGCTGTAAATTTGGGTACCGTGTTGAGTGGGCTCCTCGTGCAGCTGTCTTATCACCCCCACTGTGGCCACAGTAAACCGTCTTTTTTTTAATAGGCGAACAAATAACGTTTTTTTTTTTTATTATTTCAATCTCACCGACAGCCGCATCTTTATTCCACTTCGAGGTGTCAGCTTTATCCGTTTTCCGTTACCGTGTCCTCTACCGCTCCTCGGAATTAACCGTTATTTAACGGTTGATTGACGACCAGCACAAAACTGCCGCCTTTTCTTTCTTTTCTTTTTATTTATTTATTTTTTGCGAATTACAAGGAGCAATAGTGTCTTGGAGATTATCGTCGGAATTGAAATGGACACCTTTCGGTGTGCAGTTGAAGGGATCACTCCTTATCCAATTAAAAATCACCCTCCCTTTGCTCTTGAGCCAGCGGTGTCCCCATGTGTTTCCTACCTCGGAGCAAAACCTTTTTTTCCCTAATGATCTTAAAATACTTTTTCTACCGTAGCTTTGCAACGAGGTGGCGAGCTGCTGTTCACTTATCAAATGTCTGCGAGTCATCCTAGAGTGCAGCCGTTATCTGTGGACTCATTACATAATGTTTTAATGGAAGCCAAGCAGGAATGTCTCAGAGGTTATATTATAGGATTGATACAATACTTTTAATAGAAGAGGGGAGATCTGAATTAGACCTCACTGTGTTCTAAGAATAGCCTTCAAGTTCAGCAAGTGTTTCATTAAGTGTCCTCAGCATATTGAAAAGTCTGTGTAATGATTTACTGAAATCATCAGTCAGGTCCTCTGTTTGAGCCCTTTGACCTCAGATTATCCTGATCACTCAGCAATGGCAAAACAATCTTTTTTTTTGTGTTTGTTGCAGCAGAATTGATTTAAAACGCTGTAAAGCTGCTCACCTTTACTGAGTAAAAAGACAGCGATCGTCCCATTTACTGCTATTTTCTTTAATCTAGAAGATGCAAAGAGGATCCTTTGACCTAATTAGTTGTGTTGCTCAGTTGGTGTTTTTCTGCACTTTTCCTAACAGATTTGGAAATTATTTATTGCATATAAGTGTATCTGGACATTTGCAGGGCTGTTGTTTTGAAGTAGTGGCTTTGGTTTGAGGTAATAACCTGCAGGAATAAGTGTAGCGGAAAAGTAAAAGTCTGTATCTTTAAAGGAAAAGCAATTATCTATGCTGCATTGAAATGATCATAACGAGTAGATTACTGTAGGTTCAGTGTTTATGACATTCTGGCTTGCTTTTTGGCAGAGTGTTGTAGTTTATATTTCATTGGTTTACACTAATATAGAATCTGATGTTTGTAACTTGAGTTGTCTACTGGTAGTGCAAGCCTTCATTTGGCCAATTAGAGCCTACCATCTGTAATTTCAAAATAGCCTTATCTTAATAAGATGATCACAGTCTGTTAATCTCCAAACCATGAATTTGTGTTTTTTCTTTTTTTTTTAATGAAAAGATAAACCTTTAAATAGCCATGGGTGATTGTTTTTTTTTTTTTTTCTTGTGCTATTATATTATTATTATTGTTATTATTTGTTAGTTTGGAAGCTTTTTTTTAAGCCAGCTGACAGTCAGTGAACAGCTTGATGGGATGCCATACAGATTTAGAAATGCCCAGTGGGCTTTTTTTTTTTTTTTTACTTTTTTGTACCTATTTTAAAACCACTTTAATTCCAATGGATGCTTCCAGTGAACATTTGTGAGTAACCAATGAGAAATTTTGATCTTTTGGAAACTCTGGATCTATTCTTTCCTTCTGTTTGAGTTTCCATATAGTCAATTTGAGGTTCTGTTATAGGTCTAAAAATCAATTATTTGTATTAATAAGCAACACATATCCACATATTTTTGTTTTTTTAGTTGAGTGTTTCAGAAATGATGATAGAAAAATGGTGAATTTTTTTTTATTTTTTTATTTTCTTTATTATTTATATTGTTTCTAAAGCCCACTTGGGATCAAAAACAACTTCAGTGGCAAATGAACAAAATCCCAAATGCTCCAAATGACTAGCACTAAAGGAATAATGCATGCAACCTCTCCGTGTAAATATGTTTGAAGCATTGAAAGATGTTTTTTAAATAACAGGTCTTTTCTGTCAGAAAGACCTTTTTTTTCTACTAATGCGGTCATGTTTTACTCTCATGCCTCATACTGGAGTCAAAACACACCTTGAAAACTATCAACGGCAGAAAAAAACTTAAGATGTCAGAGGGTAATGTTTTGAACACTTGTTCATTTTAGAAATAAGGAGACATTGAATCATATAAACCAGCCCTGGAAACTAAATGTATTGTTGTTTTGTCCCACGTCATAGAACATATTTCTGATGTCATGTACTTGTGTTGGAGCTTGGTGGAAACTGTAGGGCCGGGTAGTTGTATTATGTTACATGTTTAAGCTACCTATTACTATTCCTTCATTCTAGCCTTTCTTCACTTACGATTGTGGGCTGTTTTTGGCGAACGTCTGCAAAGATACATTTAAATGTTTTTCCCTAGCATTTTTGTTTTTTGTATCTCTCTGCTGGTCTACAACTTTTTTGCACTTTTTTTGGATGTAAAAACATCTGCTTTATAAAATCAGAACAGCAGAATAACTCACAATAAATAGATTTCAACCTTGTCATTAAGTACAACTCTTAAAGGCAAAGTGAATGAGCTGTTCTAAAAAAGGCATTATTTTAGTGTGTCAGATCATGCAGAAGTGTAGAAACATTTTCTGTGAGCTGTCAGCTGGAGCGGCCATTGCAGCATAGGATTAGTTTCGCTCAATGATCTCCTGAGTGCAGGTGGTCACACCAAATCCTTCATGTGGAGTTGAGGTGAAATCTTTAACATTATAGTAATACATGCTCATTGTCAGTATTTTCTATTACTACTGTTTTTTGTTTTTTTTTGGACATTAGTCCAAAGCCGATGTTTTAAACGGTAAAAAAAAAACAGCCTTTTTGTTTGAATAAGCGACAATAAAGTTTTCAGTCTGACCCAGGGACTAGGCCTAGGTAATATGGACCAAAAATCATATTTTGAAGCTGCATGATAATGTACGATATCTTTATTTAAAAAAAATCTTCTCTAATCAAAGCTTTATTCCAAATATCAAGCAAGCACTTTTTTTTTAACAAACAGCTGCACATAGACATAACAAGCAACTGAAAAATAAAGTAACCTCCTGGTAGATGTTTTAGTATAACTATAACTCAGTGTAGATCCCAATATAAATGGTATAGTTTTTATCTCATATCTCTTGAAAACATTCTTTATTTAAAATTTCTTATTTGTTGCTCAGCCCTTCTTGGGACACCCTGTTTTATAGGTGACAGTTTAGAGCTATGAGTGAAAGGATGGGTATTTTCCCTCCTGTGAGTTGCCACTCATGCAGCACCAGAGAACCAGGGTCTTATGGTAGCCCTGTTGCTTATTAAATTATGTTTTTTTGCTTTCTTTTTTTTTTTTTTTTTAGGCAAGTCTAGTCCCCAAACACAATGTGATGCACAGTATTGATGATTGTTTTTTGTTGAGTGAGCTAGGTCCTGCATCCCAGAACAATGCCACTTATAGTGGCATGCTTAACTGTACTTATGTGCTTTCCTGCACTGTGGTATTTGGTTTATGTTAAAGCATTTTCTTTATAGCAGGGTCCAAATAATTCAGTCTATGGCAAAATTTTAGTCAAGCATCTTAAATAGCAAAGATCCTATTAAAATTTATGATGCACAGTTTCTTTCTGATTTTCCTTTTAATGCATTTTAATATTAACAGAAAACCTGTTCTAGAGCACATGTTGAAATTTTAAAGGTGATATCCACAAGTTTAACTCATCCCAACCAATAACTGGAGCGCTTTCGTTCCAAATTTGAATCTCTAAATTTTCTCAGGCAGTTGTGAAGTATGTTAAAGCTAACTTATATTTTGCATTAGAAAACATTGAACTTGCTTGTCCAGAAAGAAAGGTGCAGTCAAAAGCTTGGCAGATGTTTAGTTTTGTTTCTGTATTTGCATTGTTTGGCTTGAATCGGATGAAGAAGCCATTTTTGAGCTCCATACTACTACTACTAGGATCCTTGTTTTTTTGAGGTTTTGAATCCTATTTTTTAAGTCATGGTGTCATAACCAGTAGTTAATATTTATATACTTAAAAGTAGAGGACAATCAATTGCATTAATCTAACGATTGGTTTTTAGCATAGAGCACTAATTTAAAACCTGAGTTTTCTCTTGTACTAAAAGGATCTTTCTATGAGTTTTTTTTATTAACAATATGCTGATTTAGATAAAACAGTAGATCATTATGTTATAACAATGCATTTCTAAGCCATACAGAATCATTATAACTGTTCTGCATCTTTGTCTCCATTAAATTGTGTTACTATTTCTGGACCAGTTTCTGGATCGATTCATGTTTCTGCTCTTAGATGCCTCTGGCATTACTTTTTTTTTTTTTTGCAAACACTAGTGAAGTTTCACTTAAGGAGCAGTGGCTAGTGGGCGCCTGTATCAGTACAATATTTTAAGTGGATGTTTCATATCAAATAAGCATTTATCTAATAAAAATCAATTTGTAATAGTTAATTATATGTTAACATTCCTCTTTTGGATCGGTCAAAATTTAGGAAACAATGATTTATCTAGTTTTGCGGGGTTTTTTCCAGGAAAATTAATGCGTTTATTCTGTGCCACTGTAGAATGATAAGCTGCTACATTTAGCAGAATGTTTTATTGATCTTTCAGGTAAAATTTACTTCTACTTCAGCACCAGCTCAATGCTTGAGGTGAGCCTCAGACGTTAAGTTGGAAAACGTATTTAAAAAAAAACAAAAAAAAAAACATTAAAGCTATTCATATTAGCATGTACAATATGCCTATGTGTGATTTTTTTATTTTTTTTTATTTTAAGCAGTAATATGTATGCACATCCTTACTTGCCCCGCAACACGATGATGAAAGGGGTGCCGAGGCGCACCCAATGTGCTGTCAATGACACCTCTGACTGTGCATTCTCATCAGCCTGCAGCCTGACAGTGTTACAGAGCTGTGTAGAGGTTTCAGTCTTTAGGGTGATGTAGGAGGGCTGGGCGTCTCTGCTTGTACCCTCCACATTTACATGGCACGACCCAGTTCAGCTATGACTAGCTGTGGGGGAGGGGACAGTCTGGGCGATGCTAAAAATACCACATCTTGCATTAGGCGGCTCCTCTGCAGAGGGATCCCTAGAATTGCTATCCTCGACTTCCATCGGCTTTTTGGCACACAGAGGTGTTCAAACTGCCAGAGGGTTTCCTTAGAAAGGATAGGAAGACCACTGTCGTCCTATCTATTGGCCTCTTGCACAGCCTCTAATGTGAGATAACGACACCAATAGCTTGAGAGTTGCTAGTGTTTGCTCCTCAAGTCAAATCATCACACAGAGGGGTTAGGCTGTGGTGTTGCTGCTGTAGTGTGTAAAGGGTTAACTGCAGCCACTGTCATTCAACCATACCACGCCAGCTGTTGGCTTGGAGATCCGATCACAATGATTTTCCACTGTTGTGACATGTGACCTGCTTCGCAACCTTAAACCAAGGCAGTGTAGCAAATGTTGGCACGCCTTCATCTTGGCATTGTTTGTGCTTGGCAAGTGTGAGAATATAAAGACGTCTGATAGGAAAAAAAAAAGATGTTACTATTAGCTGCTGTACATGTATGTGGGTCACATATGTGGTTCCTAAATAGTCCAATTTTATTCAGAGGTCAATAAAACAAAGATTGCTTTTATTTTTTTACCTGAAGATGACATGTTTTGTAAAGACCACAAAACCACACTTTGTTGTAGACAAACTCACAAAGGAAACATAAGGGCAGTGGTGTGGTTTGAGATGCATTTTCTCAAGAAAAATACTAAGCCTATTCAGCCTAATTTTCAGTTGGCAGCAACACAGCAGTTGTATTAATGTATACATGATCTATTTGAAAAATGTACAAATCATGTACAAGTGTTTATTAAAAAGAGAAAATGATCCCTTCTAGCCAAAAAAATAAAACACATTATATTCTTAAGTCAAAGCAATATTTATTTGCAGTTGTTTTGATATTCCATAATTAAGTGTTAGACATTTTGAATAGTAAAAACCCACTAAATTAGTGATCTGTGGTGCTCCTTTAGTTACAACTCTATGACTGCTTGTGTTTCTTATTACCACCGATGCATCTGAATTAGAGGTGAAACAATTTTTTTTGACGTGTCTGACCATACATGCTGCTGATTCCTTAGGCTGATATTGCTCTTCCGCCATTTAATGAAAGAAAATAAAATAATGCTAGCCAATTTTAGACTAAATAAAAAAAAAACCCAAAGAAACCCACAAAGATGTATCTAAAGGTCAAAGTAAACATTAGAGATGGATAGCGTATGGAGGCAGTCGAAATGCATGCACTTGATGTTATCTTAAGGCATTGCTTCTGAATGCTCTAATGAATCGACCAACTAATGCATGGATCTTATTTCCCCTAATGTAGAGGCTTTGTTTCAGCCAGCTGGACAGCAGTGTACAATAGCAATGTGATCAGTAGCTCTGCTGTTATTTACTTCTTACTGCAGGAGAAAATTTAAGTTTCTGTGGCATTTTTTCCTGTCCTCTAACTATTAGGACTTAATGCATCAGTGTGAGAGTTTCATGGCCAAAAGTACTGCTCACCAAGTGGTCTGAGGTTGTCATTCTTCTTCAAGACAAGGTCAGCTTGTCGTGATTGATAGAATAATATGTTTCATTCTCTCCCGGAGAATGTCAGGACCTTAAGTCCCCTCACACTTCACTGAGGTCACCAATGACCAATGTCTTACAGTTGATTGGGTTTTGTATAAAGAAGCACATTTTTGTTTTATATCAGCTAATTGTTTTTGCTTCATTCAGTTTAGCTGAATAAAAACACAGTATAAAAGGCTGCTTGTATTTTCATTAGATTTCCACATGGGAACAGCTTTTTATGCTTGGTCCAATTGAGTTTCATATGTGTCTTCTGTTTCACTGCTAATGCTATTTGCCCAATTGTACATATTACATCATAGTTCTACTAAACTGATGGGGGCACACATGTTAACAATCTAAGTCTCAAAGATGAACTATTAGAAATAATTAGAATCCACATGACAGTGAATTTTAGTCAGCTGTTAAATTGGCATATCTCTTGTATTCTTTTTAATTTAGTCCTTATTGATGTGGAATAGTTTACCTGGTAGTTTTCACCTTAAACAGCAGTGTTCAGCTGTGACAGTAGGAGTATTGCCTTCATTTTGTAACGCCCCTATCTGTATGAGTGTATTTATATTCTGTTTAGTCAGGGTTGTGTGAACTACATTATGAAAAATTGTTGCGTCACTCGCTGTGCAATTTTGAATTCAAAATATTCCCGACAGTCAAGCCAAGTTGCCAGGAGTTGTTCTTGGTTTCAATTAACTCTCTATGGTACACAATTTTCCATTTGATAACAAATTAAATTCCATAAAAAATTCCACTTTTACTGCACTGAAAGAGAGATGGAGTCCTAAGATAGCCAATAGCACAATTTATATTTGTCAATTGGAAACATATTGGTCACACAAATGTGGACCTTAAAAAAAATTCTAAGAATAACTATAGTCAAGAGTTAAAAGATAAACAATAAAATACTGCACTCTAAAGTGTTTTAACAATATTAAACTGTGCACCTGGAGAATAAATAACAGCTATGGAGATTTTTTACAGTAATGGATATTTGAAAATAGCAGCAACATCAGAGATGTGCAAAATGACAGCAGTATGTTATTTAACTGACTAAGGTAGAAACTGTGCAAAATCAGCATGAATGTAACAGCGTATTGAGGTTGTTGGGAACAGTGGTGCTTATAAAATCTTACAGCTGCTGGGAGGAAGGATCTGTGGTAACGCTCCCTGGTGCATTTAGGGTGCAGAAGGAGCTCTCCTGTTCAGCAAGTTTCATGCATGGGGTGGGAAACGTTATCCAACAGAGATGTTAATGTAGTAGGGATCCTTTGTTTATCACCTCCTGCACTGAGTCCTGAGGGCATCCAATCACAGAGCTTGCCTTCCTGATCAGCTTATCTAGCCCATCCAGCTTACCCAATATCGATGCGCTTTTCTGCAGGCATCTTCTCAGGACCTCACCATTTGACACCTCAGAAATCATAAATACATATTTTTGACATTTTTGGATGATGGATGATGAAAATACTTATCAATAAATAAGACGGCTTCACTCTGGGTGGAAGTGCAACTTTTTGTTGCAGGAAGTGTTATCAATCCTTATGTCTATCATAAATGGTTAAATCTGTACTGGGAGCTTTAACAGCTAAACAATGTTGATGTTTTATGGTCCACAGTTTGTGTCGTCACAGGCCAAATTAAGGTAATATTTACCTAACTTTCCTAGTTTTGGATCTAATGGGATTATCAAGCAATAATTAAAATCCTGTTTTCCTCCCAGTTACCTAAATGCATCAAAACCAAGAATATTGACATTTTCGTCAGTCTGTAAATTTGCCAGAAAACAGTATATCACTTTGTTATACTTTAGTTGAATAAAAATACAATGTTTTTTAAAGTAAAATCTATATTATCTTTTAATCCTACCTTTTATGTAATTGAAAACCACCACCTGTTAAGTAATCAGAATATTTTTTGTTTCATACTTTTACTTTCCTTGTGATCCTTTCTGCCAGCTGTCAGAAAGGATCAGATCTGTATTTAAAAAAACAGAAAAGAATGAAATAGTATGTCTACTAAACACCTGAGTGCTGTGTTATGTTTTATGATTTTCTAATAAGCTATACAAATATAATCTGTGCAATAGTAAAGGGAGACTCTTTTCTAAGTCAAAGTTTTCTTAAAGATTAACACGGATAAGGGTTAATAAAGGTTTTTATTGAAAGAAGATAGTAGTTTTGAATCCTATAAAAAAGAAGGAATTACAAGAGGATTTCCCTAATGCATCACTTTCTATGTAATTTACCTATATTTATTTTTTATTGAACAGAATATTGTGGGAGTTCTTGGTTTTAATGCATTTGATAAATAAGAGTGATTTGACCTGTTGATCGCCCATTTATAAGGTTTGAGAGGAAATTACCAACTTGGATTTGTCTTTTTTATTTGGCTCTTTATATTCAGAATAAAGATGGCAATAATTACAGTTTGGGATATGAAATAATTGTTTAGGAGTGTAGATGAAAAGTGTTCTACTTAAACATATCTTAAAGTCTTCGTTAGAAACCCCATCATTATTTGTGGAGAAGTTTGATTTCAGTCTACCTTCACTGCTGATCAAATGGTTGAGCTGATATTTTCTGATGAAATGCCTTTATTCCTTTTTACCTGGAAGCGCAGTGTTCATATATTGTTTCCATTTTTCTTTAAAAAATAAAATAATATAGGTAAAAGGTATTGACTGCATTAACACACATTAGT
This sequence comes from Cyprinodon variegatus, assembly GCF_000732505.1. Lineage (NCBI taxonomy): Eukaryota > Metazoa > Chordata > Actinopteri > Cyprinodontiformes > Cyprinodontidae > Cyprinodon > Cyprinodon variegatus. The sequence goes on from NW_015150592.1 coordinate 1,316,806, forward strand.
CTGAACTGTGTAAAAAAAAAAAAAAAAAATATATATATATATATATATATATTATTCACTTGGTTGTTGTATATGAATGTTCCTGGTTGAATTATAAAATTGGAAAACGACAACTTTTTAGAGTCTGTCCATGTATGTTGATATTCAAGGTGCTCTTTCATGCTGCAGCTGGGCAATTATATCTAAAAGGGGTTTCTTAATTTTAGATTCTGAAATTGTATCATTTGTTTCACTAAGAATCCTGAAACCTATAATATTTTAGATTAATCTGTCTCTAATTTCTATGAATGCTAATTTTCTTCAGTTTTGGTGGTATAAACATCTTTTTTTAGCAAATATTCTTATTGGTAGAAGGATGAGGGGGGAAATATACATTTGTAATGTCAAATCTCAGTCAGATTTTATAATCAATAGTCTGATGCATGAGTATTAGTGAAGAAATACCATAGAATAGAGATGAGGTTGGCCATATATGTAAATCATTCAGTGGCTTCTGATACTTTACTCTGTAAAACAGGTTTTACCAAGTTGACTTTGTTGGGAACAGTGCTGCTGGCACACAAACTTTTCAGCTCTGCCAGTAATTTATTTTTTATGAGATTGAGTTCCAAACTTTGTGATTTCCACTACAAACATTGGCTCTGTTGCCCTTGTGCTGCTTTGTAACTAATTTAGGCCTTTGCATGGGGTCAGTTTTCATTTTTGAAGACCAGTTTTTACCCCTCCACACACAAACACATTGTGTCACACTATCCTTGTGGGGACTTTCCATTGACTTCTATTCATATTGCTTGCATTTCTATAACCTAACCCTGACCTTAACCTTAACTATTCCCCCTAACTAGGGCTGCAACTAATGATTATTTTGCTAATTAATTCAATTAATCGATTAGCAATCAGATAGAAATGTTTTACCTAAAGAATTTTTTTTTTACAGAATTAAACCTGGTGAAACTAAAATATTTTCATTTTGGATAGTTGTTGGTCTAAGTGGGTTTTTCTGTCAGCTAAAGGTTCATACTCCAGTTAAAAATAAAACAATTCTAAATTAGTGGACAATTATTTAAATAATCAATTAATCTGATTCATTGTTTCAGCCATATACCTAACCCTTAACTCCATTGACACCTTACTCCTAAACGTCTCCTCATGGGGACGAGCCATTGGTCCCCTCAAGTGTCTTCAAATTCCCACAAAGTAGCTTGTTCCTGGGACATTCTCCCCACAGGGTAACAAAATCATGACCACACACAAACAGCTGGGATCTTGTTCTCAAGCTTTCGTTTTTCTAAACTTGTTCCTCTTAATGTTACAACTGTCATTAATTTCTGACACATCCATTTAGATTTATGAGGCTCTGCACATGCATTTGCAATATCTCTACTTTTCTTCCTTTTTATAATATGTTGTAAGAACACAGACATTCATGTATGTCCAAATCTGCTGCAGAATTAATGACTGTTTACAGGACACACACCAGCCTATTATGTCACTTTTGTCTGCATACAAGCAGCGAGTGAAACTGTATCAGCTTTTAAGAGAAATATCCAATTTTTTTCAGAGGAATACTTAATATCCTCCGTAAATACCAAAAGATAGTGGTAAATCCAGAGTGGGGAAACTGTTTAACCGCAAACAATTTGATGATGGCTAAAGTTATAAAACAAAAACTTGTCAATCAAAATAAACAAAAGACATTTCCCTAGAGGGAATCTGCTATATCATCACAAATAAATGATACTAATGTTGTAAGCATAGCTAAAAAGACATAATTTGGCCTGAAAGTTATAATCACATCACTTAATAGTTTGGGTTCAAATAAATCCTTTAACCTACCAACATGAGTTAATGTTTAAATTTAACAGCATGCTCTTCTCATATAGTACGATTTATCAGAGGAGGCAAACCATTTGAATAAATTTATATACAAATGTTTGAAAAATGGAATCCATCCTTAATAAAAACATCTTATCAGAGTTGTATCATTTACTTTACATGATGTCTCATCATCCTATGGTTTGATCTCACCATCCTGTGGTTTGATCTGTATTTTAATAAAATAAAATAGATAACTATATGGTTATCAGCATTTTATTTAATTATTAACAACTCAATATTAATGTGAAGGAGATCTTGCTTCTATAATCTTTTTAGACTTACATTATTTTAACAGGTAAATTGAAAAAGAAAATTAACTTTTCCTTAATGTTAGAATGGGATAAATATACTTACTGCCCCACTATTTTGTTTTAAAAGATTTAACAGTCATGCTAGGGAAACTAATTAATGAAATAAAACTTTTTCAGCCCGTTCCAAAGTAAAATAGGCTGTAATTGCATTTTGGCTACTTTTAGAACCACTCTAAGGTTCACATAAACCAGATATTATTGCAGTTTGTAATTCTTGGATTTGGAGGTTTTGAGGTGCCAGTTTGAGGCTTTCTTAGTATTTTTTTCACCTTTTCACAGTGCTGTAGAACTGTTGAATAGGCCATTTTAGTATGCAGTCCAGTGGGGCTCAGCATTGTCTTCATAAAATAAGCAAGACCTTCTCCAAAACAGAAACATCTTGATGTTAGCAACTGTTGCTCCAGAGCCTGTGTAACATGCAGCTTAAAATTAGTCTAAGCAGATGCTCAGGTTACCAGGAATATGTGCATAAATTAAACAAGTGTCATCACACACCCGACCTTTTTAATAAACCAGATGGTCTTTTGTCTTTAACCTTCAGTTTAGAGTGTGATTTCTGTGAAAGAGAAAAACATATTTTCTTCTTTTTATAAAGGTATATTCTTTTCATATTTCCATCAGCCAGATTTAGAGGAAGCTTTTCTTATTTGTGCTGTTTGGAAATTGATTCAATGCAGGATTCACCCTCTTTTTGTGGGTGCGGGCCTTTTTCTCAGCAGGAATTTGTTTTTAGTATTTTGCCAAATTTTATGTTTGATTTCTACCTATGGTTAATCTAAACAAAAGATTGTGGTGATAAATTTCAAATAGTCTGAAGATGTTTAACCGGACCACTTTTTTTGAAAACAGTTTGAAAGTTGATCTGAAAAAATTTTGTTAAATTTGACTCTTGACATTTTGAAACGGTCTTGTTCTATTGGAAATTATGGAAATCTATTTAAGCTGAAGAAGCAAGTTGAAAATGTGGGAGGAATTTTTTATTCTTAGAGATTTAGGAGAAATGTGTAAATGCATTTTAGGCAGCCACATTCAAGATTTAAGAGCAAGGAAAATATGCTATTATTTTGTACAAATCTTCCTTAGGGTAAACCTTTTCATCGATGAACAAAGTTGATTACAGAGTAGAACTTTAGATATGTGCACCAGGGCATAGTCTTTTCAACAAATACATACACTCCAAAAAGTTTCTGATCGTATTAACTTTGTTTATTATTCAGCATTCGACTATTACTGGTCATCTCAACATAATGCTTACGATGAATGTGTTTTTCATCTTTCCAGTTCAGAGACTTATATAGCTGAGTATGATCAACAAAACAGTGGAAATTATTACTGAGTCTCCTGATAACATTGCCTGAGGGAGGCATGCCTGAAATGTATTGGTGCTTCCACAGAAACAGTCTAAACTCCATAAACGGTTTTACTATTTAGCAACAGACGCTTTGACATAAAGAGCTCTGTTCTATTTGTAATAGCTTAATAGCCTTAATGGGGGTTTTTGGTATGACTAAATACATTTTTTTGCAGCAGATTGTGATGCTGTATATTTAAAGGATAATTGTTTTTTGCACTTTTTAATGAAACCTTTATGCTGTTAATATAGAGAAAAAAACCTGACTGGTTTCATACTTTCTTTTTATTAATTGCCATTACTTCTTTAGATTTATAGTGTGATCATAAGTTTATGAAATAAACTCTTTAAATGAAATTGATCATTGATTGGTAAGCTTCAGCTTTCCCCATTGATTTAGACTAAGTATGTCACTCTTCCTTCACACAAGTTCTAATCCCAAGAGCTACATCCTTGATATTATTTTACGTTCATTTAAAGGATTTTAGTTTGACAGATCAAATTGTACACTTTTGATATACGATGATACACCTTGTACCCTTTTTTTATTTTTTTTTATTTTGTTATTTTATTTTCACATTTGTGACATTGTGTTTTTCAAGGCAGTAAGGCATGTTTTAATTTAAAATGAATGTTCTATATATAAAAAAAATATATATATCGACTCGAACTTGAATCGCCTGAACTATCCCATCACTGTTCCTGTATCTCTAATTAATCTTCCACTCTGCTCAAAACAAAGTTATTACCATAGTATCAAACCTGTTGTTGTCATTCCCAGTCATCCACACCATGGCAATCCTATGTGCTTAAGTAGAAAGCAGCTGCCCCTCTGTTTTTTTTTTTGGTTTTGTTTTTTTTTTTTTCCTGAAAACATTTAACTTTTTTGTTTTTTATTAAAGGTTCTTAAAAGTGATGATGACAAATGCCTGATTTAGTGATATTAGTGAAAAAGATTTTTATTTTTAGCATAACATCATGTTGAATTTAAACTAGTCATCAACCGTAGGGAACTCTTCTAACACAAAATGAGCTGCATTAAGAGTCGTGCAGCAAAAATGTTCTAGTGGGATATAACCAACCGCTGAGCAGAAAGATAAAGCGGCAACAAAGGAAAAGCTCAGGTAAAAACTGTGCCAGAGACGCAGCTTTTTAGGGTGTATATATGTAAAACGAGATGGCAAGTTCAAGTGGGGTGGAAAAAAAAAAATTGAAGCTAAGAGGTACCATCGGGAGAGGGCTAGACTGTAGCCTGCTGGTTTCCCAAGCATTTACACTTTAAAAGATAGAACCATAATTATTTGTCATGCTTCTTATTAATTCACAAGTGACAATGACCCAAACGACTCCTACAACAGCTTGGTGGGTAAATGGCCCAATTAGTCAAATAACCCATTTTAATTTAATCGTGCACATGCCTGGAGTTCTGAATTCATAATCACTAGTAGCAAAGCTGTAGATATGACAAAATGTTGAATTTGACCTTCGATTCTTCATGCACTTGAGGCCTGTGGCCGTTTTTCATCTGGAAGAAGGGTAGGGTGGCTTTAGGGGTCAGCATAAGAGCATAAGTTAGTTGGGAGCAGAATTTATTGTTTTGATTTTTACTGTATCAGTAAATGTATTTTATAACACCCATAACTCCAGTGAAAATTTTAATTAGGACATTTATATTTAAATATAAATGTTCTTTTAAATATATATGACTTTGGTTTGCTGTGTGCTGTTTTATACACAGGATAGTATGATCTTGTATTTACCTGCACCCAATAGTATGATTTCTTATTACTGACTAGATTCTATATTTGCATGAAATTTTGAAATATTTTCACTAGTCCAAGTTTTTTTTTTTATTCTGTAATCTAGATATTTTATATTTAATGATATATGAAATGTTTTTTTTAACATTTTAAGTATCTGATTTATTTAAAAAAAACTCCTTTTTACTTTTTTGCAGGGTGGGTTATGTTAACCAGACTATATAAATGGTTGTATGTTAGGGAGTGCAGGCGTGAAGGAGTACAGGAATAGGGGATATTGAGGCTTTGCCTAAGATCCTCCTCATACAAGAGTTATGATACTGTTGATCCATTTTCCAGGCCAGATCAGCAACAACTATCAACATTGATCTTTTGTGAAACATTGCCAAGTTGTGACTTAAAAAAAATTATGATGGTCAAAATAAGCCAAGAATGGCCCAGAAAACGCTATGTTCAGTTTAGCTTTGAATAATGTTTTAAAGATTCTCAAGTTATCAATATTCTTTATTTCAATTGTTGTCTGCAGCTCTTTCATAATTTTGTTGATTCTATTTGAATGCATTATTAATAGTATAGCAGTAAGACTAGTCTGTACATATAGTATCCTCCATGTGAAATGAATGCATTAGTGTTGTTGTTCACTGTTTTACAGTTTTCTTTTCTGTTTCAGATCTACATGCAAGGTGATCTCCGGGTCTGCGGGCGTTCTTCAGTCACCATGAATGATTAGGAACTCAGCTCTCCAAGGGATATAATGGTTTGTTTTGTAATATCTCTACACTACCACCTGACATGTGACTCCAGCTGCCTGTGAAGGATCTGTCAGCTGTTTATGGAAACCATTTGTGTATTTGCACTCTTGAGGATTTAAAATTATTATTTTTTTTTGGTTATTTTTTTAAGGACAACAATTTTCTATTTTAGCCCCACTGTCGGGTAAAAGCAGCAGCGCTTTGCAAAAGACTAGGGGTGGCAGCAGGAAGCAAGGCAATGGCAAACAACTCGTACAGTGGGGTGAAGAACTCCCTGGTGGAGGCCAACCACGATGGGGACTTTGGCTGCACACTCAAAGAACTGCGCTCCTTAATGGAGCTACGAGGCGCTGAGGCGATAACCAAAATTAGTGAAACCTACGGAGATACTCAAGGACTCTGCAACCGTTTAAAAACATCACCTATAGACGGTACAGTATAATGTTTTCTGTATTTTTAAATGCTACTACTAGAAGAGCTATTTAGGTGGTAATGATGTGGTAAAAAAGTGTTTTGAAGGTGCTACACTTCATACATAGACTTCACTGCCAGACAGGTGTTCAGACAAGCCGGTCGGCTGTGACCTAGGCCTATCCTGGGCTATTTCAAGGTCTCTGCTTATGTCCCCCACACCCCACTTCTCTCTCTTCTTTCACCTCTCAGTCTGTGTGCATGCTTGTATGTGTGGCTTCAGACAGACCAGCTGTTTCCCTGGGCACAGCACCAGTCTTCAAGCAGGTCACACTCCCATGTGTCGTCCAAAACAGTGCGACTTTCTACATGTTATCATCTGATTTTTATTGTGCTGTAAAGCAGTTGATACTTAATCTAAAAATAGTCAGCTTTCAGAAAAAAAAAAAAATCTCAGCAGGGTGTGTGTTGCCACCTTCCTCCCTCCCTACCTCCGTTTGAATTTGTCTCTCTGTAGACAGTCTGCTTAATCGTCAGAATGACCTTGACTGAACTCTTATGGGAGGGGATTTTCAGTTTGATCCCAGATTAAAACGGCACCACATATTCACTGTAACAGCAACAGTCGGCTCTATGCAGTGCCTCAAAGCAAGGAAAAATCTTCCTGGCCTTCATCAAAGAGGCAGTAATGTGATAAATACCATGCTTTACTGCAGCGGAAAACATTTCTCATTGCAGCCACAGTCATTAGCTTACTTTGTGAATCTTGACCTTTCATTTATTGATGGTGGAAGCGGTGTGCCCTGTTTACGTTTCGCAGTTTTTATCAGCATGGAAGACTCTGAACTGTGTTGAGGGGGGAAAATGTAGGAGAAGGAATTTAGTGGTTGACAGGGTGTGAGTTGTCTAAACATGCATGCAGCTCTGTCATGCTGCTAAACGTGTAGTACCGTCATGTTACTAACATTAATGACATTGCTTGTTTTGTAAATGTATTTGTCCTCATCCGCTGAACGCTGTACTGCACAGGTGTAGCTTAATGATTAGAAACTTCTTAAATAAAAAAAAAATGATAAAGATCAAGGGGGGGGACTATCAAGAGGTTGTTTCTGAAATTTCGACTATAATTCAGAGAAATTAAAGCACAAAGTGTTGCTTCTCATAAAGGTAAACAAGATTAACAAAAGAAAGGATTTATTAAACAAACAGCTTTATGTTGATTAAGGTGTTTAACTGCTGTAGAGTACATGCACTTCACATAAAATGGGGTTCCTTTCTCTGAAGACACTACATCAGTGTGATGTAGCATGGAGGCCATCAGCCTGTGGCTCTGCTCAGGTGTTAAAGAAGCACAGGTTACTTTAGTAGAAGGCCTTTAACTTTTCTTTATTGTTGGGTCTGATGTCTCATCTTTTCTCTTGATACGACACAGTAACCCCAAGGCCATTAAAGCAGGAACTGGTACTTTCAGGAATGGGAGCTGCTGCCATGTCCTTATGGAAAATAAAATCTCCATAAGGCTTGTCAGCATGAAGTGTTGATAATGCTGCTTTGAGCCACAAGTAACTTTCGGTGCTTTTCTGCTTTTCTCCCAGATTCTTAAACCTTAATTTTAAAATGAAATGCAAAACGTATATTAAACTGTACCTTTTAATCATGGTTGTGAAGCAGGATTTTGTTCAGGGTTAGCTTAGCGCAAGCAGTGCAACAGCTGTTCCTTATGTCCGCTGTGTGTCTGTGTGTCCTGGCTCCTGAAACAGACTCCCTTCAGTCCAAGTGAACTTTCCCCCCGACTGTGAATGATCTTTGCGTATCAGTCCTTTTAAGGCTGTTGTGATCCCTGTTGCATCAACACATTTTTCTACCACATTTTTTCCTTTTACTTAACTTTGTGTTTTTGTGCTCAGGTATAGATCTCTGCCATCAGTCAGTGTCTTTATTCGGGACTTTTTGTGGCTTATCCTTTTCGGAGGCTATCAAGACCTCGTTTTACCACAAGGGTCCCACGTAACCCAAAAACCAAAATCCCCACCTGGAAACCATTTACATTTTGCAATTTGATCTGTGGAGATTATGGAGTCCATGTTCATCAGCCTTATCCTAAAGGAGTTTGCCCAAGGAGAGTTTCTCTGGACCACTATCTGTACTTTGTAGCATGTCAATCTTTCCACGATTTCTCTGGACCTCTTAATGTTCCTAGTGATGAGGGGTTTATTATTTTCTATTATTTTCCTTCTAAAGTGGGTCAGACGGTACTATTTTTTCAGATCAATTACAGCTCCTGGTTGGTTGTAAAATTATTTCCAGTTGAACCTAAGCTGCAATAAACACATTGACCATGCAATGAAAGGATGGTCTGAACTGATCTACAGACTGGACAACTTTTAAGTCAGCCCTTTCCCCCATTAATGTTTGGGGTAGAATATGAGCAAAACACAAAACCTTGTTCCTTTGTAACATTTCACCTTTAGGTATGAATTTTAGGCTTTCATTAGCTGTAAGTCATAATCATCACAATAAATAGAATTTAAGGCTTGAAATGTTTCACTATATGTCGTATTCTTATTTTTAATTTAATTGTTAAAGTGAGGCAAATAATAATGATAAAACTCTTTGGTTAAAAACACAAAGACAATTTGGTTTGAAATTCAGCAAATAATTTACATGGTATAATACAATTATTAGACTTGGAGCATTAAAATGGGTCTCCTTTTTGCATTGGCTTTCAGTATTCAATGTAACAATCCTTATATTTAAAGATCAGAATGGCTTTATAATTGGATTATTTCTACTGCTATCAAAATCCAACCCTTGATCTTTATTTCAAATACATTTGATAGCTCCAGATCATGTTTCATCTCCCAACAGGTGTTGTTCCCAGTAGGTATGCAGCTGTGGTAGTCCATTCATTCATCACTGGCATGGGAAATTAAGGCATCCTGTAAGATTATAAGGGCTTAACAATTGAAAAGGGATTTCTAATTAGTTGGTCAGTTATTTTTCAAAGCTCTCAAGTCGATCCTTTGCTAATCCTTCACATTTCCAAAGCTCTACGGCTGAACTGCTGTGTTGATTATTGAACTGAAATTTACATTTAACTCTTTTATGTTGAGGACCATGTTATTTAGTTAGTCTAAATGTTATTCTACTCCCAATGAAGACGAATGTCATATAAAATCATCATATTCTTATATGATCAATTTAAATCTGATAGCTGATCTAATTAAATAAGTGTCTCTAGCCATGGACTGGTAAGAGATTCTAAGCTTATGATTACTTTAAATAGAAATAGCAAATTTTCACCTTATTTCCACAGGACATCTAATAGAGAAGGTTAGTCTTTCTCCTGCTATGGAAATGTATTAGTAAATTTATTAGTTTCAGTAAATTAGCAAAATACTGAATAATCAAAAGATTTAGATTATAACAGCATTTTACCCTTTTACTGTTTATCTCTTGACATAGTAATATGAGAATAGGATGCTGACAGTAAGTGGGCTGTGGAAAGCAAAGCTATCCTCAACTGCTCAAGACATGCATGTTATAGCCATCGTTCTGTTGTTTTAAGACGGTTATCTTATTAAGCATTGACAAGAAATACTGCATTGTTTCAATGAATGCCATGGCATGTCATGTTTTTAATGCAGTAAATGTTGCCACACGGCTGAATTTGCTTTACTTGTTAGTAGAAGAAAAGAGTCCTTGGGCTAGTTGATCTGCAGTGTGGAGCTACAGCTGCTGGTGGAAGGGCAATGCAGTGTTTACTCTAATAGTCATTCAGGGTACTTCCATGAAAACATGACTGATTATCTTGTCATTTTTATATTGATACCAGTAACTTTCCCTTATGTATAATTGGTTAGTTTAATGCTCATGTGTTGTTCCAAAAATCCAGATGCCATTTCACATTCACAAATACATTTATGAACTCCGTCTAGAACAGACATTGTCTGTGTTAAAGCAGAGGGGTATTTTTTTTTTATTTATTTATTACATTGAAGGTTACACTGTCTTTTTTACTTTTAAAGAGATCTACTTTTGGTAAAATCTGCCCTTTTTATAATGAGCCTTTTAGTTTCAGGTCAAATTGTTGAACCTATCAATACATGTCCTGTTTGTCCTGCTTGCTGGCCCAACAATAGTTCACTTCCTCTAGGTGCTAAAAGATCTTGTTGTACGACTCCAGTTTCAGCTTAGCCTCTATACCCCATTGTTATATAAATGGGTATTTTAAATAATAATGATTTAAAGAGGAACTAACCCAGTCTTGGTTATGTGAAGTTTAGCATGTGGAACTTATAAGCTGGCTAACATTTGTGGAAAGTGTCAGTCTGAATAAAAAAAAAAAATCTTCGACATTTAAAAAAAAATACATAAAACTATTGACATTTGACAAGTTTTTTTTTTGTCCTTAAATAGATTATAATTAAACCTTTACCATTTTATTAAACATTACTTCCTATATTTGTGCTTATTTATGGTAGTCCAGGTCCATGTGTTTTACTAATGGACATTGGTGTTTAAAAAACGGTTTCTTTTATCTGTCACTGCAGATTCCCCTCACACCCATACCATTATCAGACCAGTTAGGGCTGTCAAATGGTAGTTTACTCAGCTGTAGGTCAGCACGCCAAAACTTGTCATCAGGTCTAAATTCAAAATATGATTACGACTTTTGAATGAGTGAATAGCATTGATCACAAGTCGCATCCTGTTTTTTTAGCATGATGAATACAGTTTGCATGATAAATAATATTTATGCAACAAAGAAAGCAAAAAACAAAAACAAAAAAGAACAAACAAACACAATTAAGCGAATGTGTTTTTTGGAAAATACCTGCAGGCAGTCTCATCTGTCTGGAAAAAATAAGGCAGCACTATTTTAAGGCAAAACAGAAAAAGACATGTCAAAAAGTTTGCCTCTGTTCATTTTAATTGCAGCATTCCTATGTGGTGGTGTCTGGCCGCCAACTGCTTCAGTGTGGCACAGCCTTTTTGAGACATTTCTATTTTCAAATGTTTCCATGTCTCAAACACAATGAAACTGTAGTGATCTTTTGCCTCCGCCAACATTAGAACCATTAGTACTATGGCACGACTGAGAGGTTTAAAATGATGCTTCTCATTGCTCCCAATGTGTGCATGTTTAGGTTTGCAAACTAGTGTTAAATAGTTTTTTGTATTGAGGAGGAGAGCAAAGGGCTTTATATTATAAGAGGGTTAGGGTAACCCCTAACCTCATACAAATCATCTTGTTTTCTTACCACCTTGTCCAGCAGATCCTCCAAAGTACCTATTACTCAACAGCTCACTGTTCAAATTTCCACACCCTAAAAAGGGAGCCTTTTTTACCTAAAACACAGAAAACAAAAGGGGAAAAAAACCATCTCTGCTTTTCCTTATCAACGTCCATCCATATCCTGACTAATTGCATGATTGTTCTCACACATATGAGGAAAAAATTGCCCAGACGGTGAGAGCAAGGAAGACGTGCTGCTTGAACGTAACATCAGTCATTTCTCGTGGAGTGTTTAGCGGTTTAAAATATCACATTTAAAGCGGAGGTAGTATCTTCCTAAACCCGATAATTCAAAACTGTTTAATTTATCGACATGTTGAACCGTGTTTGGTTTGGGCAACATCAGATTATTATGGCAGCACCAAATCTCTCTGATCAAAATACAAGGGAACATGACACTCTGTGATTATCAGAATCTCAAAAATCTGTTTGGCGGAGCCTCCTCACAATGTTTAAAGTTTGTTTTTAATATAGATGTCTGACCAGAGCTGAAGATTAAATCCAATTTGTGAACAAAGTAAAAGCGTAAGAAAACATTTGGCATCAGATTTTCTCACGATTGATCAGAGGCCCTTTAGTGTGTATGTTAATAGGAAGTGTCTGTTTTGTTTCATGTTGTAGCTTCAGCTGCTTCTTGCGTGTCTCCTTTCTGTGAAATCTCATGTTTGAAGTGATTTTTAAGAGATCTCTCTTGATATTAGTCTCTTGCTGAGGAAAGGCGTATATAACTGGTTTATAAAGAGTACTGGTATATAACGTGTACTTTAGTGTTCTTATGGATTAGTTTGTTTTTGTTTTTTGTTTTTTTACACAGTGTTACATAACTTATATGTAAGGCAGTGTTTAAAAAAAATACATAAAAGCAGGGATGTCAGAGGAGTTAACAGCCATCATTCTACAACATTCAGTGCTTTTCCTGATTATTTGGAGCATATTTTGAGATTGTGGTCATTGGAGCATTACTGTATTATTTTTGATTGCCTCTTTTACCTTTCTAGTGCGTAAGTGAACAAAAACCTAGGATCAATATTGGATTGATTAGGGGTGGGATGCAAATGATATCCTAAACAGATACGGACTTTGTAATGAATTAAAACCCTATATTTGACAAAGAACGTAGTTTCTGATATGCTCTTCTGATAATGTTTCTTTTTGTGGAGCTGCATGTTTTGCATGTTTTTGGTCCTCCCACTGACCAAAATCTTGCATGTGATGTTAATTCCTGTTCCGAGTTGCCCTCAGCTGCGTGTGTGTGTGAGTGCGCGTGTGTGCATGTTTGTTTGTCCCATTTGTCTCCTTGTTGCCTTGTGATGGATGTTGTGACCTGTCTAGGCTGACTGTTAAACTGAATAATGGAAATGGATGGAAAGATAAGTCAATTTTATTATCATTTTCATGTTGATCCGCATGATTTCTCGCTGTTTGCTGTCCCCTGTTGAGTCCCTGTCTGATTTAAGTGGTTAATGATCAGCTGCTTAACGTGAGGACTACAGGGCCAGACTTTTTTTTTTTTTTTTTCAGCTGTGTATTCAGTGGAGAGAGAACACCTTGCTCATCCCGTCACTTGTATTTATGCTCTAATACAAAGGGAAAATGGGGTGTAAAATTAAACTGGGTATTAGCTGTCAGCATGTTTTCATTGGAGGCAAACAGAATTAAAGGAGATGGTGAGAGACAGCCAGGGAGCTGCAACAGGCAGCTGAGCTGGATAAAACTTGGCTGCTTTGTTCTTTTTTTTTTTTCTTCTTCTTCTTGCTGGTGACTCATCGCTCCTCTGCCTTCTTTTAGAAAAGTGTTAGTGATTGCTTATAATTTCATATGAACCATGTAACCATTAATTCAGGATTCATTTTAGTTGAAGAAATATGATTGAAGTAAGTAGATTAATAAGTAGGGTTTAAAAAAGAGGCAGATGCACTTGAATGTCGCTTGAGCCCTGAAAGTGAAATGCAACCTTATTTTACCTTTAGTGGGCACACGTCACTGATAGAAATCACATCCAGGATCCTGCTGAGTAACTGAAAAGAGAATGTGAAAGTTGCTTGTTTGTCATGCTGCAGACTTTTATGTGGGACAGATTTACCAAACTGTCAGATTAAAGCCTGTTCATTACATTTACTGATTGGAAGCTAAGAGGATGTAGGTTTATAATTTCCACAGGACAACACACAAGTTTTGGGACTTATCCAGTAGTTGGATGTCTGTATTGGCTTATTACTGATAACATATTCCAGGCATACTTTAAGGGCGTCTAAGAATCAGAGTGGAAACCTTTGCTGCTTGACTGATTTCTTCCAAAACTCTGAAAAATGAGAATCTTACTTATAAATAAATAACATGAACTTGCTCGTCTGACAGGTCTCTTTATATTGGTCACTTTTGGGGACTGCTGTTAGCAGGTTATAGTGTAACTAGTTACATTTAACAGTGTCATGCATTTTAATTACAAAACTAACGATCTTTTAAAAAGTGAATCGGTAGTTTGGATTTTGTTTTTGTTCTATATATATATATATTAGGGATGGGACGATTTATGAAAAC